>NC_064645.1:414698981-415008356 GCF_023864345.2 Schistocerca serialis cubense
ATAATTAAGTGAAATCAAAGGGCAATATGTACTGATAAGTTAATAGAACAGATTGTTTTGATGAATAAAACATGAAATGACTGAATTTATTTCAGTGTCTTCTACATACACAGCAATTACAAATATCATTCATGACCACGCTCCACCCTCGCCCTCCCCTCCCCCCCCCCCCCCCCACCAGTAGAGCATGGAAATTTTCCATCTTGCGTGAGCTGGTGTGTGACTCGGGAATTGGCCTTTTTCTCACGTGTCCACTGTCAAGGCTGTTACCAGTGTTTCTTGCCAATTATTCCGATGTTTCCCTGAATTCCTTAGTTGCTGCGAAAGCGACTACACAAGACTTCTCTGTAACGGCTGTCTCTGTATGAGACCTGGACAGTCCTACATTTGTGCTTTGTCTACGGATCCATTGATGTTGGTGATTTTAAGACAGCCCGCATCTCGTGGTCGTGCGTTAGCGTTCTCGCTTCCCACGCCCGGGTTCCCGGGTTCGATTCCCGGCGGGGTCAGGGATTTTCTCTGCCTCGTGATGGCTGGGTGTTGTGTGATGACCGTAGGTTAGTCAGGTTTAAGTAGTTCTAAGTTCTAGGGGACTGATAACTATAGATGTTAAGTCCCATTGTGCTCAGAGCCATTTTTTTTAAGACAACCTCCTTACCATCCAGAAGACATTTCTTTTAAGCAGGCTGAGTTCTTCGACAGTTCTTTAGTTTCAGATGCCTCACTGTACGAATTCTTGGCGCTTTGTATCTATACTTCGTCACAGTGCCTCTTTGGAGGGAGGGGGATGCTTATATTCTCGAGACATTCTCCCTTCTGTAATGTAGATGAAAATGACAGCTGTCACCTAGAAGAGCCACCTAGTAGACTGACAGACCTTCACGTGTGCATTTTCCCCACTTTTTTATCTATGCTATTTCTTAGTCCTGGAATAGTCCGTCAGTTATCTGCACATTTCGCATCATTCACTTGGTTCAGCTCAAGATGTCCATTCTTAAGCGAGTCGAGGAAATCTAACCGGCTACCACCTGCGTGTCAGCAGAATTTGTCTCTGTTGCTCACCCTATAGGGACCGACTTTCCGCACGTCAAGGTCTGCTGGCGCTTTAAGTTGGCGAAAGTGACCACCAGTGGAAGTATTACTGTACCAAACATAAAGATTTGCAGGTAAGACCTCTGAGGGGCTAGGAACTACTTCCTCATTCATCCTAGCACAGTGGTTACAACATGAAGGTAACTGCCACCTGAGGGGTAAAATAAACATACTGATGGTTGAAAACATAGAATGGGTTTGACTATGGTTAACTGAAGTAAAGCATATAAAGAGACAATCGTTCGAGATGTAAGGCAAAAATTTTTGTGTGAGAAAAGGTTTGATTAGCAAATGAGATAGATACTCAAAGTTATCAAGGCACTGGTACATATTAATTTTTCTTTCACTTAGCAGCTCTGATAAAGGAATTTGTCACAACTGACATAATAAAAATCTGGTTCTATGCCTAGGAGGCATTGAAAAGAACAGACAGCTGCTTCTTCTCTGAGGTGATGGCCTAATTGGCCACTCCTACCATTCAATTCCATACTGATATAAAACACATTCGAGTTTATGTGACTTTGTTTCACGTTTAGCTTCCGTTATGTTTCCGAACAATGAGTGAGTGACCATGAGGTTCTGGTGTAATGGCTTTTCAGTAATTTCTTTTCATTATCTTAAAGTTAACGTGTGCACGTGCAAGTGTTACGAAGGGGTAGCTCTCTTGGCCAGTGTTTCGGTTCCCTAGGCTCTGATGCGCAGGACAACTTGAAAAATGATTCTGTGTCCGGTAGATGGTTGGCCAGGCGACGCCGGTCCGCTACACGCCTGGGAAATATGCAATCGGTTACAAATGCTCCCGAGGGTCTTGCAGGCTGCAGGGGGTCATCGTTCTACAGTGCTTGGCTACACCTTCCTTCTCTCAGATGCAAGAGATGACAATACGGACAAGAGATATTTCCCGTCGCATTTAGTGGTAAAATGGCCCAGTGGGAAGCACTTATGAACACAGATCAAACATGAAAATAAGAACTGTGAAAAACAGTAACAGCTCAAGAAGAACAACATAGAGCGGGTTGCAAGAACAATGGCGCCTTGGTTGTGTGCTCACAGTATTATTGCTTCTATCTGTGCACTCTTTGCCTGCAAACCATCTGACACATCATTGCTTAATCCACCTTTGGCCAAATATATCAAATCACTCAACCACCTTACCACGCTACCTTTTCAACTGTGAGCCGGAGGCTGCGTCACCTTCCACAGATCTAATAAACAATTGAATTTCAGTTTCGTATTTGTGGGGATCCACAGCCTCCAGATGCTTAATAAACCAAGACATGGTCCATAGTAGGCCGTAATGCCATGTTTGTTTAAGTGCACGATCACTAATTTAGACTTTAGTCATGGCACATTCAGTCTTAGCGGATTCGATACTTACATCTTGTTGCTCCTCTGATATTAGCCGCATGATCTCCCCCACCAGCTGGCGAACTTGCTGGATCAACTCGGGCACTGTACCTTAGGGGGCTATCCCACAAGCAGCTACTTCATAGGACAAATCGTTCTTTGGAGCTACTCCACAAATAGCTACTTCACGGGCAAAATCGTCCCTTGTCAGCCAGCATGTCTCTAACACCTACTCCCGCAAAATGACAATGAAGGCCACAAGGATACAGAATCGCAATATATCATTGCCTTGACCCTATCAACTAACACGACACCAACACAGCATGTAACGTTCTGCTACCAGCTGTGGCAAAGTGAATGGTGCTAGTGAAAAACGACTAGCGGTTGTGTGGGCATAAGTTGTTAACAGTATAATGAAAGGGAAGCAGTGGTTGGGAAGGGAGTGAGACAGGATTGTAACCTCTGCCCGATGTTATTCAATCTGCATGTTGAGCAAGCAATGAAGGAAACAAAAGAAATATTCGGAGAATGTATTAAAATCCATGGAGGAGAAATACAAACTTTAAGGTTCGCCGATGACATTGTAATTCTGTCAGAGACAGCAAAGGACTTGGCAGAGCAGCTGAACAGAATGGACAGTGTCTTTAAAAGAGGATATAAGATGAACATCAACAAAAGCAAAACGAGGATAATGGAATGTAGTCGAATTAAGTCGGGTGATGCTGAGGGAATTAGATTAGGAAATGAGACACTTAAAGTAGTAAAGGAGTTTTGCTATTTGGGGAGCAAAATAACAGATGATGGTCGAAGTAGAGAGGATATAAAATGTAGACTGGCAATGGCAAGGAAAACGTTTCTGAAGAAGAGAAATTTGTTAACATCGAGTATAGATTTAAGTGTCAGGAAGTCGTTTCTGAGAGTATTTGTATGGAGTGTAGTCATGTATGGAAGTGAAACATGGACGATAAATAGTTCGGACAAGAAGAGAATAGAAGCTTTCGAAATGTTTTGCTACAGAAGAATGCTGAAGATTAGATGGGTAGATCACATAACTAATGAGGAGGTATTGAATAGAACTGGGGAGAAGAGGAGTTTGTGGCACAACTTGACTAGAAGAAGGGACCGGTTGGTAGGACTTGTTCTGAGGCATCAAGGGATCACCATTTTAGTATTGGAGGGCAGTGTGGAGGAGAAAAATCGTAGAGGGAGACCATGAGATGAATACACTAAACAGAAGGATGTAGGCTGCAGTACGTACTGGGAGATGAAGCAGCTTGCAGAGGATAGAGTAGCATGTAGAGCTGCACCAAACCAGTCTCAGGACTGAAGACTACAACAACAACAACAACAAATCGATTTATCAGTCAACATTAATTTCGAGCACATACACAAGGAGGCGCACTCACAGTAAACAGCCCGCACGTATCAAAATGGCACGTGATACCTAAGGAAATGTGACACACTACCGTATAATTTGACCCTATGGATCCAGCTAACTTTGTAACAACAAGAGGACATTATTTAGTAGACTATAAAAAGATTACTAATACATAATACAAGAAAGCACCCTCTCAAGTCATCAGTCTCTTTGATTTTTTCAGCTTTAAAAATGGCATATATTAATATTCCAAAAGTGATAATAAGCTGCAAAAGGAGACTAAGAAAAAGCACAATAACGCTACTCCCCACACAATACGCAACTCTAAAATATACCCAACCCAGTCAGACTCCTCTGCTACACTAAACAAGTTGTAGAATAGAAAAAAAAAAAACAGTCGCAACATATTAACCTCAGTTACACTCTGTTAGATACAATAAATATGGGAGATAAAACGGTATACTCCAGCAGCAACGGCAGATAAATTTTTAACTGAATACAATGCATCAACTGAGTTTATTCAAACTGAATACTGTCAGGAAACCAGAAAATGTAATTAATTATGAAAGAGAGATACTAAAGAAAATACGTCTTAGGCAGCGTCTCGCGCTCAAGCCGGAGGCGAGTGAGTGTACAGCAGGGAAAGTGTAACAAGTGGTAAATAGCAGGAACTTGTGAATACAGGGGAGGCCACGAGCAGAAAAGCTCGAGGACCTTGTAGAGTGATTAATAACATTTCGTTTCAGGTCATTACCCCAGGAGACCAATGTAGGCCCAGAGGGGTGGAATACTCTGGAAGACGGAAAAATAAGCTTGAGGAAAGGGGATGCAAGGTACAGCGTCCAAGCAGTGCAGCCCTTCGAAGTGATTCTATAAAGTCCACACACGAGCAGCGAAAGGAAGAGTCGGCGAAGAAATTTGCACAAGTAGCTGCAGCACATATCATATCGAGAGGGTAACAGCCGTTACTGATGGAACATAAAGACTTCGACTGGGAGAAGACAGTGATTGCTCTGCTGAAAGCATATACAACTGCTAGACAAGTAGCAATTCTGCATTTCATTGGAACGGTGTTGAACAGAGACATTCTGTCTCCCTCTCAAATATCTGCTGTTCAGAATTTCACTTATTAGTAAGAACAAGTCACTGTCTAGCACTTGTCTGCTAGTTAGTGTGAATTACACCAGAGGGCAACGATGAGTAGATAGGGATTTATAGCAAGCGGTGTACTAGAATAAAGGGTAGAGGGTCTGATACCTCACATGTCTTTCATGTTACTAGCCAATTAAACTATTTTTAGAGAGGAGTTGTACCTTACTATATAACAGACCAGAGCTGCCAAAGTCACTTCCTTTTCCTTGTTGTTACAAGGTCTAGTCAGTTGTACTTACACTACCCACATAGCCTTTTGCAGCCCAGGGGATTCTGCTGCTTCTCACATCCGCCATAAAGGTTCATTGAGATAGTCATAGACTCACAGTGTCGGACACATCCTGATGGCGTCACGCAGGCCATACCACCTCTACAGTGGTGAACTGGACCAATGTCAGGACGCGACAATACGTTTGGCCCCTCAGCGGCCTTATGGTATTTAACGAATGTAATCACTAGGTGACTTCATGTAACCAGCACAGACAAGTTGTCTGTATTATAAGATACGAGGCGTGTTTTTTAAGTAAGTACCGTTTTGAAATTTAAAAAAAAGTGCTAAGATATCTCAATAATTTTATTTTTACATGAAAGCCTGTACCTTAATCTACTTTTCTACATAATTTCCGTCAATACTGAGGCACTTATCATAACGTTGTACCAGTTTTTGACTACAATCCTCATATAAGTCTGCCACCTGACTTGTCAACCACTGCATCACCACTGTCTTGACTTCGACATCGTCTTGAAGACGCCGACCGTCCAGGTCTTTCTTCAAGTGCAGGAACAAATGTTAGTCACTGGATGGAGGATCGGGGCTGTACAGATGATCTACAGTTTCCCATCGAAAAGATGTGATGAGATCTAAGGTCTAATTCACCACTTGCGGACGGGCATTGTCTTGCAGCAAAACGATGCCCTTGCTCAACTTCCATGGACTGTTGCTTTGATTCTGATGTGACGTAGGCCACCCATCTTTCAGCGTCCGTAACAATTTGGCTAAAGAAAATATCACCGTCGTTGTGGTACCGCCCAAGGAAAGTCAATGCATTGTTTCAATTTGTGCACATCCGTCAACGTTTTCGGTACCCAACGTGTGCACAATTTTCGGTAATTCAAGTGCTCGGTCATAATGCCATACAAAACACTAGGAGAAACAATAGGAAAGTCATCCCGCAAGGAGGAAAACGTAAAGCGTCTGTTTTCTCTCACCTTATTGTCCACTTCCTGCACCAAACTTTCATTAACGAGCGAAGGACGCCCACTCTGTTGTTCATCATGCACATCTGTGCCGCCATCTTTAAATGCTCTCACCAACTTTCTTACCCTTCCATTACTCATAATGTTTTCTCCGTAAACTGCACAGATCTCACGATGAAATCGATCGGTTTTAGGCCTTTAGCACTAGGAAATCTTATAACAGCCCGTACTTCACAGTCGGCGGGACTCACGATTATCGGAGGTATCTTAAAGACTCAGTACTTAACGTAAACAAGGAAGAATCAGCCTGTAATGGGGTCAGTGCGTAGATTGAGGTAGAGGCTTTCACGTATAAATAAAATTATTGAGCTATCTTAGCAGGTATTTTTAAATTTCAAAACGGTACTTACTTAAAAAACACGCCTCGTAGCCCTGGTCATACTAGACTACCCATTTCTGTCCCACTAGACCACACCTCACCTAACTGCGGCCATTTGTCCGCAACTCAGCAGATACGGGCACCTTCAGCTGTGGTAGGAGCACAGGAGCTTAGCTGGTGTCGCCTACTAGGTGTAGAGCGAATTTCTGAGTCGCGGCGCACTATCCGTATGAAACGTCGTACCAAATCATTTGATGTCTAAGTCATATGCAATCCGGTGTTCTCGTGCAGCAACAAGATACCTTTTAAATGCTTCCTCGGTCATTCCCTTCAAACCACCTTCTGCAAACGTTACAGAGTGGCACAACAATAGGCAGCACACCATGTATGGTCTCTCCATGGGCGACGAAATCAGTCAACAGCACTCGTAGAGAGTCCCAAAATAGTGTGGACGAATCTGTTTTCTTGGGTACCAGTCGTTTCAAATTCTTATTAGTGAGCTGACATGTACGAGAATTGCCACACAATCAGCGTAACAGCACATGCATCAAAGTTTCCAACCGGAACAACATCCAGAAGAATGAAAAGTAACATTTTGGGTCTGTCAGATAACGATCAGAGTCGCTTTACGATAGGTAAAGACACCAGAGAGGCAGTTCTGACGTTGCGACTGATAATGGAAGCAAGACTGAAGAAAAATCAAGACATTCATAAGTTATGTCGACCTCGAAAAAGTGTTTGAAAATTGTGAATGATGTTCGAAATCCGGCGAAAACTAGGGAAATCTATAGTTAAAGACGGGTAATATGCAGTGTGTACAGGAACCAAAAGAGAACAATAAGAATGAAAGACCAGAACGAAGCACACAGATTAAAAAGAGTGTAAGACGGCGATGTAGTCTTTCGCTCCTACTGTTCAATCTATACGTTGAAGAAGCAGTGACGGCAAAAATAGGATGGCTCGAGAGAGGAATTAAAATTTATGATGAAAGTATATCAATATTAAGATTTCCTGATGACGTTGGAGAAAAATTAGAAAATCTGATGAGTGAATTTATTAGTATATAGTGTACAGAATATGGATTGAGAGTAAATCGAAGAAATACGAAAATAATGAGAAGTAACACAAATGAGAACAGCAAGAAACTTAACGTCATAAATGGTGATCACGAAGTAGATGAATTTAAGGAGTTCTGCTACTTAAGCAGCAGAATAACGAATCACAGACGGAGTAAGGAGGACATCAGAATCAGACAAGCACAGGAAAAGAGGGCACGCCTGGCCAACAGAAGTCTACTAGTATCAAACATTCAGTCTTACTCTGAGAAAGAAATTTCTGAGAATGAACGTTTGGAGCACAGCATAGTATGGTAGTGGAACATGGACTGTGGGAAAACAGGAACAGAGGAAAACAAGCACTTGAGATTTGGTGCTGCAGAACGATACTGAAAATTAGGTGGACTGGTAAGTTAAGTAATGAGGAAGTTCTCCGTAGCATCGGTGAGGAAAGGAATATATGGAAAACACTGATAACAAGGAGCGCCTGGATGATAGAAAATCTGTTAATACATGAGTGAATTACTTCCATGATACTAAAGAAAGCAATTGACAGTGAAAGCTGTAGAGTAAGAGAAACATGGGGATACATTCACCAAATAATTGAAGACGTATGTTTGTTATCGATACAAGTTAGTCGCTTACATCTTTTATTTATATAATATAGTGCTAAGTATTTGCAAGTAAAAAGATGTTTTCTATACTGGTCTTGTTAAAAGCTTGTCCTATAGCCACTGAGGTAGGCTTTAAAATACCAAAAATTATGGTGCTGATTTTAACTGCCGTCTCCAATTCTTCGATGAAAAGACACGGCATTTTGGTCCACTATGCCAGTTGTAACGCTGATCGTTCAATGTAAATCATCGAAATTGCATCGAAAGTGAATCCGAAAAAATTATCAAGGGATTTCTTGTTCGTGTTCTTTGTTGAACACACACCATAGACTTACCACCATCTTTACGCTATCTATTCTATCCTTTTTCCTAGATCTCTTCTTTGCTGCGGTAATTCTAAATCTAACAAAGGTATTGAAAGACGAATGGTAGTTACGTATATGAAAGCATTTAGAAGTAGGTATGTTGTATAAAGTGTGGTATATGAAAGTAATTAACCCCTCTTGGAGTAAGTACGTGGACCACTTTTCTTGGCGGGTAATGTGGCCACTTTTCCCTATCACACGACATGTTGACGTTATTGATCAACAGATGAAATTATCAAACCGAATGAAATAACAAGGCACTACATCCATCTGTAGTCCAATAAACGTGGTTCAAATATTGACATTGTAAAAAAAAGTGTTACTCTGCGTTTAAATGAGGTAACGAAAATAATGTAAATGACTGACGTGACACCAGACACCTGAAAATTAGATAATGCTTTTATTAAAAATGAGAACTAGCTTCCTCCATCAAACCTACTGACAACACTGATGATCCATATTAAGATGGGCGCTCTATAAGTAATGCACCACACTTTCTTCCTTAAAAAAGATTTGTCTTATTCCGAATAACAATATATCATATTATTCCACACACGTTTGGGTACAATATCATAATTTTCAATGTAATCTCCGTTCAGTACGGCGGCCTTACGCCAACTTACTGGATAGGCTTCCTTTCCCGCATGGTATCATTCTTCTGGTCGACGCCGAAGCCAATGTGTTGCTGCATCAGTAACCTCCTCCTCATCCTTCTTTGGTCGAAACAGATAGAAGTCGACAGGTGTGAGATCAGGGGTGGAGAGCGGATGGGGAAGAGTAGTTCACTGACGTTTTGTGAACTCCTCTCTGGTGCGCAGACCTGTGTGAGGTTTGCATTTTTGTGGCTACGAGCACGCGGGAGTCGTTTCTAATGTTGCCTGAGGGTACTACAAAACAATTCATAATTGTTTATTGCATCATGAAGGAGCACATCAAACAGAATAACCCCTTCAGAGTACAGAGGACCGTCGCCATGACTTTACCGTGTGAGGGTGCCGCTTTAAGGGGCTCCGGAACGCCCTATACTTGCAATGTTAAAATGACGCTTATAAATTACATCTTTCCTCA
Organism: Schistocerca serialis cubense; assembly: GCF_023864345.2. NCBI lineage: Eukaryota > Metazoa > Arthropoda > Insecta > Orthoptera > Acrididae > Schistocerca > Schistocerca serialis. Next base: position 414,708,629 of record NC_064645.1, read on the forward strand.
CAAAGTATTTGAGGTAGGAAGTTGAACTGTTTACAGATTATTTATTGGAATATGGGCTACAACTTAACACAGGGATTTTACAAAATTTTAGTTCAGTTATTAAAGATGATTTTTTTTCAATTGTAATGAAAATTCACAACATTTTTTTGCAATTTTTTATTTATATATTCAAAAATATACAGTTTTTTGGAAAAAGGCTGTGTTAAAATATGCAGAAGGTACTGTGTAACATTTACTGAAAGTTTGAAACAAATATATTTGGAAGATCCTTAGAAAACATGTAATTAGTATGAGAAAATAAAAGTTTTGGGAATCGAGCGACAAAGATTGGATTAACTTTTTAGTGCATTCCAGGTCCATAGGATGGATTATCTTCATCCTCTGCAAACTCCTCCTCCAGCTTCCTCTTGTTCCTCCTCCTGTTTACTCTTGCTTGTATTTCTAGACTCTTTACAGCCCCGTCTGCAGCCCGAAGGCGTTCCTAGTCTAAAGCAAGCATCGCTCGTACCATGTTAGATCCTATCTTCATTCCCATATTTCTAAATACCTTGCACCTTACAATGTTGCCACCATTGAAAGTCGCAACAGCATCATACACACCAAAGTGAAGTGTTTCTATTCCAACAAATAAGGTTTTGGGGATTCTCGACCATATAACACTATTTACACTTTCATTGGGGTTTTGAGTTTTTCCGTGAATACACTTTTTCAACAGTTCAGGTGCTGCTAAGTCTCTGAAAATTGGTTTTATCACCTCCATTATTGCATGAGGCAGACTAAAATGTACCTGATGAACACGGACGTTAATAATAACACTATCTGACAGCAGTTTAACAGCGCCACATTGGGTCACGCCCATGTAGAACACATTTCAAAAAAAAATTAAAAATAGTTGCAGTCTTCGGAATTGAATAAATTATATATCTATTAAAAGGTAATAGTCTGCAGATTCAGAAAACGCAAAAAAGTAGAAATTGAACTTTTCATGATTTTGAGCCTTTCCGGAGCCCCTTAAACATTTTACTGGGGGGGGGGGGGTAGAGATGGCGCCGTGCCCCTCCATAGATTGCTGTTTTGTTTCCGTTTCGAAGTAATGAATCCAAGTTCTACGACAAATCGTCACGATCAGCCTCGTAGCGCGCAAACAACTCCACGCAGATGGTCCTTCGTTGCTGTTTATTGTCGTCTGTTAGGGGGCGATGAACCCCTTTCGCACACATCTTTCCATACCCCAACTGGTGGTCGAGTATCAGCACAACCAACTGGGACATCCAGTAGTGTAGCAAAGTGTTTGATTGTGATCCACCGTTCACCTCAAATGAGTGTGTCCGCACGTCCCAGCACTACAGTAGTCACAGCTGTGGGTGACCGGCTGGACCGTGGGAGATCGGACAGGTCTGCACGATCTTGTTGCTAAGATGAAGGACGCCTCACTCAATGACTCACTCCGCTGTTGTTCACTGCCAGGTCTCCGTACACGCTCTCCGAACGCCGATGAATATCTGTGATGCTCTGGTTTTCCGCCTAATATCGGAACTTCATGAAACTGTTGGGGGGCTGCCATAGTTCTACAAGGGCATTCAATAAGTAATGCAATATTTTTTTAATTTTTTCGTTTGTTTTTTAGTATTCTTAGGCGCTTTCAGAATGTCGACGGAGCCCTGTCAGTGGACAAAGGCACGGTGAGTTGAAGGCCGACCGGACGCAAAAAGTTGTGACTCTCCAATGTTTCATACGGATAGTGTGCCTTGAATTAGCAATTTCCACTACACCTAGAAGGCGGCACCAGCTAAGCTCCTGTGCTCCTACCACTGCTGAGGGTGCCCGCATCTGCTAAGTTAGGTGACGTGTGATCCAGTGTAACAGCAATGGGTAGTTTGGTGACTGTAACGGTCAAGGCAACAACAGCGTGATCCTGTGCTATATCGGTGTAGGCAGCGACAAACACTACTTTGTATTCGGTGCCGGGTCTGAAACAGCATCTTGTAGTGGCACACAGTCAACACTGGACATCATTCCAGTCTGAAACAGCTCTGATCTGCCGATATAGGAAGCCACAATATCTCTCTTAAACTAGTTTAATTGACTATTAACTTAAAAGCCATGTAAGGTATCACATCCTCTCCCCTTTATTCTAGTACACCGTTTACTAGTACACCGTCTACTGTACATCCGTATCTATTCATCCAGAAATACCTTCTCGGGCTACTTCTTTTGCTTTATAGCTATCGTTTTGGGGCAAGTGCCTTTGGTACGACTTGTACTGCTCACTGTTCAATCACTTGCCCTCTGGTGTAATTCGCACTAACTAGCAGAGAAGTACCTGTAGATTAAAACTGAAGAAACTGCAAAAAGGTGGGAATTTAAGGAGATGAGACCTGGATAAACTGACTAAACCAGAGGTTCTACAGAGTTTCAGGGAGAGCATAAGGGAACAATTGACAGGAATGAGGGAAAGAAATACAGCAGAAGACGAACGGGTAGCTCTGAGGGATGAAGTAGTGAAGGCAGCAGAGGATCAAGTAGGTAAAAAGACAAGGGCTAGTAGAAATCCTTGCGTAACACAAGAATTATTGAATTTAATTGATGAAAGAAGAAAATATAAAAATGCAGTAAATGAAGCAGGCAAAAAGGAATACAAACGTCTCAAAAATGATATCGATAGGCAGTGCCAAACGGCTAAGCAAGGATGGATAGAGGACAAATGTAAGGATGTAGAGGCTTATCTCACTACGGGTAAGATAGAAACTGCCTACATGAAAATTAAAGAGACCTTTGGAGAAAACAGAACCACTTGTATGAATATCAAGAGTTCAGATGGAAACCCAGTTCTAAGCAAAAGAAGGGAAAGCAGAAAGGTGGAAGGATTATATAGAGGATCTTTACAAGGACGATGTACTTGAGGACTATATTATGGATATTGAAGAGGATGTAGATGAAGATAAAATGGGAGATATGAAGAGTTTGACAGAGCACTGAAAGACCTGAGTCGAAACAAGTCCCTGGGAGCAGACAACATTCCATTGGAACTACTGACGGCCTTGGGAGAGCCAGTCCTGACAAAAATCAACCATCTGGTGAGCAAGATGTATGAGACAGGTGAAATACCCTCAGACTTCAAGAAGAATACAATAATTCCAATCCCAAAGAAAGCAGCTGTTGACAAATGTGAAAATTACCGAACTATCAGTTTAATAAGTCACTGCTGCAAAATATAACGCGAATTCTTCACAGACGAATGGAAAAACTGGTAGAAGCCGACCTCGGGGAAGATCAGTTTGGATTCCGCAGAGATGTTGGAACACGTGAGGCAATACTGACCCTACGATTTATCTTAGAAAATAGATTAAGGAAAGCCAAACCTACGTTTCTAGCATTTGTAGACTTAGAGAAAGCTTTTGACAATGTTGACTGGAATCCTCTCTTTCAAATTCTAAATATGGCAGGGGTAAAATACAGGGAGCGAAAAGCTATTTACAAGTTGTACAGAAACCAGATGGCAGTTATAAGAGTTGAGGGGCATGAAAGGGAAGCAGCGGTTGGGAAGGGAGTGGGACAGGGTTGTAGCCTATCCCCGATGTTAATCAATTTGTATATTGAGCAAGCAGTGAAGGAAACAAAAGAAAAATTCGGAGTAGGTATTAAATTCCATGGAGAAGAAATAAAAACTTTGAGGTTCGCTGATGGCATTGTAATTCTGTCAGAGACAGCGAAAGACTTGGAAGAGAAGTTGAACGGAATGGACAGTATCTTGAAAGGAGGATATAAGATGAACATCAACAAAAGCAAAACGACGATAATAGAATGTAGTCGAATTAAGTCGGGTGGTGCTGAGGGAATTAGATTAGGAAATGAGACACTTAAAGTAGTAAAGGAGTTTTGCTATTTGGGGAGCAAAATAACTGATGATGGTCGAACTAGAGAGGATATAAAATGTAGACTGGCAATGACAAGGAAAACGGTTCTGAAGAAGATAAATTTGTTAACATCGAGTATAGATTTAAGTGTCAGGAAGTCGTTTCTGAAAGTATTTGTATGGAGTGTAGTCATGTATGGAAGTGAAACAAGGACGATAAATAGTTTGGACAAGAAGAGAATAGAAGCTATCGAAATGCGGTGCTACAGAAGAATGCTGAAGATTAGATGGGAAGATCACATAACTAATGAGGAGCTATTGAATAGAATTGGGGAGAAGAGGAGTTTGTGGCACAACTTGACTAGAAGAAGGGACCGGTTGGTAGGACATGTTCTGAGGCATCAAGGGATCGCAAATTTAGCATTGGAGGGCAGCGTGGTGGGTAAAAATCGTAAAGGGAGACCAAGAGATGAATACACTAAGCAGATTCAGAAGGATGTAGGTTGCAGTAAGTAATGGGAGATGAAGAAGCTTGCACAGGATAGAGTAGCATGGAGAGCTGCATCAAACCAGTCTCAGGACTGAAGACAACAACAGCAGACAAGTGCTAGACCTTGTCATGTTCCTACTTATAAATGTAAGTCTGTACAACAGATATTTGAGAGCGAGATGGAATGTCTCTGTTCACCATTGTTCCAATGAAATGCAGAATTGCTTCTAGTCTAACAGTTGTATTTGCTTCCAGTAGAGCATCATCGTCTTCTCCCAGTCGAAGTCTTTATCGTTCCATCATTAATTACTGTTACCCTCTCGATAATAATATGTGCTACAGCTACTTTTGCAAATTTCTTCGCCGACTCTGCCTTTCGCTGCTTGTGTGTGCCCTTTATAGAATCACTTCGAAGGGCTGCACTGCTTGGACGCAGTACCTTGCATCCTCTTTCCTCTAGCTTATTTCTCCGTCTTCCAGAATATTCCATCTCTCCGGGCCAACGTTCCGCCGGTAGACAGGTGAATCAGCGGATGGTGTTACGTTCCGCGGTAGGGCCGGTAGTCAAGTGTTCCTAGTTCTGGTGTTACGGGCGATGACAGAGAAAACTGCGCCTTGTACGACCAGATTCGTTACATACAATAAGGTCTCTGTAGAGCCAAACTTATTGTCGCGTCCGGGCAAAGATCCAGTACACCATCATAGAGGTGGTATGGCCTGCGTGGCACCATCAGGATTTGAACGATACTGTGAGGCTAAGACTATCTCAATTGATCTTTATGGTGTAGGTGACAGGCAACAGAAGGCTGCTTAAGGCTATGTAGATAGTGCAAGTAGAACTGCTAGACCTTGTAATAAGAGGGAATGGAAGAGACTTTGGACAGGTTTTACGACCTGGGGATGATGCAGACGCGCCAGCTGAGCTTTTTCATCATTGGCATGTCTCACCGAGATAGTTTCCATTGACAATGTGTCTCCACACAGAGAACAAGGCGCTTGTTGCCCTTGTTAGTAATAGAGGCTGTACTGAGATGACCAGGGGAGAAACAGCTCTACTAGGAGAATGACGCCAATGTTGGAACGTGCGGACACTCTCATTAGAGGTGATCGAGGTGTGATCACAATGAAACACATCGCAGCACTACTGGACGTGTCAGTTGGTGATGCTAGCTTACTCGTCCATCAGCTGTGATACTCAAATTTAGGCAGGAGCACTTCTGAGACCAAAAAATGCATAATGATTACTTTTTCCACCCAGGACACATTACTCCATCGGCCATTTTACGTTTTCCTCAAGGTGAAAAACTGTATGCGATTTTCTTCTCATAACCGTATCTTGACTCTACAGTTTCACTCGTCTACCGGCGGCACGTTGTCCCGTCCGTTCTGCGGTCGCTGTAGCGCTGTCCCGGAGCAGCACTTGCGGCGGAGTGCCGGCCAAGCCGCTGGCTCCCCAGGGCCCGCTTGTGGCAGCGTCTGCTGCTGGCTGCTGGTGGGACACCTCCACCCCCAACCCACACCCGCCCGTCCCTCTGGGATCCGCCCATCCCCCCTTGAGCCTGCGTTCGCGGCAGGGCATCGCGAAAATCCCGGCCGCGACCGCAGGCCACAACTAAGACCTCTCTCCAGCCTCGACAACTTGCTGGTCGCCCCATACCGGCTGTCCCGACTGCTTCTCTCAGCCACTGTGCGCTGGAACTCCCTGCACTACCGTTTAACATCCGAAAATACGCTCTGCGGTCTTTCCTGCGGGCCTATAATAAATCCATTAATCCTGCTGCCTGCGAGTAACGCTCACGGTGCACTCACATCAGCAGAAGCATTCTAAAACACGTTCAAGTAAAAACAGATTATTTAAATTATCATAAAATGAACCTTCCGTAACAACCAGCACGTAAAGGCCGAGCAAAATAAAACTAGCCTGGCACATATTTCATGCACCTGAAGCTAGACAACCCAATTGACTTCATCTGAATTTGTAGTAGGTGATGTAGTATCGATTGCTTGTCTTAAAGTGGATGGCACATTTTTCGGGCATGGCATATTTTACCCATCCTTTAGTACTGAAATAGTTGATGTGCAAAACACAACTGTTTCGTCCACAAATGCGCTATTCTTCTCACATGCATCTTCACATAAGCTGTGGAACGTCAGCCGTCTCAATATTGCTTTGCAGTCTGAAAGAACCCTTCAGTTGCATTTAATGGTACTGATTTAACTACTGTCGATTTCTACCCTGCATTGCACCATCCTTAGGTCTCTGTATAACATACCGACTAATCACGCGGGTAAACGGGTAACCACTATTATTCAGCTTGACACAGGACACCATTAAATTGATGTCCATGATTTATAGACTCCTTCCCTCTTGCTTATGCCACTGACAGCGCCATCATATCAGCTTAACTTGAGTTTAGTTATTCTATCAGCCGCGTGACTTCCAGCTCCGTCTTCGATGTACCCGAAGATGGTGCATTTGTAAGAGGTCCGAGCAGATGTAATTTCGATGTATTGTTCATGCGCTGCCTGCGATAAGAGAATCTCTGATCAGAGAGCAGTGTTGACTGAAGTAGGAACTGTGAAGCTGTAGCAGTAAGTTGTTGCTAGTCTGCAGTCTGCTCTGGTCTGGTTTGGTGTATCGTGTTGGCTGAGGCGGTCGCGGTGCAGCGATGTCGGAGCCTAAGTATTATTGTATAAGGTAAAAAGTAGCCTCGCGCATATGTAGTAATGTCATCTCAAGTCCCATGTAAATGTTTTAAAAATCTCGTAATAATAATCTTTCTCATAAAAAGTAACTTTTAGCAACCATTCATTTCAATTTAAAGAATTTACTAATTTCTCCCATCCAAGATCATCCCGATTGTTGCAAAAGAAAAATCAGTTGCTTCCTTTCATAAATGACAAATCTATCGGCCAGCATTCCACAGGGCTGCGCCAGAAAACATTATTTTAAGAGCAGATGTATATGCGTTATCCGGCGACTTCATTGAGGTAAGAATTTTCTTTTTTTATATTCAGAATGATATTTCAGGGCCATGACGCAGCACTGCTGACGTCCAAAATTTACCAGGTTAAATTCACAGTCAATTATTGAAAAGTTATAAGTGAGCGACAATTTAATTGTGAGGTTTGTTACATTGTATTATTACCAGGTTACGGAAATTATTTTGTTGGGACGTTACACTGAATGTGAACGACAAAATTACAATTTTTACTGTTGACAAGTTTAGGAATTTTTCTGTTTTTGAGCTTAGATTAAATGTGAATGAATTTTGTGCGGACGTTAAATGGGAACGAATTTTGTTGGGAGGTTACGGTAAATTATTTTGTGGGGAGGTTACACTAAATTAGAATCATATTCATATCAATTAAATAAATTTTGTGGGGAGGTTACACTTGGCTAAATTTTGTGGGGAGGTTACACTTGGCGACAACCGGCCAGGATCGTATTTTCTTTGTGAATTTCTGAAAAGTTGTCATATATCTGCTCTTATTTACGTAAATGTAGTTTGCATCTGGCGCAACGCATTTACTAATTTGTCACTCTTTCTTTCACAGATCATCGGCAATTTATTGCCCTTTGTTGTAATTGTATTTGTTCCATTTTTACTTCGTCTTTGTTTTATTTTGTGCTTAATTTTGATTTGTGAAAAATGCTGCGACAAACTGTTAACAGTACATCGTCATGTGCAACGAGTGAAATAGCCGACGCAAATAATTTGACCGATAATACTTGCGACACTCAGTATAATAGTGATAATTGTCTAGTTACAGATAATCAGTGCGTGCCGATCACTAGTATTGAGCTAAATCCTAATGATGAGCAAGCAAATTCAATTATGTCCACAGTAAATTTAGCAATTGATGACGCGGCACGTTCCGATACAATGAACGCTGCCCAGTTTGACACAACCGGTTTGCAAAATTTGCATAGTTAACAGATAAATTTTTCTCACGAAGATGAACAATGTAGTCAAAATACGTCAGATTTATTTGATTCTGAGGTAGTGACCAATAGTGTACATCCGATTGGCAAACCTTTTTGTGAATCAGACAATAACCAAATAGTTACACTAAACGTGACACATGCAGATACACCATCACATAGTACAGAAAATACAGTAGTGATTTTGACATGGATCGAGTTATAGCATTAATGCTACAACTTAATGAATATCTCAAACAACAAATTAATGAAAATAATGAAAAACAAGACATCAATTACAAACAAATCAATGAAAATCTCAAACAGTCTAAGAAAGAACAAGACGACAATTTCAAACTACGTAATGAAAAACAAGACAACTTTAATGAAAATTTCAAACAGTTGAATGAAAAAAACGACAACCTAAATGAACAGAACAAACCACATAGTGAACAGATTGCAGCCGTTTCCGCGCAATGTCATGATACTAAAGAACAATTACGCGAGGAAATTAAGGCTTGTGCTAGGAATAGCAGTGAAGAAATTAGATCTGTGGCACAAGAATTAAATAATACACATGCAGCCACAACTAAATTACTTAGTGACGAAATTAGTGCAGTCGCTAAACAATGTTCCGAAAACGCAACACAGTTACGCGACGAGTTTAAATTAATGTCAGCAGAACTTTCACGCACGCTGGATGCGAAAGTAGACACGAAATTTGACCAACAGAACAGACAAATTGACGAACGTTTTAATCACCACTTACAAAGCAGTGAAACGCGTTACCGTAGATTTATACAGGAACAGGATAAAGTAAAGCAACAAGTCATGGAAATAATTAGTGCACAAAGACAGGAAGATAAGCGTAAATTGTTTGCGAAAGCAAAAACATACGTAGACAACAATATTGCTACAGTATCAGACGAAATCAAACAGTTGAACACCGAATTGCATGATGAAATCTCCGATCTTAAAACAAAAACAGACACACACACATTAGACTTTCAGACAATGACAAACAGACTTGAAAAGTTGGAACTAATACAGGATCCCAATGCCATCAAAGCAGACGTTAAAAAATTGAACAAAACCACACGTAAAATACAAAAACAAATTAATGTTTGTGACACTAAAAACGACGATCACGTAAAAGCACTGACTGAAAAATATGATGAATTGGCCAGTCGTATTGACGTTATCGAAAGTAATAATGACACCAAATCAGACGATACGTCACCTGTTTCGTTTAATCAAACACCCGAATTCCAAAATTTACAGCAGACGATCAGTGAGATAGGTTCGTCCAATAATACATTACGTAGAAAATTGTCATCTTTACAGCACGAAGTGACGGAGATGAAAAATATTTCAGCCTTTAATACATCGCAGCATACGCCACTTTCCGAACATTTGTCAGACTCACACAGCCAGTATAATTTAGGAAATTTACAGAGAGTACGTGAGTTAGATTCCGAACAGTCACAGACCATCAGATTATCATACAATCCTGAATCTGTTCTCACACACACAGAGACGATAATTTTGATTAGAAGCACTTTCTATCCGTGAGTAAATTTAAGGTATTTAAAAATGTCACAACACAGATTCACCTCTTGGATTGGATACAGCATTTTAGCTTTGCTTTTCCACCAACTTGGCCCGTAACACACAAACTTGAATTTATTTGCAGTTTTTTGGAAGGCGAACCGGCAATTCGTATGAGACCGATCGCCAGACAATGCTATTCGGTAGAAGAATTTCAGAATGCTTTTCTGTCAGCGTATTGGTCGAAGACGACACAGCACGGAATCAAGGGTCAATTAATTAGTTTACCGAATTATGAGAACTCAAATTTTCCCACTGTCACGCAATTTTTTGAACACATGGTCCAACAAAATCAATATTTAAGTGAGCCATACAGTGAATCTGCACTTATCCAATTACCACGATCGTTAAGTGTATCACTTTTAACAGGACACCAGATAGAAAATATTTTGGTATTTTAGAGATCTGCTACATCATTTAGAAGTTCAGCAATCAGACTATTCCTTCATAAACAAAAATTTTTCACATCATAACCAAGGCCAACAAGCATACAGTAATTACGACCTGCCACGCTATTTTAATAGCGAAGGTGTTAGACGATCTAGGAATGACAACCACCAGAATTTTAATAGCAGACAAAATTTCAATTATCAGTACCGTCAAAATTATCGGCAACAGCAAACGCATTTTGGTAACAATAGAGGCTTTCCCCCACAACAGCAGCAAAACCAGCCGGTTAGCATACCTAACCAACAATGTCGTTGCTCCACCAAATAGTAACGCACAGCAGCAAGAAAATCAGTATGTACAGAAAATACATCATTTCAACTCGTATCGCAACGCGCCGTATAGCTATGATTATGACAGACGTAAATGTAATGAGCATAGTTTTCAGCGTAACAGTCGGTCTTACCAGCAGCAGAATCATCCGCAACAACAGATTATCATGAATGAACCAGACAGTAGATATCATCCCGAACGTAATACGTCAGGACGAAATAACAGAACAGTACAAATAGTCGAAATGCCACAGCATCGTCCCACAAATAACAGCACGTCAGAAAGAATTTGACTAGATACAGTACTGGTTGCATCTTCCAGCAACGCAAGCAATACGTTTGACACAGAGAATCATGTTCACGAAAATGTTATTACTTTTGACGACATCCGAGACATTCTTTTGCATGAAAAACCTATTATTCAAAAAACCGTTTCCCACCCTGTCACTGAAGTAAAGATTGGATCATCCAAATTTTCAGCAGTAATCGATTCTGGATCACCTATGTCAGTTATAAATGAGGAAACTTTCAACGAATGTAACAAAGAGAATACCTATCCTACGTTACCATTAGGCAAAACTAAAGTAAAAGGAGCAGTATCTGGTAAAGGAGTAGATGTAAAGTTACAGACACACTTATCATTTTGTATTGCAGGTCATACGTTTCACTCAAATATTTGGATTGTTCCCTTATTGACAACAGACGTTATTTTAGGTACGAATTTTCTGATACAGCATGACGCAATTATTGACTTTCAAAATTCCTATTTAATGTTAATGGATGAAAATGTACAACTGGCTTTAGAATTTCAGCACTCTTTATCTGTAGAAGAACAAACAATTAATCGTACAGAGGTCATTTCTGCATCACGTAACACGGACTGTCATTCCACATTGTTCACAGATACGTACGTACACAACTATAATACTCCAGACGAAGCCGACTATGACGTTATACAAATGATTTCTGATAAAGTTAAACAGAGCAGTGCAAATGCAGACGACGAACGCTCGCAACTACGCAATATTCTTTTACAGCAAGCTGCAGATTTTGACAACATCCGTGGTACTATGTCCGATTTTATCTATGAATTTCAAATTAAACAGCACGACACATTTAAAGCTAAATATTATCCCATTCCGTATATTCACAGAGATCAAGTTAAGAAAGAATTGCAAGCTATGCTTGATCAAGTAATTATTGAACCGGCACTTAGTCCGTACATAAACCCGCTCCATATTGTTAAGAAAAAGGATGGTTCACTTTTCCTCGTACTTGTTTCGCGTCACATCAATGACATTATTATTAATGAAACAGATCGCCCACAGACACTAGAAGAACTTCCACAAAAGTTTCATGGTACTGCTATTTATTCCACGTTAGAATTGAAATCGGGATTTTGGCAAATTCAGCTCCTTCCGAACTGCAGAAAGTACACAGCTTTTCTCTGTTTTGGTGAACGTTATCAATTTTGTAAATTACCGTTCGGTTTAATTATTTCTTCAGTAGCATTTATTCGGGATTTGAATACAATACTTCCGACAGAACTGAAAGTCAGAATCACAACGTAGTTAGACGACATTCTTATTGCAGAAGCTAACTGGTCTGAACACAATCTCGTTCTTGAACAACTGTTGCAAACTTTTCGTGCACAAGGACTCACAGTTATTCTTAGCAAATCACACTTTGGCAAAACTTCTATATTATTTATTGGACATGTAATTTCGGCAGAAGGCATTGTGCCTGACCCGGAAAAACTTCAAGCTTGACGTGACATTACTGTTCCTACGACGAAGAAACAACTACGCAGCTTTTTGGGTTTAATTAACTTTTTTCGTAAATTTATTCATGACACTGCTTTAGAGACCCCTAGATTATGTCAATTGACGAGTAAAAACACTATTTGGTCCTGGGATAGCCAAGTGCAGTCTGAATTTGTCAATCTGAAACAAGCTTTGTTGAATGCACCACTTTTATCACACCCAGATCTTACTAGAAATTTTTCCATTGCTACCAACAGTTCTAACACAGCTTTAGGCGTACACATTTTTCAGGAAATTGAAGAAGATGGTTCTACAGTAATTAAAAACATCGCCTTTGAGAGTCGCATTCTGTCACCTGCTGAACGCAATTATTCTGTTACAGAACTTGAAACATTATGTGTTGTGTGAGGATTTACGAGATTTCGGCATTTTCTTTATGGAAGACCTACGACCGTTTACACAGATCATAGAGCGACTCAGTTTTTACTTTCAGCAAAATTTACTCATGTCAGGTTAAGCAGATGGAAACTTTAATTACACGAATTTAATTTTACAATTGTTCACATTCCCGGTACACAAAATATTGTAGCAGACGCACTATACCGTTCTCTCAGCAACAATCAGCAAGGCATCGCAACCAACTTCTGCCAAGCAAATTTTAGCGTCATGTATATTCAACAAGTTGCATTCGAAAATTTTATTTCGGAATCATTACGAGACATAGCACAAGAGCAGAGCAAAAACAACGTGTGGGAAGAAATTAAACGCCTTTGGCAAGATAAGAATACTGTAACCATCAGAAACCATTACACTGTACGCTATAACATTCTGTTTCACCTCTCTCACCCTGACAGCAATAATTGGTTACTATCCTTTCCTGACGAACTTGTTAACAAATTAATTTGGTATACTCATTTAAGTTACGCACATTACGGAGCCAGAAAATGTTTTCTTAAACTGAGACAGAACTGTTATTTTGCCAACGTGGAGAAAAGTATACGACGGGTTTTAGCGTCATGTAAAATCTGTCAGAAAGGTAAGTCAGACACGACTTCACATATTCCTCCGTTACATCCCATTGTACCTGTTAAAATGAGACACATGGCCGCTGTAGTCATTTTTGGTCCGATTCCCAGATCTAATAGAGGTTTTTGTTACATCTTTGTCGCTGTTGAACTCACTTCGAAATTTGTTACCTTCTCTCCGTTACGCAAAACTACTGCTAAATCTATTTCGAATGCATTTGTAAAACATTTTTTATTTCATGCAGGGCATGTATTGAAAGTAATTTCCGCCAATGGACCACAATTTCGATCTACTATATGGACACGTATGTTACGAGCAAGAAACATTTCTCCGATCTATATATCCAAGTATCACGCTTCTTCGAATCCTTGTGAACGACTGATGAAAGAAATTGGTAAACTATGTAGAATAAACTGCCATAAAAAACATATTCCAGGATGTAATTAACTCGTTACCAAATGAATCTACTATGCTATCTCCGACTGTCGTATTAAAAAATGTTGAACCACATAACAAAATGAAAGAATTAGTATCCTTTCCTACATCTCGTCGACTACGCCACCATGAAATAATTGACATTGCAGTCAACAACATCAAACGTGCCGCAGAGCGCCGGAGAAGACAGCAGAAACAGGTTTGTACACGCCGTGACTTTCACGTTGGACAGAAGATATTAGTACGTACACATCATTTATCCAGCAGAGGAAAGAGTAGATGCAGCAAATTTGAGCTTCTATACGCAGGTCCATATCGAATTCGCAGCATTCCTCACCCCAATGTAGTACACGTCGAAACTCTGAGAACCAGAAAAAGCAAGAGCAATCACCATGTCTCCAATATTAAACCCTTTGTTGAATGAACATACTTTACGATTTATCACACTGTAATGCCATTTCCTGATTTTTATATGACCACTTATGCAATTATATTTATACGAACACTTACTGATGATTATCATATTTTTTCCTGGCAAGTGCCCGGCAAGGTAAGGTTAGCAGGTCGCTTTTCTTGTCGTTATGTATCAGACCGTGCACATTTTCCATTTTTCGTGTATGTATGATTGTTTTCCTGTTTTGTTTGTATGCACTACGAAATCTTTAAGTTATAACAAACACCAGTTGACTTTGACATTTTTCCTTATGACATCTCAATATCTTGACTATTCTACATTTTTTTTGCTACTGCATTATAACACTCTGTGTACATTTTTTGTAATTGAAAATTGTCTATGTTTTTGACATAATCCGTTTTCCATCATACTATGCTGTATGCTTAATTATATAATCAGAAACGAGTTTTTATTTAATGAGTATATGACTTGAATGCAAGATATTAATCCTTATTCATCATTTTCAGAAAGCAATAACGTGTAAAAGAAATAACTTAAACAAACCACAGTGGATTACTATGAAATGGGAATTTCACCTTCGGAATGAACGAAAGAAAATGCAAAACCATGTCATGAAGAGTAAATGGATCAGAATTAACAAGCATTAACAAGAATATACTATAGACATCGTGTGATAGCAGTCTTAACTATTTTTTTTTTCAGAATACGATGCGATTGATGCAAGCTGTCGGACAGAACTACACATCTTAGTTTTAGTGATGAAATGTGCTACAAATAAGAAACTCTATACTATGATTAGTTGTATGAAGTAAATTGTAATATGAATGTGATTAATGAAGTGTCTTTTTTGCAGATGATAATGAATGATGGTGAATAATTATATGAAGAATATGCTAATATGAATAATGAAGTTTCTCTTTCAAGCTGATCATAGTGATGAAGTTATGGTAATATGAATAATGAAGTTTTTGTTAGCAGATGAGAATAATGATGAAGTTTATATATTTACTGTAAGTTAAGAAATGCTATGTAGTTATTTAAGTATTTGTTGCAGTTCGTTTTGACAGTATGTCTTATGTCGCATGGTATAATGATTGAATGTTTTGGAAAGGACAGCTAGAGTAAATACATATTGAGTACACGTTTCATTACCTGTTAAATCGAGGTTCACTACTTTTCAGCATAATATGCGTTTCTTCTTTCAGCTCAATAATCCATTTTGTATTTTTTCCAGGAGAAGCTATTCATGAAATTAATGTGCTATAAGCAGTTAGTCATTAAACTTGTTCTAGTACTTGCATTTTTTTACCCATTTGTGTGTGTCATTCATGAATGTGATCACATATACTCTACTTGTTTCATAACCTTGCTACAGCTGACTCATGATGAATGACGCTATTAATCCTTTTTTACAGCAATAAGTCAAAAGCAAATATTTTCATGCCCCAGCATTTAATTATCGATCTCAACGCAATGCATTGCTAGCACCAAAAAAAGTGTATTACCAGTCCCAAATAATGCTACCAGTGTTAGATATTTCTAGTTCTAAATATAATGCAAATTTCTCAGATGTATTGAATCCATTATATCTATGTATTATTGGACCACAGACCTTGAGTAATAGTTACAGTGTGTTACATTTTAAATATGTTCTATGTCACTTGAATGATGAGTTCTGAGCAATACTGAATAATGTTCTGTAATAATCCATAAATGCTATGCCAATAATTTGTGTAAATAATATTTTTGTTATACTCTATAAATGCTATGCCAATAATTAACTCTCATTTTGAATGATAAGTTCTGAATAACGCATAAAAAATGGTTTGTAACTGGCCAATGACTGCCAATGATTACTATAATTAGATGAATTATGTAAATGCTATGCCATTAATTAACTCTTGTTTTGAATGATAACTTCTGAACAATGCATAAAAAATGGTTTGTAACTGACCAATCAGTGCGAATGATTACTATATTTAGATGAATTATGTAAATGCTATGCCATTAATTAACTCTTGTTTTGAATGATGACTTCTGAACAATGCATAAAAATGGTTTGTAACTGGCGAATGAGTGCCAATGTTTACTATAATTAAATGAATTATGTAAATGCTATGCCATTAATTAACTCTTGTTTTGAATGATAACTTCTGAACAATGCATAAAAAATGGTTTGTAACTGACCAATCAGTGCGAATGATTACTATATTTAGATGAATTATGTAAATGCTATGCCATTAATTAACTCTTGTTTTGAATGATATCTTCTGAACAATGAATAAAAATGGTTTGTAACTGCCCAATAAGTGCCAATGTTTACTGTATTCAGATAACTTATGAATAATGTTCTGTAATACTCCATACATAGTACAGATATGTTTAGTAACTAGGCAATGAGTGTCAACAATTACTCAAATCGGTTGATAGACTAGTGTAATTCTCTATGATGACTAGCATAAGACTTAATGTCCTTCACCTTCTGACCTAATTACCAGAAATTACTGCAATATCCGTTTGTCCTGTCCATCCTCATGATCATGGAGCACTATATTTGGGTTTTGCACTAATTCCACGTTGGTGAAAGAGTTTGGATTCTACACGAATGTGGTGTTGACACATCATGCTGTCCACCACCTTGAACGATGGAGATGTTATTATGGTCCTACTGTTTGGTGTACCTAATGTACTACCAAAGTGATAACATTGAATATTAATACAACATTTCAGTGTCTTGGCTACACTGATTAATACTTCAGCAGGGTAGAGAACTTCAGATTGTCTCACTTGGTGTTGTGCTTCTGTAGAAAAATATCGACTTTCAGTGCAGCTACATGCAACCTACTGTGCTACAACCATGATGCAATCCTTCCCTTTCCTTTCCTAGTTCTTGTAAAATGGTAAAAATATATACAGTGCGTATGCACTTTATGTCATTTGTTAATATGTTTTGTACTCATTGCGTATACATTTTGTCATTTCTTGATATGTTCTGTACTCAGTGCATGTGCACTCTATTTCATTTCATGTTCTGCACTTATATATATATGTATATACTCTGTGACTGTAAACTTAGTTAATTAAGTAGATTATAGAAAAAATGTGTTGCTCATGGCAAGTCCAATTGACCCACCATCGCTGCCAAATTTTTGCCCCCCCCAATGGAGGGTTATGTAAGAGGTTCGAGCATATGTAATTCCTATGTATTGCTCATGCTCTGCCTGCGATAAGAGAATCACTGACCAGAGAGCAGTGTTGACTGCAGTAGGAACTGTGTAGCTGTAGCAGTAAGTTGTTGCTAGTCTGCAGTTTGCTCTGGTCTGGTCTGGTGTATAGTGTTGGCTGGGCGGGTCGCGGTGCAGCGATGCCGGAGCCTGAGTATTATTGTATAAGGTAAAAAGTAGCATATGTAGTACTGTCATCCCAAGTCCCATGTAAATGTTTTAAATAGTCTCGTAATAATAATCTCTCTCATAAAAAGTAACTTTTAACAACCATTCATTTCAATTTAAAGAATTTACTAATTTCTCCCATCCATGATCATCCAATTGTTGCAAAAGAAAAATCAGTTGTTTACCTTTCATAAATGAAAAATCTATCGGCCAGCATTGCACAGGGCTGTGCCAGAAAACATTATTTTAAGAGCAGATATATATGCGTTATCCGGCGACTTCATTGAGGTAAGAAATTTCTTTCTTTTATTCAGAATGAGCTTTCAGGTCCATGACGCAGCACTTCTGACGTCCAAAATTTACCAGGTTAAATTCACAGTCAATTATTGAGAAATTATAAGTCAGTGACAATTTAATTGAGAGGTTAGTTACATTTTATTATCACCAGGTTACTGAATTTATTTTTGTTGGGACGTTACACTGAATGTGAACGACATAATTATAATTTTTACTGTTGAGAAGTTTAGGAATTTTGCTGTTTTGAGGTTACACTAAACGTGAATATTATTCATATTATTTATTTTATTTTTGTGGGGAGGTTACAACGTATATTTCGTTTTATCTGTTTCTACTATCGTGTTATGATTTTACGTATTGACTCGTTCCATGACCATGGAGACTTCTCCTTAATTTGGTCCCACATAACAATAAATAAATAAATAAATAAACCAGCTCTCTCTTGCCAACAGCACTCGGCAGACCCGGGTGGTGAACCATTCAAGTGCTAGTGTAAACACTCGAAAGTGATGAACTTTAATGATCTGACGGGAATCAGTGGTGCCACTATCGGAAGGCCCTTGGCTTTGATGCAATAAGATAGCTTAAACTGATTTGTTGTCCGTGACTCCAATAAACGAAAAAAAACTTTACTTTATAATGCAGACAGAGATTTGTGGGATGGTCACCCCAATTTCAGTAACTAGACACTTTCAGATTTCTTTCATTGTATCATGTTTGTATCTCTGCTTCATTCACTATCTGGTTAACTACACTGTTGAAAAACAGTGGCCGGCCGAAGTGGCCATGCGGTTAAAGGCGCTGCGGTCTGGAACCGCAAGACCGCTACGGTCGTTGGTTCGAATCCTGCCTCGGGCATGGATGTTTGTAATGTCCTTAGGTTAGTTAGGTTTAACTAGTTCTAAGTTCTAGGGGACTGATGACCTCAGCAGTTGAGTCCCGTTGTGCTCAGAGCCATTTTTTTGAAAAACAGTGCTTGAACAAAAAAGCTACCACTTAATTCAACTCCGATGACTATAATATACTTCCATCTTTGCCAGTCGTTTGCAGGTGGTTCAAGGAGGAATGGTAAATATTCAGGAATATGAGAGGAACTCTCATTCGAAGAATAAAAGTCTAGTAAGCATTGGCTCAAAAGGCACGCCTTAAGAACTATGAGCACTTTTTCATCGTCGATACTGTGAAACAAATTTCTACTGCTGGAAGGTAGTTTGGCCTAAAATCAGAAAAATATATTCAGTAAATATAGGCTCTAAAACGCATATCTTAAGAGCTATGAGTACTTGTTCATCTTCACTACCGTGAAACACAAATCTTTCCGTTGAACAATTGCTCATATATCTTAAGGAATGCATTTTAGAGCCAGTATTTACCAGGCCTTTTTTTGATACTTCTTGATAGTTCTTGTCAAATCCCTGAAAACTGAGCATGTCTCGTTGAACCCCTGCATAGCCACTGCGCAAGGAAACGTATAAATAAGATGAAATGAGCTGTGTTCGATTTTGGTCGTTTGTAGTTTTACTGCAGTACCTCACATAATTTCCATTACCGGAGATGGGTTAATGTAACGAGGTGAACCAGGCGTGCAGGGGGTTACAAGTCCAAGAGTTAACGCATAATTAATTCCAGACCGTACAGTGTTCTAGAAATTCACATAAAACTCCAACTCCCCAACGTGATGACGGCCATTGTCTTCAAATAAACGCACCAACCGAGTTCCCTCAGTGTTTCAGGGCGGAAAATATTCTACAGAAAGTCAGCTCACGTAGCGGAAACTTACACTCGCAGCGGCGTTCGCCTGTTGAAAGACCTAAACAAAGTCTCGAAACAAACAACGTGAAGGGAAAAAAATAAGACCCTGGTTCCACACAATAGAATAAATTTCCATATCTGAACAGTTCGATTGCTTTCGAAAGAAACTTTGCCTTCAGCATTCCTTTGAGCTATGTTATTCAAATTTATACTGAAGCGAAATCCCTTCTTTCGGCTGCACTTATGGAACAAAACCCTGTTACAACAGTACTGAGCACACGTAGTTAAATTTGATACACCAGAAGTTTTAATTACAAGAAAACAATTAATATCGTTCCTTATTATAGCTACGTGTACGGGAAAATTCCGCTCGTAGAAACGCCAAAGCCGAACTTGAATTTGACTGGAATTATCTCGGAGCACTTTACAGAAACAAACAAAAATTTGCTCCCTTCGCATTAACTTAGGAAATGTATGTAACATCATCCGCTCTGTAGACCTCACCATTGCTCCAAAAGCTACAGAATATTCAACTGAATGATCTGATAGCTCTGGTATATATAGTGACACAACATACATGCAGTAAGGCATACCTTTTCTCAGCGCAACGGAAAATTTTGCTTAAGTGTATTACTAATATCTTATTTCTGAACCAACTTGACACATTAGGACTGGTTCTCGAGGCCCTATTGCTCGATAAACATGAAAGTTTGTTGGTACTTTAGATTTAAATAAACAACTGCTGACTGTTGTAATAGACGCTTGGTGGTATTTTCTGCGCAGCTTCCGGCGGTGACAAGCGAGAAGGGTGAAGTTATCATTTAAATTTAATAGCTATCAAATGACTATCTATGACGCAATTTTTCCTAAGTAAGCACGTAGCGATGATGGAGCATTCTCTACCTCATGATATTCTTTTACAAGTAGGATACTTCTCAGTAGCAAACTATTCAGACTCATATGGGAGGATTATAAGAATACTTGTCTTCAGACAGAGGGATTGATCCTAGGTGATTAGCAGCAATGAATCGATGCAACGTGCTGTTGCAGTCGAGAAATATAAGTTATTCTTAATCCCACTCACTCACATATACCTAAACGGTACGTTAGTTTCTATTTCCTTATCGTGGGACGATCTAGGGTGATTCTTTACGTCTAAATCGATTTTAATCATTAATATATTACGTGAATAAAACTACAGTAATTTTATAGTTATGCTCACTAATATGCAGCGCCCATTATGGCATTTGGTGTGACCTCACAGGTGGTGGTCTGCTATTAGCATCGCTCTTCAGTTTTTTAAGTAGCTTCAGATTCCTAGTATTGTTCAGTAATAAGTGTGTGATAATATTTGCTCTAAAAGTAATTTATTTACGTACACCTGTGACTATGTTGTGGTGTTGTTACCTGGAACAGTCGGTTATCTGTTAGGGTGCTTGTGAACACATTTCGTGGCGCACAGTTAGCAATTGGAGAGGATCTGAAAGCTAAGCACTGATATAGTTCCTTGTTTACTGTAGTCAATGATTAGTTTTCACCCTGTAATTCTTGCTGTTTTTTGTGAAATATCTATATAAAGCTTTCGGAAAAGTCGCTATTTGTGTTAAAAGGATTTATAGTGTTAGAAGTAATTGCCACAGTCTTTCAAGGGGATAGATGTAGAATTCACTGTAGTTAGTTCATCAAATCGTTTTACTGAAGTAGCATAACGGTTGCATGTACAATTTGTTGCTCTTTGTGACCGTAAAATTTATGCCACGAACGAGAAGTGTTAGCTTTGTCGTAGGTTTCTGAGTAGTAGGTTACAGTGTGACATTTTTGTAAGGAATTTTCATTGGGGAGAATGCAGTGAAGTAAGTTAATAAAGGAGCAGTAGTGTTCGATCTGCGTTATTCAGGTACAGTTAAAAAATACAAGGAAGGGACTAGATAGAATGAGGGGGGAAAAGGACCAGGGGAGTTGTAAATGACAGTTACTAAGAAGACTGCTAGGAGAAGGACTTATTCAGACAGTTCCACTTCACTTATCACCTATAGATATGATCTACCATTTTTAGTGGAGAAGAGTCTCTAGTAGCTGTAAGCGTAGGAAATATACAGCAGACATGGGAAGTTAAGAACTCTAAGCCAGTAATAAATTCAAATACATAGAAGAAGGTTTTGCTATTTTATTGTTCTCATGGCGGAGGAATATACTAACAGTTGAAGGAAGTCTCGGGGAGTGAGTATCAGGTCACCAGCATTGTGAAGACTAGTTCATGGTTGGCTCACGTGACAGATGATATATGGGAGTTTTCTGTAGGAATTTTACAGAAGTGAATCAGATATTGACTGTGATGGAGCTGAGGATAGTCCTGACAGGGACAGGGTGTTTGACATAGTTGATGAACTGAAAAAAGAAAGCACAAAGATGGCACACATGTGTACCTCGTGCAGCTGTTTTGTGACCAGTGTTATCTTAATATAGGTGTTAGGCGTGTTAATATTGCTCCTTGAGAGAACTGATGATGGAGGTTATGGCTGAAATTGATATGATACCGTTTAAGTCTAACGATAGAGTGGGTTTCCCTAGGCATGGGCTGCACCTCAGCATTTTGGGAGAAGCAAGGTTGCCGAAGATTATAGGAGATAGTTTAGTTGGAGGTGGTGATATCACCCACGGGAAAATTTCAGTAGTAATTGGTGTTAGAGGTGCATCGTTTCTTAGATTAGAGTCAGGTGATAGGTATTCCTACTTAAAGGAAGCGTCTCTAAGAAACTAAACACCTTCAGATAACGCTGAGTATCAAAGTAATGAAGAGGTTATCACAGTTCATCAAAATATGGGGTGTGCTGATATGCATACAGCAATTTGTAATCGTCATAGGAATTGAGAAAATTTCATTTTCTTTATTATTAACTTTTCTGACGTTAATTTCATGTAATGACTGGTCCCTTGACCGTGAATATTTGCTCCCCCATTTGGTTCTATGAAATAAGATGTCTCAAATAAAAAATAAAATGCACCAGGAAAGTGAGATACCGTATTAGATTCAAAAGCATGTGCAGAAGACATACAATCTTTTTTTTATTTTTTTTTTTTTACGCACATCAGGCTTCTGACTTGTTTGATATGTTCCACCACGAATTCCTCTACACTACAAAGCTTTTCATCTCACTTGCAACCAATGCCGTCAGTTATTTCCTGGATGTATTCCAGTCTGTCTTCCTCTAATGTTTCTATCCTTTCTACGGTTGCCTCTAGTACCATGGAAGTTACTCCCTGACGTTTTAACAGATGTCCTGTCATCCTGTCTCTTCTCCTTACCGGTGGTTTCGAGGTTTCGATACATTCCTTACCTCATCGATTCTGCAGAGAACACGTTCGCGGCTTACCTTATCAGTCCACTTAATTTTCAACATTTTTCTCTAGTACCACATCCCAATTACATCTGTTCTCCTCTGTTTTGGTTTTCGCACAGTCTGTATCTCACTGCCATACAATTCTGTGATCTAAATGTACATTATCGGACATTTCTTCCTCAAATTACGATTCAGACCTATGCTTGATACTTGTAAACTTCTCTTGGACGTTAAAGCTATTTTTGCCAGAGCTAGTCTGATTTTTATGCTCTCCTTGTGTAATGTCAACCCCAATACACGATACTTTTGAGATGGCCCCAGAACCAGAAATCGCACGGGTTGAGATCCAGTGAACGAGCAGACCATGCAACTGGACCCACTCGTCCATTCAGTCGACCAGCAAAGACACGACTGAGATACAACCGAGCGTTAATCGCGAAGTCCGCTGGAGCATCATCATGCAGCAGTCACATAGCCCTTCGAATCATCAATGGCACTTCTACTAGCAGGGGAGGCAAAATCACCCGCAAGAAACGCCAATGTTGCATGTTAGGCGACGTGGAAGCAAAACTGGTCCCAAAATACGGTCATCAATTGTCCCCGCCCACACATTCCGGCTGCATCGATGATGATGATTCGCTGTCACCATACCATAAGGATACGGCGTGCTATCCCACAGATGACTGTTATGAAAGTTGAAGACACCATTCCACGTAAAGGTGGCCTCATTTGTGAACAGGATGGATGACAGCAATCTCTCAATCGTGGTTGCCTGGTGAAGAAACCAGCGACAAAACTGCTCCGGATGTGGAAAGTCTGCCGCTAGTAAGCCCTGCATACGCTGTGACAAGGGTAGTAACAATTGTCATGGAGCATGTTCTACACGGTCGTCTGGCTTACCCTGTACTGGTGGGCCAACTGCCCGGTAATGACACGCCTTCCACAGTGTTAATCACATTTTACTCCAAGTTTGGTGTCCGAACATTTTGGGCACGTCCTTCATTATTTCCTACTTCCTGAAACGACACTCTCTCAGACAAATTGCGAAACACTGTTGCAAACATTGAATACTGTGGTTGTTGTCGGCGGCTGCGGCGGCGGCGATCGATCTCCTAATACTACCTTACTGCCCTCCGCCCTTTGCCATTTGCCTTTCCGTAAGCAACCACCATTTCGGCAAGCTCTTGATTCGAGTACGGACCCATTGTGTACAACGCTGTATCACATCCACTGCAAGGTGAGTGTTACTATGGTAGGAATGACGGATGACACCGAAAAGTACAAAGAAGAGCAGCTCGTTTTATATTATCGCGAAACAGGGGAGATGGTGTCACAGACATGAATTAGAGTGACAACCATTAAAACAAAGGCGTTTTTCGTTTCGACGGGATCTTCTCATTAAATTTCAATCACCAGTTTGCTCCTCCCATTGCGAAAACATTCTGTTGGCACCCACCTACATAGGGAGAAATGATCACGATAAAAATAAGAGAAATCAGGGTGTGCACAAAAAAATGTAAGTGCTCTTTTTTCCCGCGTGCCGCTCGACAGTGGAATGGTAGGAAGACAGCTTGAAGGTGGTTCATGGAACCCTCTGCCAGGCACTTTATTGTGAATAGCAGAGTAATCACGTAGATGAAGATGAAGGGGGCGTTAGGGCGTGATATATGATGAACAGTACGACCTTCTACGATGAAACCATGCCCACCGTAACTGGGGCTGCATCATACAGCGCCTATTAGACTCCAGTCTCTGGAACAAAGTATGATTGAATAAATGATCTCTAACATGGAAACCATGCGTTTCCGGACATAAGTTCATTAGATCTTTTTTGTTCCGTATCCTCTCATCAATAAATCGCCAAAGTTTTTCCACGGTGGAAAATGTCGTCTATCTCTGAAACGTAATCTTTGAGCAGCTATGAACTTCCCCAATGTGTTTATTGTCTGTTTGGTATTACGTTATCTGAAATTTGGAAATTTGTGGGAAATTCCTATGGGACCAAACTGCTGAGGTCATCGGTCCCTAGGCTTACACACTACTTAATCTAACTTACGCTAAGGAGAACACACACACACCCATGCCCGAGGGGGGAGGACTCGAACCTCCGACGGTGGGAGCCGCACGAACAGTGAAAAGGCGACCCTGACCGCGCGGCCACCCCCAAGGCAGTTGTCTGATGGTGGCCTATAAAGCTGAAGGCGGTTCATAACGAACTATTAAGTAAATCTTATTGCGCAACATCGGTATTCTGTATTCAAATTTCTATTATTCTATGTTCCTCGAAGCGTCGAGGGTCTGCCACTTTTAATTTGACACCTCTAGTATCGTACTACGGTACTGTGGCGCGTGTACTTACATGTACACCACGACTGTAGATGTGTAACCACAGCCAAAAAATTATTATGTAACTTTAATTTTTTCGAAGTGATAATTCAGATTGTAGGACTATTCCTTGTACAGTTATTTTCTTTGAATGGTTTACTTGAAGACGCAGCAAAGGTTTAATATTATGATTGATCTCACAGCACTAAAATTCTAGACTCACTTCTGTTACACTATTTAAACACTTTGATCTTTCTCATTGGAAGTTAGAATTTATAAATATTGCCCATTCATTATATCTCTCAATAGCTTTCCCTACAATATGAATTTTACTACTATTGGGGTTGGGTTTTTTGGGGGAGGAGACCAGACAGCGAGGTCATCGGTCTCATCGGATTAGGGAAGGACGGTGAAGGAAGTCGAC
The DNA here is from genome assembly GCF_023864345.2 of Schistocerca serialis cubense. Lineage (NCBI taxonomy): Eukaryota > Metazoa > Arthropoda > Insecta > Orthoptera > Acrididae > Schistocerca > Schistocerca serialis. The sequence continues at coordinate 414,734,397 of NC_064645.1, forward strand.
CGTGTCCTTTCAAAGGAACAATCCCCGCATTTATCTGGAGCGATTTAGGGAATTCACGGAAAACCTAGATCAGGATGGCTGGACGCGAGATTGAACCGTCGTCCTCCCGAATGCGAATTCAGTGTGCTAGCGACTGCGGCACATCACTCGGTTTTACAAATGTGGGCAGGCGGGGAGGTAGGGGGGGGGGGGGGGGACTGTAGAAGGTAGCCGAAGTACAGGTGCAGAAAGTTGGTTCAAATGGATGGATGCACGTTACGTCAGTGAAACAGACTTGATGAGGCTTGAACAGAACAGACTAGCCTATGGAGCTACATAGAACTTAATTATCGTGTCCTGTGGACTATGTAAATCAGCCATGCTGAATACATATGGTTCACTAAATAAAGTCACCAATTTCATTTCTCACTCTGCTGCAACCGAGTTAGTCCTTCATCTGTTAAGTCCTCGACCAAATTTAATTGCCTTTCCTTATTTTTTCTTGTCTTCACAGTTTCACGTAGCACTATGTTTCACTGACAGGTGTACAAATATTAACTGCCCTTAGTTGTGAAAGTTGTGAATTGAATTAAATTGAAACTCACCAGTTGATTACAATCAGTATTATTTGGGTCACATTTATTTTTTAGTTGTATCGGAAGAGGACCTATTGTCTCCCACGCCGCCTGGGCCGTTTTCATTGCTAATGGTGTTGATACCATCGTCATCGGGATTATTGAACACCCGCCACGATGACGTGTAAGGTGTAATGTGCTGATACAAGACGCCCCTTAGCTTATAATGTTCCGCAAACCGCCGTTAGTAGTCGTTGCTGCTGAAACGTACAGTAAATTAATGACATGATTTTTATTGGAGTGAAGCTGTTTCTGTATTCACGTAGCAGCAAAACAGGATATTAGAGTGATTGGTTAGTCATCCGAAAGCTGGAGAAACACAGGCCGTGCAATGCTGAAAACTTTTTCATTGAATGACGTTCGCTATTCACAAAAGCAGTCCAGCACTCATTGAACATAATTTATGGCACAATTCTCTGATGCTGACGCGACTAGTGGGAGGAGCCTAAATCTGGTCCCCGACGAAGAGGGCTAATGGTGCAATACGGTCGCGTATGCAAATCGCGAGAAACGCAAACAGTCCGTTTATTTATTGCGCAAACAGTTAATGTAGTGCTGGTTTATGGATGATTACCCAACAAGGCACTGAACGTGCACGCCCAAAACAGTCACATTCTTTTAATAACGTCAAATTAACTAATCTACAAAGTTGTGTATTTCTATTTATTAGTTACAAGCGTTTCGTAGGCTAACTGCATCTTCAACTGACCTCCATAGTTTTAATTTTCTCACAAGGAAGAAGCATTCCTGCATTTCCACCGCCTATTATTGTTTCGAATATGTTTTTTCTTCTCCCACAAACTCCCCTGCGTTGCTAAAGTTTTCACAGATGTCACGGTGGTTTGAAAGACAACCGCACTAAAGAAATGTAACAATAACTGGGATGCACACATCATATGACGTTTATGAAAGGGCCATGAACCTCATTTCTCACTCTACAGTGTTCCAAATTGTGCATTTTGCACACGTAGATACAAGGAATCATCTCGATATTCGTGTAAACAAGTAGCTCTACCTACTTAGCAAACCAGAAAAATCATACAAGAGTCTCTCAAATGAAAACGAGTCAGATAGAAAGAAAGTATGTAAACAGAAACTTCATATGAGCGCACACTCCGCTGCAGAGTGAAAATCTCATTGTGGAAACATCGCCTAGGCTATGCCATGTCTCCGCGATGTCCTTTCCTTCAGGAGTGCTAGTTCTGCAAGGTTCGCAGGAGAGCTTCCGTAAAGTTTGGAAGGTAGGAGACGAGGTACTGGCAGAAGTAAAGCTGTGAGGACAGGGCGTGAGTCGTGCTTGGGTAGCTCAGTTGGTAGAACACTTGCCCGCGTAACGCAAATGTCCCGAGTTCGAGTCTCGATCCGGCACAGTTTTCATCTGCCAGGAAGTTTAATATCAACTCCCACTCCGCTGCAGAGTGAAAATATCATTCTCTGAGTATGTAGCCTGTTTAATATTTTAAAAGTAATATCTGTAATTGTTAATATATTTAAGTCACTAAGACACAAGACAGCCGGTGCCTTCATGGTACTATGTCTTCGGTTGCCTACGGGGTCATGATTCTACTCGGGCACACATCTCTCCGTCCGAAGCAATTCGACGACCATGGACGTCTTTTCTTTAGTCTCCACAATCATGGAAATCGCATGGCTAGAGATTCGGACTGTACGGAAGACTTGTGTGGAAGTTCTATCGTAACGTATGTAGCTATAATCGCTCTTTTAATTGAGAACAACATAAACTGTCTTATACTCATATAGGGGAGAGGTGATCAATAATATCGCAAATAATTAATAGCATTGAAAAAGTTTTAATTAAAGTTATCGGTACATAATCTCTCATCAGAATAACGCCCGCAGCAAAGTAGCGCTTCAGGGAAATCAAAGAGGGCTCTACGCGGCTACTCTTCTTTTTAAATTCTATTGTGTAAACCATGCGGAGGCATTGTTAGTTCTCTTGTCATCTTTTCTGTGCTCTGAATAAGTCTATGTATCTCCGGCGTGCGATATTCACTACTGGCCATTAAAATTGCTACACCACGAAGATGACATGCCACAGACGCGAAATTTAATAGACAGGAAGAAGATGCTGTGATATGCAAATGATTAGCTTTTCAGAACATTCACACAAGGTTGGCGCCTGTGGCGACACCTATAACGTGCTGACATGAGGAAAGTTTCCAACCGATTTCTCATACACAAACTGCAGTTGACCGGAGTTGCCTGGTGAAATGTTGTTATGATGCCTCGTGTAAGGAGGAGAAATGCGTACCATCACGTTTCCGACATTTAAAGGTCGGATTGTAGCCTATTGCGATTGCGGTTTATCGTATCGCGACATTGCTGCTCGCGTTGGTCGAGATCCAACGACTGTTAGCAGAATCTGGAATCGATGGGTTCAGAAGGGTAATACGGAACGCCGTGCTGGATCCCAACGGCTTCGTATCACTAGCAGCCGAGATGACAGGCATCTTATCTGCATGGCTGCAACGGATCGTGCAGCCACGTCTCGATCCCTGAGTCAATAGATGGGGACGTTTGCAAGACAACAACCCCCTGCATGGACAGTTCGACCACTTTTGCAGCAGCATAGACCATCACCTCGGAGACCATGTCTGCGGTTACCCTTGGCGCTGCATCAGAGACAGAAGCGCCTGCGATGGTGTACTCAACGACGAACCTGGGTGCACATGCGGCAAAACTTCATTCTTTCTGATGAATCCAGGTTCTGGTTACAGCATCATGATGGTCGGATCTGATTTTGGCGACATCGCGGTGAACGCACATTGGAAGCGTGTATTCGTCATCGCCATACTGGCGTATTACCCGGCGTGATGGTATGGGGTGCCATTGGTTACACGTCTCGGTCACCTCTTGTTCGCGTTGACGGCACTTTCAACAGTTGACGTTACATTTCAAATGTGTTACGACCCGTGGCTCTACCCTTCATTCGATCCCTGCGAAACGCTACATTTCAGCAGGATAATCCACGACCGTATGTTGCAGGTCCTGTACCGGCCTTTCTGGATACAGAAAATGTTCGACTGCCGCCCTAACCAGCACATTCTCCAGATCTCTCACCAACTGAAAAAGTCAAGTCAATGGTGGCCGAGCCACTGTCTCGTCACAATACGTCAGTCACTACTCTTGATGAACTGTGGTATCGTGTTGAAGCTGCATGGGTAGCTGTACCTGTTCACGCCATCCAAGCTCTGTTTGACTCAATGCCCAGGCGTATAATAGCCGTTATTACGGCTCAAAGGTGGTTGTTCTGGGTACTGGTTTCTCAGGATCTATGCACCGAAATTGCGTGAAAATGTAATCACATGTCAGTTTTAGTAGAATAAATTTGTCCAATGAATACCCGTTTATCATCTGCATTTCTTCTTGGTGTAGCAATTTTAATGGCCAGTAGCGCAGCTGGCATTTCCGTATGATATGCATCGGGAAGGATCTGGACGCCTCAGTTAAACCTCAAGAAAAGTGACTGTAGTTAATTTATACGGGACAGAATTGCGTTGAAACTTATACTAAGGTCCAGGCAGATTTTTGTCGTAACGTCACGGAAAAAGAATATCTGAGGACTTTGGTGCGCGAGAGCAAGTAGCGCTCAGAATTAAACTCTATTAACGCCTAATAGCGGATAATAGGATCTGTGGACTATACAAAGGGACGTTAAACTGAATATAAGAACGGAATTGGACACTTAGCTTTGTGAAAGCAAAGGCGCACGAAGTTTGAATGACTGTATCAAAGTACAGTAATGGACCGTAGTCCTTGCTGTAATACCTTTGAGTGACAAACTACAAAAATAACGGACATTTCAGGTGAAGTAATTGCTGAGAGTAATTGTAGGTTCAACCCTCCTTTGCTCCATATACGGAAAGCAATCATTCATGATCATTTAATTAATATTAAATGTTGTTAATAAAAAACTAATGTGATTTCCACAATAGTGTGTGTATTAGTGAACGTTAATTATGGGCAAGCTGCAAACTGCATCCCTGATGTCGGAAGGTTCGATTATGAAATATTATTAAGCTTAAGTTGTAGCTTAAAAGCTATTTAACATTTTATTTCCAATCGGACAGAAGTAATACAAAATCAGAAACAGTTGGTATAAGTAGTAAAGTAGGAAATAGGAAGTTGAAATAATAACTAACATCCAAAGACATTATTAACTATTTTGTCTTCCGTGATGGCAACAAATGAAGAGTAATCGACTGTGCAAAATGTCAACTTTATTGATTATTATGGAATAGCTGCTAGTAAATCTTTGGGGATGTGAGGTCGTGTTCCAAGAAACTCTTCTGTTCGTGACGTTTCGTACAGGACTGCCCTGGGCATCATCAGAAGTGTTCCTCCGCTGAGTCTTGCCGACTGACTGGTCGGACGTCCGATAGCGATGTATACAGGGTGAGTCACCTAACGTTGCAGCTGGATATATTTCGTAAACCACATCAAATACTGACGAACCGATTCCACAGACCGAACGTGAGGAGAGGGGCTAGTGTAATTGTTTAATACAAACCATACAAAAATGCGCGGAAGTATGATTTTTAACACAAACCTACGTTTATTTTATTGGAACCACGTTAGTTTTGTTAGCACATCTGAACATATAAACAAATACGTAATCAGTGCCGTTTGTTGCATTGTAAAATGTTAATTACATCCGGAGATATTGTAACCTAAAGTTTACGCTTGAAACCTCCGACGTTCAGTTGCGTGTTGTAACAAACACGGGCCACGGTCGGCGAGCAGCATCTGCAGGGACATGTTTACGATGACGACCGTGTTTACGAGTGTGGCTGTAGTGCACTGTTGTAGTTTGGTCTAGCTGTCGCAGTGTCCGCATGTAGCGCTTGCTGCTACTGTTATTCTGCATTCGTCTCCGCACGCAGACCAACTGTAGTACACCGTGTTACCAGACGTCTGTGATAGTGTAGAGTTGTAGGAACTGTGACCATGGTGTATTCGAACTCTGAAAAGGCGGAGATGATACTCATCTATGGCGAGTGTCGACGAAATGCAGCTGAAGCCTGCAGGATGTATGCAGAACGGTACCCGGACAGAGAGCATCCAACGTGCCGCACATTGCAAAACATCTACCGCCAACTGTTTGCAACAGGTATGGTCGTAGCACGCAAACGGGTCCGCAACAGGCCCGTCACAGGAGAAGCGGGTGCAGTTGGTGTGTTACCTGCTGTTGCCATGAAGCCACACATGAGTACACGGGACATGGCGAGAGCCGGAGGACTGAGTCAAAGTAGTGCCATGCGCATACTGCATCGTCACCGCTTTCACCCGTTTCATGTGTCGCTACATCAGCAATTACATGGTGATGACTTTAATCATCGAGTGCAGTTCTGTCAATGGGCATTAAAAGAGAATACGTTGCAGTTCTACCTGTTTACCGATGAAGCGGGTTTCACAAACCACGGGGCAGTGAATCTACGGAACATGCGTTACTGGTTCGTCGACAATCCTCGCTGGCTCAAACAGGTATAGCGACGGCGACCGTGGACTGTAAATGTATGGTGCGGAATCATTGGCGACCACCTCATGGGTCCTCACTTCATTGCAGGGGCCCAAACAGCTGCAACATACATCGCGTTTCTACAGAATGATCTGCCAACGTTGCTCGAAAATGTCTTACTGGAAACGCGTCGACGTATGTGGTATCAGCATGATGGTGCACCTGCACATTCCGCAATTAACACTAGGCTGACCCTTGACACGATGTTCGACGTGCGTGTCATAGGACGTGGTGGACGCATAAATTGGCCAGCCCGTTCTCCTGATCTTACACCTCTGGACTTCTTTCTGTGGGGTACGTTAAATGAGAATATGTACCGTGATGTGCCTACAACCCCAGAGGATATGAAACAACGTATTGTGGCAGCCTGCGGCGACATTACACCAGGTGTACTGCGGCGTGTACGACATTCATTACGCCAGAGATTTCAATTGTGTGCAGCAAATGATGGCCACTACATTGAACATCTATTGGCCTGACATGTCGGGACACACTCTATTCCACTCCGTAATTGAAAACGGAAACCACGTGTGTACGTGTACCTCACCCCTCATGGTAATGTACATGTGCGTCAGTGAAAAAGACCAATAAAAAGGTGTTAGCATGTGGACGTAATGTGCTGTTCCAGTCTCTTCTGTACCTAAGATCCATCACCGTTCCCTTTGGATCCCTACGTAATTCGGTACTCTCCGATACACACGATCGAACAGCGGAGGAGTGGTACTCAAGCGTCAACTTTAGGTTACAATATCTCCGGATGTAATTAACATTTTACAATGCAACAAACGGCACTGATTACGTATTTGTTTATATGTTCAGATGTGCTAACAAAACTAACAGGGTTCCATTTAAATAAACGTAGGTTTGTGTTAAAAGCATACTTCCGTGCATTTTTTTATGGTTTGTACTAACTAATTACACTAGCCCCTCTCCTCACGTTCGGTCTGTGGAATTGATTCGTCAGTATTTGATGTGATTTACGAAATATATCCAGCGGTAATGTTAGGTAACTCACCCTGTATACTGTGGGAAAGGGTCGAAGTAAGGGCTACCAGCAGCTACGTCATCCAGTCGCGAAAGCCTTCATCCTATGGTTATTACGAAAACTCGTAATTTAGTCGCCATTACAGTGAAGATATCTGTGGCTGCCCCATCTGATGTGTAGATATAACGAAATGTCGAGCATATACAGTAGATAACAACATCAACATCTTACGTCAGAGAAATCGACGACTGCAGAACGACGGAGGGCGTAGTCGAAACTACCTTGGAAACTCATGGGCGGGAATGTCCAGCAACAGAATGATTCTGTGTGTGTCAGAATTCCTGGGCGTTTAGACTTCAGTTAATACGCAGCGGCACTCTGACACTTTTCGGAAATATCATCCACACAATTCAGAATAATAATAGCAGATAAATGCGATAATTATCGCACTAGCAGCCCAAGAGCTCATGCATCAAAGCTGCTGGAATGAATAATATGTAAGAAAGAAAAAGAAAATGAAAATTCAAAGTCCCTTATGTGACGAACGGTTTTGCTTTAGATAAGGTAATGACATCAAAGGGGCAGATCTGTCGTTGTGACCATTTATGAAAACAAACGTGTAGAAAAATAAAGACACGCTCATGGGATTTGTCGATCCGGAAAAATGGTTCGATACGTAAAATGGTGTAAGGCGTTCGAAATTCTAAGAAGAATAGGTGTAAGCTATAGGTAAAAATTGGTGATATACAATATGCATAATAATCAAGAGCGAAAAATAAGAATGAAAGACCAATAACAAAATACTCGGATCAAAAAGGGTCTAAGACAGGGATGCACTCTTTCGCCGCTACTATTCAGGCAGTACAGCGAAGAGACAATGGCGCAAATACAATGAACAGTCGTGGGTAGAGTGGGACTGAAATTCAGAGTGAAAGGTTATCAATAATAAGATTCGCTGATGACACTGCTAACGCCAATGAAAGTGAATAACGATTACACGATCTATAGAATCAAATCGTCTCATGCGTAAAAAGTGTTGCTTAATAGTAAACCGAAGAAAGACGAAAGTTATGAGGAACAGTAGAAATGAAATTAGAAACTTACCACCAAAATTAAGGACGACGAGCTAGGCGAACTGAACGAATACTCCCCAAGCAAAAAATTAGGAATTCTCCTACACTGGAAGCAATATAACATATCACATACGATGAAAGGAAGACATAAAAAGCCGACTACTACAGGCAAAGAGGGCTTTCCTGGCTAAACGAAGTGTACTAATATCAAACATAGGCTTTAATTTGATGAAGAAATTTCTGAGAAAGTATGTCTGGAGCAGAGAATTGTATGTAAATGAATCATACGTTATGGGAAAACTGCAAAGTAAGTGAATCGAGGCACTTGAGATTTGGTGCTACAGAAAAATGTTGAAAATTAGTGGAGCGTTAAGAAACGAGCAGGTTGTCCGTAGAACTGGTGAGGAAAGACATTTGTGGGAAAAACTGACAAGAAGAGAGGGTAGGAATGAAGGACATGTGCTAAGACTTCAGGCAGTAGTTCTCATGATGCTAGAGGGAGCAGTAGTGGGTAAAAACTCTAGAGGAAGACAGAGATCAGAGCACATCCAACAACTAATTGTGGACGGAGATTGGAATATATCAAAAAATAATTCTGGACGCTGGGTGCAAGTGTTAATCTGAGATAAGGAGGTTGGCACAGGAAGAAGGTTGTGCCAGGTTATATCAAACTAATCAGACTGATGTTCCAAATAATAAAAAAGATTACTTTACATATATTTATTGAAAATAGTATCATTGTCTTTCTAACTATAAGACATAAGAAGAAGTGTTCGAATTATTTAATATTTACAGGCATATATGCAATCACAAAAGCAGCAGAGAGCATGCATCGAAGAATATATGTAGGAAAATGTAGAATTTTTCTGACATTTTTTCTCAAACAATATTAGAATTCATTATACAGTTTCTAATGAGCAGAATAAATTGCTCCTCTATGTAAATGTCTGGGATGAGCTGTGGGCAACAACTGATTGTGGATAGAGATTGGAACATATCCAAAAATAATTGCGGACATTGGGTGCAAGAGTTAATCTGAGATGACGAGGTTGCCATAGGAGAAAAAGTTGTGCAAGGCTACGTCAAACTAGTCACATTGACGTTCCAAATAAAAAAATACATAGTCACAAAAACTTTGGAATGATGGGTGTAATCAACTATGAAGAATCCTGTAAATGGGACAAAGAAAATTAATGTAGCTGGTTTAAACCCAGGACGTTTCTTCACCTTCTTCTACGTACTTTGAGAACCTTTTCCTCCCTTTTTCTGATGATAATTTGCTCTTTAAAATCATTTCACTAATGATTATTAACGATTTTAGAGTGCCTATATTTCCACCTTATTTTACTTTCTCAATGTTAAAATGCCGTTGAGGTAAATAAATCTTGCTAAAAGACTTTTTTTAAATTTTTGGTTGGCCACTTTCCTACGAATTTATAAATATTTCTATCCCAGGTCGTCCACAGGGAGAAACTAGCTTATTCAGATCTGAATGTTCATATTTTCAACTACGTAGTGACCGTGGCAATTTGGGACGCGCTGTGGACGGCTTACCTTGTAAACGGTTCTGTCGTCAATAATCCATTCTCCCAACCCATTGCACGTCGGTTATGGCACCAAACTACAATGTGCTTGATCAACGGGTGCTGACAGGTACAATACCGGACTAATTACGCTGTCAGTAGCAACGTAGCTGTGTTGCACGTTAGACGCCACGGATACTTGTGACAACCATTGTGGCCAGCATGAGACGCTGCCTTGTGTCGATAAGACAGTAATCCTCCACCGACAATTCAGGTGTCAGCGCCACCGATCGCGACAGCTAAGGCAGTAACCAGGCGCAGCCGATAGGGGCGGCGGCGGCGAATGTATGCATTTCCAACTACAATACAGATACTGTCTCGATTACTGACATCTATCAGACTGAGAACATTTCTCAACTTGGCTACTGATTTATTGGGTGCACAAAGTTCATATACGATGGACGTCAAACATTAAATACACTGCTGGCCTTTAAAATTGCTACACCACGAAGATGACGTGCTACAGACGCGAAATTTAACCAACAGGAAGAAGATGCTGTGATATGCAAACGAATAGCTTTTCAGAGCATTCATACAAGGTTGGCGCCTGTGGCGACACCTACAACGTGCTGACATCAGGAAAGTTTCTAACCGTTTTCTCATACACAGACAGCAGTTGACCGGTGTTGCCTGGTGAAACGTTGTTGTGATGCCTCGTGTAAGGAGGAGAAAAGCGTACCATCACGTTTCCGACTTGGATAATGGTCGGATTGTAGCCTATGGGGATGGCGGTTTATCGTATCGCGACTTTGCTGCTCGCGTTCGTCGAGATCCAATGAATGTTAGCAGAATATGGAATCCGTGGGTGTAATACGGAACGCCGTGCTGGATCCTAATGGCCTCGTATCACTAGCAGTCGAGATCACAGGCACCTTATCCGCATGGCTGTAATGGATCGGGCAGCCACGTCTCGATCCCTGAGTCAACAGATGGGGACGTTTGCTAGACAACAACCATCTGCACGAACAGTTTGACGACGTTTGCAGCTCGGAGACCATGGCTGCGGTTATCCTTGACACTGCATCATAGACTGGAGCGCCTGCGATGGTGTACTCAACGACGAACCTGGGTGCACGAATGGCAAAACGTCATTTTTTTCGCATGAATCCAGGTTCTGTTTACAGCATCATGATGGTGCCATCCGTGTTTGCGACATCACGGCGAACGCACATTGGAAGCTGTATCCGTCATCGCTAAACCGGCGTATCAGCCGGCGTGATGGTATGGGGTGCCATTGGTTACACGTCTCTGTCACCTCTTGTTCGCATTGACGCCACTTAGAACAGTGGACGTTACATTTCAGATGTGTTACGACCCGAGGCTCTACCCTTCATTCGATCCCTGCGAAACCCTACATTTCAGATGGATAATGCACGACCGTATGTTCCAGGTCCTGTACGTGCCTTTCTGGATACAGAGATTTTCGACTGCTGCCCTGGCCAGCACATTCTCTAGATCTCTCGCCATCTGACAACGTCTGGTCAATTGTGGCCGAGCAACTGGCTCGTCACAGTACGCCAGTCACTACTCTTGATCAACTGTGGTATCGTTGAAGCTGCATAGGCTGCTGTACCTGTACACTCCATTCAAGCTCTGATTGACTCAATGCCCAGGCGTATCAAGGCCGTTATTACGGCCAGAGGTGGTTGTTCTGGGTACTGATTTCTCTGGATCTATGTACCCAAATTGCGTCAAAATGTAATCACATGTCAGTTCTAGTATAATAAATTTGTCTAATGAAATCCGTTTATCATCTGCTTTTCTTCTTGGTGTAGCCATTTCAATGGCCAGTTGTGTACTTTCCTTTCTCGGACAATTTCGATTCAAAACTGCCGAGATTGTTGTGGAACATCGCGGCACATTTCCGCTTCAGCCTCTGTGTCTCATGAATTTACGATAGTTGTAGCCTTTAACATGGAATCTGCAAGGTGTTCGTTCCAAGATATCAGAGCATCACAGATATTCATAGGCCCTATCTGAGTGTCTGTGGAGAGCTGGCAGTAAACAAAAGTTGGTGAGTCGTTCAGCAAAGCATCCGATGTCAACGAGGTCGCACACTCGTCTCCAATCTCCCGTGTGACGACCGGCCGCACGCAGCTGTCGTCCTCGAATGTTGAAACGCCTAGACCCTCTGATTCGATGCGATCCACGGACCACGCTCAAACACGTCGCTGCACAACTGGACGTCTCTGCTGGCAGCGCTGAAACACTTGTCCATCAGTTGGAGTACCAAAGGTGTGTTCCTCGCCACCTTAGAGAAGATCCCAAAGAGCAACAAGTAAGCATCTGGGCGTAATTTCTTGAGCTTAACGAGGCTGATTGTGACAACTGTTTGGCGTACGTCGTCACAGGCGATGAAACATGGGTTCCTCACTTCGATCCAGAAATTAAACGGCAGTCCATGGAGTGGCGCCACAACACCTCTCGTCCGAAGAAAAGGATCAAAGCCGCGTCCTTACCCCGTTATGTCATGGCGACGGTTTTCTTGATCTCTATTTGAAGTCCTCCATCATATTGCAACGATCAGCTCAGAAGTGTTTTGTGGTACCCTCAGAAAAATGACGGAACGAATTCAGCCGCCACAGAAATGGAAACGAACTTTTCCTTCTACGAAAGGTCGCACACGTCTGCGCTCGCGAAGGGACTTCACAGAACTTCATTGGGCTGTTCTTCCTCATCCACCCTATAGTTCCGATCTCACATCTTCCGACTTCCATCTGTTTGGCCCAATGAACGATGAACTCCACAGGAAGTAGAACGTGGACGATGGGAATATTATGGGAATAGTATGATTTAATTTTTTACGCTTTATTGTTCTTCTCAAAAGTTTTATTCTAGCTTGTTAATTTGCTTTCTCTTTGAATTATATGCAAGTTTTGTTGAACTACATGTTCTTTTTGCAGTACTTTGATTTAATTATCAAGTGATCTTGGACTTAGCAATTGATTTAGTAGTGGCATAAATCGTGGCAGCAGCCGTGGTTATACGTTTGATACAAGTGAATATTATTCGATAAACAGGTTAAAGCTAAATTTGTAAGGTGAAATGTTAAAATTTATTTATAGCCCTTGTTATGAATCTGTAAAATTTAAATAATATACTAGGATTAGATACCTTATAATTTAAATCTTAATTATACTTACCAGGGTACTGTTACTTAAGGTCTTTAAATCCAAAGAATTTGGCGTTACCTCATTCCATTTAGGGGGACGTACCCCGTGATTGACAATACACCATTTACTCTACTTAATTTACTTGTTTGTGCCATCAGCTGTACAGGCCCTCCAAGTAACCTGACGTGAGTCCGTCGCATTGGACGGAGATGACGTTGAAAAACAGAGCTTTGCAGCCAGAAAGTGGGGAATAATATGCCTATTGGAATCATGAATAAAACCAACCTCCTTTCAAATATACGCGTTTCATTACTTACAATACGCCACTCGTACATACACTGCTGGCAAATAATACTCGAGCATCACTTAAAAAGAAATGCAACATTGTTCAAAAAATGCAGCTTTCATTCCACATCTTTGTTATTCAAGGCGGTCATAGAAACATTCTTCTCGCACGTATTCGACTTCTGTTCCAAATGTTTATTCAAGTCGCACTGTCGTAGCACTCTGTAGATAGGTGCGGCATTTGACACACGTCTAAACCAGTGTACTGTTTTTAAAGTCCCGTTTCAAAAGCTGCGACATGGTCGTGAATTGCACAGTGACCCGAACACAGAATAAATTTTCTTTACTTCATGTTTATGGTCACAAATAGTACTACCAGTTTCGGTCTATAATGGGCATCTTCACATCTGTTTTACAAAAGCATGCCCCAATATAGTGGAGCGATTGTGGCATCTTCAAATGCTGAACAGAAAATCAGCGCCAGCATCGTCAAATATATATGGCATAGTGGAAATCCGACACTGGTAGCATTATAAATAAAATAAAGTAACACCTCAGTTACTCGGCTGTTGGAGAAATTCATTGATACTGACAATCTCTCGGGCTTGGTTTAAGGCGGAATTGGAACTTCGTCTGCTATTTGTGTCAACAGAATTTACTGACGAATTTGGATTTGGGAGCCGTTTGGCTAATTGCTCCTCACCTCGGGCTCCTTGATGAGGTAATTACTCCCTATTGATGAGCAAATGATGTTCCTCTGATTTTCGTAGAGGTTATACAGGGTGGGGCAGTTGAAAGTGACCGGACGATTGGTTACGATTTGTGGCAGCATTAACGGGGGAGGCAAAGACCTACAGTTACTTCCAGCAGGATGAAGTAGCTACCCATAAAGCCGGGCAAACCTTGGAGCAAATTTTACACACTCTTCAGGCCTTACCGAGTAGTTAGCAGAGATCAGTCTGGTCGCGCCCGTAGCTAGCCACGGAGATCACCCGATCCCTCACTGTGCGATTTCTTTGTGTGTAGAGCCCTCAGGTCTAAGGTGTATCGCAACAACCCTCATAGTCTTCATGAACTGCAGCAGAATATTTGGGATGAGACTGCAGCAATTCCAGCAGTCCAGCTTCGATCTGCCTTCTCCAGCGCTTGCTGACCAGGCCCAAAAGTGGTGGTCACTTTCAACATCCGCTATAGTCAGGTTAGTACAGTATTTCCTTTCCTGTGTTGCGACTTTTTGTTCCCTGGCACTCTGTTCAGCGCGCCTCTTTTATTTGCACACTCCCGTATTTTACATCGTTCTTCTATAGGATGCTCTAAAATTCCCCTTACAAACTTCTAGCACTTGTAGAGGAGACTAAGTTAATAATATTTTGAATTGAAACCCATGTCGGAAATGTACCGTTTCCGTGCTGCAGCCATTTGAGAACACGTTAATAACGTGATCACTTTTACAAGTAATTTTTTAGGTGGCATCCAGTACATCACCTTTCTTACAGCCCCACTCATTAATGACCAAAGAATCAAAAAAGGAAGTTCATTAGTTATCACAAACACTGTTGTTTACCGTACGGCCTCTTCCAATTCGCGTGTGAGCCATCTCCATGGAGCACCATAGTGACGTCTGCTAACGGTGAAGATATCCTCTTCGAGAAGCCATGACGGAATTGTGCCGCAAAGGTATGCGATGGGATGGAGTCGGACATTATGCATAACGATTTTGATAAAGGCGACGAGCAACCCTTCCATTACCATAAGCTTCCACATACGGAAGGATCATGTTGGTGTATTCCGGAAACGAGTTTGAGCATGATGCTCCGACACCTACAGACACGTGAATGAGTTTCTAAACTGGTCAAAGAGATCAGGACAGATGTCAAATGACATCAGCCGATCCGACGTAAGCACCCCTCACTGTGACTAGCCTGTTTCATACCTACCTAGCGAATATGTTTTCAAATGGATGTACAACCGAGATTGTATGTTTTGGACATGAGCTCTCGAAGTCCTAGAAGTTTGTATGGGGAATTTTACAGCATCCCATAGTTGCTCATAGCCTGTCCCGATTTGATGTGCTGGCAGGTGGTGACTGATACCTTACCTAAACGTTTACTGATGATTGATGTATTATCCCGGAACATTAATTCTTTAACTGAAATTTTTTATGTGTGGTCTAGTAGTACATGAACTTATACTGTACTTTATTGAATTTATGTGAAGAAAGATGGATATGAGTGACGCCAACTTCTATGCGGTGTCATAATTTGACATCTGAAACAAATATAAAGAAAATTAAAAATTCCAAATGGTTTCTTATTTTCTTGGAGTGTTATATAAGTAATTCCATTCATTTGGGTCTGTCAAATTTCAGGTGTCAACAAATTTTCATAGTAACTGTTTGTTAAAAAAGTTAAGTTATCTTTTGTGGGTTGTGCGTTAAGTACGAGAATTTTGTGGTCTGGAACGTTACCACTTGCAGCTCCAAGCAAGCTACAGTTATAAAATGGCATCATGCAAACACGACAGAGAACAAGAAATTCGATACACTGGCGTCAGTAGTAAAAGTGATGGCTACTATGTTTTATAATTTAGTAGGACTGTTCCTTGTGAGCACTGAAAAATTGCCAATTCTGACGCGTATGTGGTAGCACTTAGGAAACTTCATGCTCGAATGCGTCCCGTTCAACAAAACCGGCAATAACATGTTATTTTGCTGTCGCATGATAACGGCTGGCTGCATATTAGTAAGAAAAGTATCACCGAGATCACAAACGTTGAATTGACCACATTAAAACATCCACCCTAAGAACTAATCTGGCACCGTTTGGTTACAATCTCCTCAATAAAACTTACAAATCATTTTGCGGAACGATATTTGAAGACGATGTCACTCTTGTGAAGGATGTTAAACAGCGACACAATCTTGCTGGTAGTGACTTCTACCGTGCAGGTATGCGGGTCTCAGCTCGGGTGTAGGGTAAGGCAGTTTAAACGGACGGAGATTGTGTGGAATAATGAAACTATATCTCTCAAGATTGTGTCAAAACACACTGTCTTGTGAAGGACGCTAAGCAGCGAGAAAATCTTGCTGGGTATAACTTCTACCGTGCAGTTATGCGGGCCTTAGTTCCAGGGTAGGGTAAGGTAGTTTAAACGGACGGAGATTGTGTACAATAGTCAAACTGTGTCTCTCAAGAATGTAACAAAACACACTGTACACGTACCAGAAAAATTCGAAAGAACACTATTACACAATTAAAGTATCGATTTTCTGTATGCGTGTCATTCTCACCCATTGCAACGCTTAAATTTGTAATTTGGCTCAAAGGTGCGTATATTTTCCCCTGTAATGGCCAAAAGCTGGGCGCCCTGCGACATCACCCACATGCTCTACGAAGCTGAGCCGTAGTTGTGCCCGCTGTTCGAAAAGCACGCCAGGCGGACTGCTTTCGCTTCGCGTCTGGTGTTTGCGGTGGCGCTTTCGGTGTGGCTGTTTGGATCGCTACCGCCCTCTGGCGGGAGGTGGAGAAAGTGTACGATCGCGTGACGATCGACGAGTACGTACTGGGCTGTGTCCGAGAGAGGTGGTGGCGCGAGCGGGGCCCTGCTGTTGGGGGTCGTCAACTGCTCGCCACGTGCTTTGGCCGACCACTTGGCTGTCAGGGGCTAAGTCTGCCTTACCCGCATGTACGTAGCTTATGAAGGTTCGAAGCCGTGGTGCAGGAGATCAGCGCGTGGGACCGTATGTCTTCTTATCGGCCGTTGAAACCAATGGCAGCGGTTGGCTCTGACGAGCATTTGGAAGTGCGACGTGTTCCCACCGCTGGAGTGGAGTGTGAGAAGTTGAGTACTGTTTTATATATATATATATATATATATATACATATATATATATAGGGTGATATAGGGACGGTGTCGCGGGTCTCTGTGGTTCGGAGTCTGTGCAGGCACCGCCCTTTCTACATCTTCTGGTTTTGAGTAAATCGGGGAGGTGGCGGCTTGTAATGGAAGTTTTGGGGCTGATCTGCTATGGCCCTGCAGACCACTAGTAACTATTCCGCCTATTGTGATTTGGGCCCTTTACGCGTGTCACTCCCTCAACGAGCTAAGAATTTTTTTTTCTTTTTTGGGAATTGCCTTTAATGTGAAGGTCTGTTTGCTGGCTTATTCACATTTATCTTGTAACAAATATAAGTTACGTAACTGGCGAGAGACAACTAATTTTGCTTAGTACAAGCTAGCTACTTGACGTTTTTTTTTTTTTTTTGGAATTGTTCCCTTATTGATATAATTTTAAAATCTTCTTATTGTTAACGTCAAACCTTGCAATATCCTTTGCACAGAGTTATTTTTAAAAGAGATTTTTTACTCAAGTCTCATATATATATATATATATATATATATATATATATATATATAAATATAAAGTTAAAATCTCATTATTGGCAAGTGTTAATGTCATACATGGTAATCTCCTTTTCATAATGAAAATTGTCAAGCTATTTGAAATTGTTTTGATATTTTTTAAAGAAATGCCAGACTAATAATTTATTACTGGGAAAGCTTTTTTAAAATAAAAGATAACCTTATAAATGTGTGTTTCTTTTTCACCCGCACCTCCTGGCCCCTAGTTCCACGATAACGTTTTTGGAATAACATGTGTACTTAAGTTGTTGTTTGTGAATCGCCCTAATTGACGCTGCAGATGCTTCAAGGAACAATGCGTCGACATATGTGAAAAAAGGGCTACGGCTCAGAATTTCATGTGACGTGCAGGGTGTGTTAACG
This sequence comes from Schistocerca serialis cubense, assembly GCF_023864345.2. Classification (NCBI taxonomy): domain Eukaryota; kingdom Metazoa; phylum Arthropoda; class Insecta; order Orthoptera; family Acrididae; genus Schistocerca; species Schistocerca serialis. The sequence goes on from NC_064645.1 coordinate 414,752,374, forward strand.
ATGTCACAATCGTTCCACTTTCACCCTAATTCTCCCCGGTGCTGCTGTGGACGTTTCCGGCCCATAATTCACCCCTCCTTTTGACGCCTTTGCGATGGAGTTCAGAACCACGACACTCAGGTTAAAATTCACTTGGTTTTCTTATGAGTGCCCGAGGAGAACCTGTTAGACATCCCACAGCTCAGAACAGGCACGGAAAGGCCGCAGGGTGTGACTTAAAGGGCATAAGTGAAACCACCCCATTCTCTGGGGCGTTGATTTTCACAATTTCGCGATCGAAAACGACAGTTCGCAGTGCGACGACCAACATGAAGACTTGTGAGCCGTTCTAGGCACATCAGTCCGGAACCGTGCGACTGCTACGGTCGCAGGTTCGAATCCTGCCTTGGGCATAGACGTGTGTGATGTCCTTAGGTCAGTTAAGTTTAAGTAGTTCTAAGTTCTAGGGGACCGATGACCTCAGATGTTAAGTCGCATAGTGCTCAGAGCCATTTGAACCATTAGATCACTCTCACGTTTCGTCGAATGATTTTGATAGATCCCTGGTGGTTGCCAGCGAATACACGATAGCCAAATTTACGGTCTAGCTGACGCCCAAACTGGCACGATCACATTATACGGGTATACAGGCCCACAATGTCCTTAGAGAAGGGTTAAAACCCCCGAGGATGTCTGCGGTGACAAAGATTGCGTAGAAAGTCTTCCTATTGCTCATCGCTCAGAGAACTGTCGTCTTCGACCGCGAAATATGTGGGGATCAACGCCTCAGGTGGAGTAGTGATTTCATTGACTACCTTTACGGCTACCCCTGCAGTCTTTTCGTGCCGATTCTGAGCGACGGTGTGTTCGAAATGTTTTCCTAGGCCTCTCATAAAAAAACTGCATGATTTCAACGCTCTGACCGAGGCGCTGGAAGAAGGGATGAAATGGTGAGCGGGTGTGTGACGACTTCCCGATCGTATGGCACGTCCGTGGTGGAATTGGGCAGAATTGTTGTGAAATATGGTGCGAATGCGACATCCTTAACTCACGTTACACGTCACGTGAACTGTACTCTGACCTACTTTTCGCCAAGTGGCGATACCTTTCTGTTTCAAGTGTCGCGGAGCCCGAAGGTAGCGTAGCAGTGCCCCACACTTTTGGACCACAGAGGAAAGTTGTACGTACCTTTGAGCCAAACTTGAAACTTAAGATTCGCAACTGGTGGGAATTACGAGATTTCGAGAAAACCTTCATTTACTTCTTTTCTGCTGTGTAAATCGAACATTAAAAAGATTATTGTACATTTGTTTTGTAGTGACCCTCGTAGCAATACCACGATGGCGACATTCAACAAATTCCAAAGTGACGTGAAGTGTCCAACTTCAGAATGACATTTTCACTCTGCAGCAGAGTGTGCGCTGATATGAAACTCGCTGGCAGATTAAAACTTTGTGTCGGACCGAGACTAGAACTCGGGACCTTTGCCTTCCGCGGGGAAGTGTTCTACCAACTGAGTTACCCAAGCACGTCTCACGCCCCGTCCTCACAGCTTTACTTCTGCCAGTACCTCGTCTCCTACCTTCCAAACTTTTACAGAAGTTCTCCTGCGAACTATGCAGAACTAGCACGCATGAAAGAAAGGATATTGCGGAGACATGGTTTATCAGTTCTCCTGCGAACCCCAGGAAGTTTCAGTGTCCAACTTATTTGGTTATGTAAATGGCAGGCATTTCAGGGCAACCGTCATAATTAGGAAGATGTAGTGTTACCTTAATTCTGTAAGTTAGGAAAGACTACATGGTAGTGTCTTATTGAGAAATCCCATTTTAATATTGGTTGTTTGTGAGGGGAAGGTGTTATGCATCGTCTAAAAGTTCATCTTGGTCTGTGGAGGCTGCTGATTATTGTTGTGTCGATGTCCTCTATCCAGTCACACTAATGTGACCACTCGTAAAAACTATGAACAATCACCTAATCACCTTCTGCACTGCGTAAATTCCAGAATATGTAGAGCCATACCAACCCAGTGGCGTGACTAGTTGCGCTGGGATTCATGGCTGGGGATTCATGGTGCGAACAAGCTGATCGAAATGGTCCCACAGATTCTCGACTGCTTTCAAAAGCTGTGGGTGGCGGATGGTGGGGAAGGAGGGGTGTTTGGTGTCCTATGGGGTAAGGTGGACTCGTCCTGGTGTCCGTCACACCACGCACGTACTTCGTGAGCTGGGCACTTGTGTCATTGTCCTGTTGGTAGATGCCATAGTACTGAGGAAAAACAGTATGCATTTAGGAGACGATGTTGTCCCCAAGCATAGGTAGTTTAAACGGACGGAGACTATGTGGAACAATGAAACTGTATCGCTCAAGAATGTATGAAAACACATAGTAAAAGTACCAGAAGCTTGGAAAGAACACTGTGCTACACAATGAAAGTATCACTTTTCCGAAACCTCGTAATTCCCAACCGTTGCAACGCTTAAGTTTAAAATTTGGCTTGGAGGTGCGTACAACTCTCTTCTGTAATGGTGGAAAAGCGTGGCGCCCATCCACGCTTCAAACGATAAGGTGTGAGAAGTCTATGTGACGTATGAGGTGGGTTAATGAGGTCACATTGTCACCACTTTTCTCCACAGTTCGGCTCAGTGTCACTGTGGACGTTTCTTGCAAACAGTTCACACCTTCATTTGACGCCTCTGCGATGGAGGTCTTTATTGTCATTTTCAAACCTCTACGAGTAGGCCGGCAGTGGCAAAACTAAGCCGCTCTTCGGCCACAGATAATACAATCAGTACATAAAGAGACATAGAACAAAAAACACGGTGGTTAAAAAACGGTAGACAGACAAAGTAAAATACATGGAGCCGTTCACAGGCGCAGTGTCCGAATAAAAAACGTTCAGCACTGGTACACGAACACAGACGAAAGAAATGACACATGTGAACAATGGAGCACAAATGGTGAAACACTAAAGCACTAACACGAAGGCACACAAAAACGGGTTGGCAATGATCTCCGGCGCACGAATAGTCACTGTTCATGTACAAATCCGGGGACCTGCCAAAGGGGAAAAGGTGGGAGTAGGAGGAGAGGGGGGAGCGTGTATATGCCAGTGGCAGAGGAGAGGGCATGGGGAGGAAAGAATGGAGGGGCGGTAGGGGAATCCCAGGGGGAGAGTACAGAGGGAGGAAGAGAGGAGGGAGAGAAGACAGAGAGGGTGCCCTTGGGGGGGGGCGAAGGGGAGGATCAAAGTTGGTAGGAGGGGTAGATGGAGGGGATGAGGCCATCATCAGGGAGGGGGAGTTCGCTGAAGCCACCTTGGGCAAGGGTATGGAGGGTGGAGAGATGGAGAGCAGGTGGGATGTGGGCATACAAGCCTCGGTTGCGGACGGGGGTGGGAAAGGATGGAAGAGACAAGAGGGTGACGGGGATCGAGGTCAGAATCGCGATGGTCAGCTTCAAAATCACGCGGATTTGTTGTGAGTGGCCGAGGTCTTAGAAACACCACCGTTCAGAAGAGGCACGGAAAGGCCACAGTGTGTGGCATAAAAGGCGTTAATGAAGTCACCCTTTTCTCTGGGGAGTTGATTCTCATAAATTTCGCTGTCGAAAACGACAGTTTGCAGTGCGGAGAGCAGTAATTCCGGTTGGCGTTTCCTGTGCACATAAATCTCCATTTCTTCGAGTCGGTTCAGTAAGTGTCCCTTTGGCGCCCTATGCAACACTTTCATATCATTCTCCATATTTCCTACCGAATGTTTTTGTCTGTCTAAATGTGTACCGAAAGTGCTCTTATTTTTGTTATATGTATGCTCTCTAAAACGAGTCTTGAAATTTCTTCGGGTCTGACCGAAATAAAACCTGTCACAATCTTGGCAGTTGATCTTATAGACACCAGATTGCAAATATTTGTTGCTGTTGTTGCCAACTTCGTGGCGTAGCCTACTACCAACTGTACTTTTTGTTTGAAATTCAATTTTTATTTTCGTATTTTCTGAATGCTTGCGCAATTCTGTCGGAAAATGCACCATTGTAAGACATAGCAACAAACTTCTTGCCCTCTGGTTCTATTATCTTCTTCGTGTCACATACTTTTGATTTTAGTTTATTATCAAGTTTCATTTCATCACGATCCTTATATCCGTTTGCCTTGGCTATTGGTTTAATCACATTTAGTTCTTCCACCTCGTAATTAGGAGTGAGTGGCAGTTTCAGCATCCTGTAGACCATAGCTCTAGTATGCCCTTTTATGCTTCTTAGGGTGACAGGATTTCGCATCGTGTCAGTGGCTGTCGTCTTCCTAAATATGCTAATCTTTTACCTTCCATCCCTTTTCGTTAACCTGAGATCCAAAAAAACTTAAACCTCCTTCTTCTTCCAGTTCCACTGCGAATTTAATTTTCTCGTGCATCCCACCCATTCTTCGGTGCTACCTCGCGTATTTCACTTTCGTCACCACTGTACAGCAGTATGATATCGTCTGTATAGCGTCCATAATAGGCAATTTTTCGCAGATAACTGGATTTTCTTCAAAAAACTTATTTTCCAGCTCACTTAGAAAATCTCAGCTAAAGCACCAGACAAACTGCTACCCACTGCGAGCCCGTCGTTCTGATAAAAAATCTTATCGTTAAACTTAAAATAATTAAAAGACAACACAAGTTCTAAAATTTTCAAAAGTTTTACTATTTCGCCCTGATTCATCTTCTTACACGTTAGCAAGTTTTTCCCTATAATCTCCAACGTATCCTTTACTGGGACGATGGTAGAAATGTTAACAATCCTGATAGAAGCCAATGTAGCTACAGTCGGGATTGGTACATCGTTAATCTCATTGGCAAATTAGTAACTTACCTTTACATTGAATGATTTTTTATAAGTATGTGCTGCTCTTAGTTTCTTGTTGGCTTCCCGGTACAATTTGTAATTGGGGCATGATATATTATTAATAATCGGCCGAATCGGTTCCCCTCTTTTGTGTAACTTAATTTGCGAAAGATGCAAGAAATGGATGGATTCATCATTCTTTAATCTACGTTTCTCTTTTTCATCTGGAAACAAAAAGATACAGTTCTCAACTATTTTCCTGATATTTGACTGAAATTTGTTCACAGGATTTTTCTTGACTTCAACTATGTTATTATCTGCAAGAAATTTTTCAGGTTTTGGATGTAATCGCAAACATAAATTACGACAACTGAATTTCCTTTGTCAGTCCTCTTAACTAACGCCCTATCCATTTACAATTTCTGATTTAGGCTTTTAAGTGCTTCTAAATGCATTGAATTTGTACGCTTGTAGCGACCTGCTTTCGATGTACATTTGTTAGTTTTTACTGCTATGTTCATTTGATTAAATTTACTGAGTTTAGCCACGTCACAAGGTACTTTTACTTCCGCAATAGTATTTTTGATTACGCCTAGGCTCAAATTCGGAGTGATACTTAAATGTAAACCCTTATTCATAAGATCTATTTCATTATCCGTCATTTTCATATTCGTGAGATTAACCACCCAGTCCGCAAACTGATCTTTGCCTTCTCGTTTTTCGTCTAAACTTACATTATTCTTCGTCTGTAAACTGGAGATTTTCTTCCTTTGTCTCTTTGCGACCATTTTCCGTTCATTGTCCACTACACTATTAACACCTTTGCACATACATGAGAATTGTAATGGCGAGAGTAAGGTGCCTAAACTGTAGTCTGAATGCATCCAAATTACATTTCTCTTTATTCTTGTGTGCTTCCCTGATCTCAGTCCTTATCCTTAGAACCTCACCTCTGCGTTTCACACGTTCCACTTCTGTAGAACTATTATTAATCCTTGGATTAATATATTTAGGAACAATCTCCGCATCCAAACAGAATTTGTTGAACCTTATTATCATTATATCGTTCATAATTAACTTATCTTACGCGTCATATGAACTTCTGAGCTGTGACCTTCCTTTTTTTTTCTCGCAGGTGTCGACACATTGCTCTTTTATGCGTCGTCGATCTCAAGAGTGACGTCACAGGGCGTCACGCATTTGCACCATTAGAGAAGAAGATCGTACGTACCTTTGAGCTAAATTTTAAACTTAAACGTCGCATTGGACGAGAATTATAAGGTTTCGAAAAAGTGCTGTGTAAATTGGATGTTAAAAAAATTATTGTACATTTCAAATTGACGAGTAGTGTCCTGCATATTTCACAAGGATTTAGAGTCACTTACTCTTGTACAAAAAGGTGTGCATTATTCAGGAACACACATTTTCAGTAAGTTCCCAGCAGCCATAAAAAGCTTAACAACCAAAGAAATTCAGTTTAAGAGAAGCCTAAAGGATTTATTGGTGGCCAACTCCTTCTACTCCATTGATGATTTTCTCAGTAGAACCGACTGATTTGTGTGTGTGTAAAATATACACAGGGTGAGTCACCTAACATTACCGCTGGATATATTTCGTAAACCACATCAAATACTGACGAATCGATTCCACAGACCGAACATGAGGAGAGGGGCTAGTGTAACTGGTTAATATAAACCATAAAAAATGCACGGAAGTATGTTTTTTAACACAAACCTACGTTTTTTTTAAATGGAACCCCGTTAGTTTTGTTCGCACATCTGAACATATAAACAAATACGTAATCAGTGCCGTTTGTTGCGTTGTAAAATGTTAATTACATCCGGAGATATTGTAACCTAAAGTTGACGCTTGAGTACCACTCCGCCGCTGTTCGATCGTGTGTATCGGATAGCACCGAATCACGTGGGGATCCAAAGGGAACGGTGATGGACCTTAGTTACAAAAGAGACTGGAACAGCACATTACGTCCACAAGCTAACACTTTTTTATTGGTCTTTTTCACTGACGCACATGTACAGTACCATGAGGGGTGAGATACACGTTCCACGGGCGTTTCATAGGACGTGGAGGACGCATAAATTGGCCAGCCCGTTCTCCTGATCTTACACCTCTGGACTTCTTTCGGGTGGGGTACGTTAAATGAGAATGTGTACCGTGATGTGCCTACAACCCCAGAGGATATGAAACAACGTATTGTGGCTGCCTGCGGCGACATTACACCAGATGTACTGCGGCGTGTACGACATTCATTACACCAGAGATTGCAATTGTGTGCAGCATATGATGGGCACCACATTGAACATCTATTGGCCTGACATGTCGGGACACACTCTATTCCACTCCGTATTTGAAAACGGAAACCACGTGTGTACGTGTACCTCACCCCTCACGGTAATGTACATGTGCATCAGTGAAAAAGACCAATAAAAAGGTGTTAGCATGTGGACGTAATGTGCTGTTCCAGTCTCTTCTGTACTTAAGGTCCATCACCGTTCCCTTTGGATCCCTACGTAATTCGGTGCTCTCCGATACACACGATCGAACAGCGGCGGAGTGGTACTCAAGCGTCAACTTTAGGTTACAATATCTCCGGATGTAATTAACATTTTACAATGCAACAAACGGCACAGATTACGTATTTGTTTATATGTTCAGATGTGCTAACAAAACTAACGGGGTTCCATTAAAAAACGTAGGTTTGTGTTAAAAAACATACTTCCGTGAATTTTTTTATGGTTTGTATTAACCAATTACACTAGCCCCTCTCCTCACGTTCGGTCTGTGGAATCTATTCGTCAGTATTTGATGTGGTTTACAAAATATATCCAGAGGTAACGTTAGGTGACTCACCCTATATATATATATATATATATATATATATATATATATATATATATATATATATATATATATATATAATCTAACTTCTGCAACCTTTTCAGTGCAGTAATGTGTTCATTGTAAATAAGTATTACAGCAGTTCTGTTACATGTTTACTACTTTATAAAAAAAACCTTTTTTATTTTAAATTCAGTACATTAGTGCTTGTAAAATGATTCTTTCTTATAGTGTTCATTAAAAAAAATGACTATCATTCCACTTGGGACCTGTGGAATGGTACACTAGCTTATTTGCTTTAGTTGTAAATATTTGTCATGTATTATTGTTTTTCTGACATGTTATACATCCTGGAGGACCTCCTCACTACGGATCAATTGGAACGAAAGTAAATCTAATCTAATCTTATTAAATGCTGGGCATTTCATTGAAGCCACACAAATTAGGGAGATCTAATGTCATCATCATTTTGTAGGTGAGGAAAGATTACACCGTGGTTCTCTTATACAGACATCACATTTTAATATGGGTTGTTCGTGATGAGAGAGGCTGTTACGTCTCGTATAAAAGTATGGAACGCTTACCAGCTCGTGTCAAAACAAGACAGAGATCTCGGTCTATGGAGGCTGCGTTTTATCGTTGCTTCATGTTACTGCTACTGTTGGTCCGGATCTCATGACTTGTGTGGATATACGCTGTCCAGTCACACTAATGTGGCCACTTCTAAAACGTATGAATAACCACCTTCTGCAGTGCGAACGTGCAGGAAGAGAGCTACTGGGATGTGGAGCCGTATCAACTCCAATGGCATCTCTAGCTGTGCTAGGTTTCACGGTTGGGGCTCGATGGTGCGAGCAGTCCTACCGAAATGGGCCCACAGATACTCGACGGCGTTTAAACCTGTAGGAGCGTCGGAAGGGGATGCGGGGATGGTCAGTGGAGGAAGGTAAACGCCTCCTGTTCCTCTTCACACCACGCATCTACGCTGTGGGCCGCGTGACATGTGTCACTGTGCTGCTGGTACACGCAATAGTTGTGAGGAAAAACAAACTGCATGCAGGGATGGACATTGTTCCCAAGGGTACATGAATGATTATGTTGGGCCATTCCAGAATAACAAGACCACTCAGAGAATGCCAGGAAAACATTCCTCAGACCATAAGGCTGCCTCCTGAAGCCTCGACCCTTCCGACGATTGTAGGAACGTCGTATACGCCAATGGATATCTGCCCTATGAAGCATAAAACGTGATTCGTCTCAAAAGACCACTGTCACCATTTAGTAGACGTCCAGTTTCGGTACTGACTTGCAAATTCCAACCTTCGCTGCCGGAGAACAGCAGTCAGCATGGATCCACGAACGAGGTGCCTGCTGCAGAGCCTCCAACACCGCAATATTTGCTGAACAGTCATTGAGGAGCCACTGCTGCTATCCCCTTGGTTCATCTGAACTGTCTGCCACCTGCTCACAACAGCCTCACGTCTATTCGCCTGTACACACCCGTCGTTTACCTCCTGTCGTCTACGGTCTGTGGTGCCATCATAGATGCCTCGGCGCCAGTTTTGGATGGTGCCATTTTGCCAGGCACGGTGTACTTTAACCACAGTGATACGCATCCCGTTTACAGATTAGCCGTTTTAGGAGTGCTTCGACCTTTTGCCCCAATGGTAATGATCATGCACTTTTGGACGTCAGCCAAATCGCTTCATTTCAATATTACGACAATGATTATAAAACATCCAACGTTTCACATAATAATTTCACAGTATGTTTTATCTTTCTTTTTTCCTTTTCTAGAAAACTTACCCCTAAGCTGTGCATTGCATAATACTAACACCTCTTCCTCTTTCTGAGCTCAACGTCTCACTCATTACAGAGCGATGCCGACTCAGTTTTTCAGGATAGCAAATCGAAATTCGTGGTACAGAAAATGGCCCAGAGATCACCAGAGTGTGTTTCTGTGTGTGTGTGTGTGTGTGTGTGTGTTTGTGTGTGTAGTGAGAGAAGTGTTATGAAACAATATGTATAGTGTGTGCAGTGACTGGTAGTGAGATTTGAATGAACAGTGTGGCATTACATTATTAAATAAGTTATTTGTAAAAACAGTGATGCATACGAGGAGTAAATCTAATGATTGTCTATAACTAGAAGTCTGTAAATGTATGTGTATACGAATTAGCTTATTTTAAATTGGTCTAACTTTGTAAATACTTTGACATGTGCTATAACCTTGTAAAAAGAGATCTACGGATGAATAAAGCTTCCACCACTACTACTACTACTACTACTGCACACTGTAAAACGCTTCATATACCCTTCGATGCTGGCGCTGCCACCTGCCCTCTGTGAGGTGATATTGCACGTTAACGTGATCTTAGGCCGAGGTGACATCAATGTAACCGGACGAAATATAATACAAGGTGTTTCAAAAATGACCGGTATATTTGAAACGGCAATAAAAACTAAACGAGCAGCGATAGAAATACACCGTTTGTTGCAATATGCTTGGGACAACAGTACATTTTCAGGCGGACAAACTTTCGAAATTTCAGTAGCTACAATTTTCAACAACAGATGGCGCTGCAAGTGATGTGAAAGATATAGAAGACAACGCAGTCTGTGGGTGCGCCATTCTGTACGTCGTCTTTCTGCTGTAAGCGTGTGCTGTTCACAACGTGCAAGTGTGCTGTAGACAACATGGTTTATTCCTTAGAACAGAGGATTTTTCTGGTGTTGGAATTCCACCGCCTAGAACACAGTGTTGTTGCAACAAGACGAAGTTTTCAACGGTGGTTTAATGTAACCAAAGGACCGAAAAGCGATACAATAAAGGATCTGTTTGAAGAATTTCAGCGGACTGGGAACGTGACGGATGAACGTGCTGGAAAGGTAGGGCGACCGCATACGGCAACCACAGAGGGCAACGCGCAGCTAGTGCAGCAGGTGATCCAACAGTGGCCTCGGGTTCCCGTTCGACGTGTTGCAGCTGCGGTCCAAATGACGCCAACGTCCACGTATCGTCTCATGCGAGAGATTAACCCCTCTATCCATACAAAATTCAAACGCGGCAACCCCTTAGCGCCGCTACCATTGCTGCACGAGAGACATTCGCTAACGATATAGTGCACAGGATTGATGACGGCGATATGCATGTGGGCAGCATTTGGTTTACTGACGAAGCTTATTTTTACCTGGACGGCTTCGTCAATAAACAGAACTGGCGCATATGGGGAACCGAAAAGCCCCCTGTTGCAGTCCCATCGTCCCTGCATGCTCAAAAAGTACTGGTCTGGGCCGCCATTTCTTCCAAGGGAATCATTGGCCCATTTTTCAGATCCGAAACGATTACTGCATCACGCTATCTGGACATCCTTCGTGAATTTGTGGCGGTACAAACTGCCTTAGACGACACTGCGAACACCTCGTGGTTTATGCAAGATGGTGCCCGGCCACATCGCACGGCCGACGTCTTTAATTTCCTGGATGAATATTTCGATGATCGTGTGATTGCTTTGGGCTATCTGAAACATACAGGAGGCGGCGTGGATTAGCCTCCCTATTCGCCAGACATGAACCCCTGTGACTTCTTTCTGTGGGGACACTTGAAAGACCAGGTGTACCGCCAGAATCCAGAAACAATTGAACAGCTGAAGCAGTACATCTCATCTGCATGTGAAGCCATTCCGCCAGACACGTTGTCAAAGGTTTCGGGTAATTTCATTCAGAGACTACGCCATATTATTGCTACGCATGGTGGATATGTGGAAAATATTGTACTATAGAGTTTCCCAGACCGCAGCGCCATCTGTTGTTGAAAATTGTAGCTACTGTAATTTCGAAAGTTTGTCTGCCTGAAAATGTACTGTTGTCCCAAGCATATTGCAACAAACGGTGTATTTCTATCGCTGCTCGTTCAGTTTTTATTGCCGTTTCAAATATACTGGTCATTTCTGAAACACCCTGTATGATCAAATATACCTGGTCGACAGTTTATAGTATAACGAAGAGTGCCTGAGGGGAGAATCGTGATGTCTGGCCAGCCCTACAGGACCGTGCAGCGACGGCACATACCTTGACTCAGGAAAATGCCTTGTCTGCAGTATTCACAAGGAATGTACGACGAATTCTGGGTCAGCAATCTAGTGGCCACTGATACTGCTTTTCTCGAAGCGACATCAGAAAGAGGCACACCGACAGTGGTGCAGTCCAATGACAACCGTGGACGGAGGAGTCGCATCGTCTTTACAGTCGAGTCCCAGTTCTGCGCATAGCACCGCGATGGATATTCGAGGAAGAACGCAAGTTAGCCGGCCGCGGTGGTCTCGCTGTTCTAGGCGCTCAGTCCGGAACCGCGCGACTGCTACGGTCGCAGGTTCGAATCCTGCCTCGGGCATGGATGTGTGTGATGTCCTTAGATTAGTTAGGTTTAAGTAGTTCTAAGTTCTAGGGGACTGATGACCACAGATGTTAAGTCCCATACTGCTCAGAGCCATTTGAACCATTTTTGATGAACGCAAGTTACCAGGTTGCTTTCCTCATTGTCATATGGGTCCCGCACTCGCCGTGATGCTATGTTCCTACATTCGAGGTCTCCCTCACGATGTCTTTTAACACGATAGGGCAAGACGGTATGTTGCCCATAAGGTACTGATCTGCCTTAATGCAAGGAGAGTTTGAATCTTTTTCTGACCAGTTCTCTTCCAGATCTCTCTCCCATTGAAAACGTCTGGTCGTAGATTGCAGAGCATATGGAACGCCAGCATTCGCCTGCCACTCAGACTGATGAAATCTGGAATAAAACGAATCAGCATGGAAGGACGTATTCATAGTTGCCTCCGAGGTCAGTTCGACCCCTCGCCCATTCGCGCTGGAGCAATACTTTGCTGACCGAGTTATCAGCTCTGTGTGTTATGTTTCACACCGTGCATATCCTAAAATCACATACGACTTTAGCCACGTATTCTTCTTATTGTACAGTATACGAACAGTTCTTGCAGTTATAACTACGTGAGGGGAGTTCAGTAAGCAACAGTTTTACTCTCGGCCAATTGCTGGGCAAGTGCTGTGTGGACGCTTGGCAGACTAGGAGAGCAGCATTGTGTTTCCGGCGGCAGAAGAATTTTTCCTGTGCACCGACCAACTTCGCCATATCGCTCGAACGCGGACGACGGTGCGACCACACCTGGCTATAAGTCGGGTTTCAACGGCGAGTGGATCCGTGTACTGAACGCAGAGGGCACATGTTACTTACAAGGGAACCTCCACATCGCACCCCCCTCAGATTTAGTTATAAGTTGACACAGTGGATAGGCCCTGAAAAACTGAACACAGATCAATCGAGAAAACAGGAAGAAGTTGTGTGCAACTATGAAAAAAATAAGCAAAGTATACAAACTGAGTAGCCCATGCGCAAGATAGGCAATATCAAAGATAATGTGAGCTCAGTAGTGCCGTGGTCCCGTCGTTAGCGTGAGCAACTGCGGGACGAGAGGTCCTTGGTTCACATTTTCCCTCGACTGAAAAGTTCAATTTTTTTGTTGTCAGACACCTATTATCTGTCCGTCCGTCCGTCCGATGCAAGGTAACTGTGTGTATCTGTGGTAGTATGCGGACGGCAAGTAAAATACTTTGTGAAAGGATTCTATGATTTTGCGAAGTTGCACAGGTGCACAGAGCAGTATTGTTTACGTGACCGTGTGTCAATTATCAAAGTTCAGGCACTCACACGTAATCAACTTCGCTCTCCAAAATTCCAGGACATGTTCAGATTAGTTGGGACATGTGCAGGATTTGACGGTCTACACACGGAAAAATTTGAAATGGTTAAAAACATGTTTTGACAGAGCACAGGGAAAACTGTGCGACTGTGAAACTGTAGCATTCATTTGTTGCAGTTTATGTGACAAACTCATATGTTTTCATCACTTTTTTGGGAGTGATTATCACATCCACAAGAAAACCTAAATCGGGCAAGGTAGAAGAACCCTTTTACCAATTCACCAAGTCTACAAGTTAGGTGGATCGACAACATATTCCTGTCATGTTAAGCACATGCCGTCACCAGTGTCGTATAGAATATATCAGACGTGTTTTCCTGTGGAGGAATCGGTTGACCTATGACCTTGCGATCAAATGTTTTGTGTTCCCATTGGAGAGGCACGTCCTTTCATCTACTAATCGCACGGTTTTGCGGTGCGACCGCAAAACACAGACACTAAAGTCATTATAGTGAACAGAGATGTCAATGAACGGACGGACAGATCATAACTTTGCGCAAATAAAGAAAGTAAACTTTTCACTCGAAGGAGGATTTGCACGAAGGACCTCTCGTTTCGCAGCTGCTCGCGTTAACCACGGGACCACGGCGCTCCCGAATTTAGGATCTCCATGATGTAGCCTATCTTGCACATTGACTACTCGGTTTGTATATTTTGCTTTTTTTTCGTAGTTCTTCCTGTTTTCTCGATTGATCTGTGTTCAGTTTTTCAAGGGCTATCCACTGTGCCAATTTATAACTAAATCTGAGGGGGGGTGCGATGGGGAGGTTCCCTTGTTAGAAGCTACTACATCGTGTATCGAGAAAAAGTTGTTCTTGCACGGGTTGAAAGCAGTTTCACTGTAACTTTCTAACTGACAGACGTTCTGTTGAATCAGAATGTGAAAGGGTTCCACAGGACAATATATTCTTTTCCGATAACATTTATAGTGCAACTTACAAATTTTATATGTGTCAGTTTCCTATTCCTTAAGGGGACCACACCGTGCCTATCTATCCCATGTTAGTTTAGGAAAGTATTTGACCCATTTCTGAAAAAAACTATTTGATGCGGGACCTTAATATTTTCACTGTATGTTACATGATGCTAATAAAGTCAACTGTACTAAAATAGACTTTATTCATTTTATAGTTTTTAAGAAATCCTTTTTTAAATTTATTAAGAAAAAATATTAAGTTTGTTCTGCAGAAAATATTTTTTATGAACTTCCTAATGGGGGAATATTAATGTATGTAGTACCAGAGGTGACTTTTTAATACAGATTCTCTGAAAATTTCACTCACTTATCTATGATAGTTTCTGATACAATGGGGCGTATGCACTGAAAATTTTAGTTTGTGGGAAATTGACTTTAAAGAAAAAAACTTTTGAAATTTGTTACTTACATTTAATTAAGACTGTCCTGCTGCATATGATGGCCCTTCTTTGCCCTCCGACAGGTCGTCCAGCTTCTTTTTCACCTTCCTGGATGTTTGTCTTGCATTCTTGGCCATATTAGATGCAGACCTGTCTGCGTCGGCTATCCTCATTTTATCGCAATATTGCAGCCCAGTAATCATATTTTCGTCAGGATTAATTCCCAGATTTTTCAGTACCCAGCACTTTCCAATATTACCACAACTGAATGTAATAACAGCATCATGAACTCCTAGTTTCATTGTACGCATGCCTGCAAATACAGTTTTAGGAGGGCGGCTCCAAGTTATACTGTTGAAACATTCATTTGTGTTCTGTGTCTACCCATGCAGACATTTCCTTGGGAGGTCAGGATGACCCAAGTCTCTGAAAATAGGTTTAATTGCTGTAATAATAGCAGCAGGAAGAGAATACTGATGAGAATAAGATTCTCCAGTTGCCTGAGCCCTATTGTATTTGCATTACGAAATTTCTCCTGGTGGACACAATCATCAGTAGAGGGCTTATGGAAGAGTTTTGCCAAGCATCTCTCTTCATTGCCTCAAGATTTTCTTTATTTCTCCTAATTACTTGCCCATAGTATACCTGCAAGTTTTCTATTTCACAATTCACTTGAACAAAACCAACTGCGTGTTTCAAGCATGTTATTTACAAACAGCAGAAACAAAAGAATACCGACCGTTGCATTCCAAGGACAAGCAACGAACTGGGGAGTAAAAAAAAAAAATTGCTAACGTGCAATGTACGGGATATAAAGATCTAAGATATATGCAGAAAAGTGGGTGACAGAAAAGTGGGCACATAAACACACGTGGTAGGGAAATGCTCTTGAAATACTCGAAAAAAATTTTTTCGTCATAATATTTCTCAGAGTACTTAAAAAAAACCTTAATCTATCGAAATATGATGAAAACCGAAAATCGATTTTTTTTTCGATCTTAACCATGGTGTGGTCTCCTTAACTTCTTCTGTCAGTAGATTTTTCCCTATAACTTGAGGCATGTTTATTTTCAGTTTCGACCTCCTAACCATCTTCTCCCTCCCCTCCAACCAATACCATTCAGCCATCAGACCAATACACACTTGTTCTCCGTTTTAAAAGACGCTATGTCCAATGTCTATAATTCTGATAACTTTAAATTCGTGGTCTACGTTGTCTGTTACATCCAAGTGAGCAACTATCCTATTCCTGTCATAAGAGTTTTGGTTAACCTCAGGTTTGTTACGCTGTCAGCACGAACCAAAAATCGGTGTCACCTAAAGTCAATCCCCTGTAACACATTTACCTCGTTCCGCTGGTGCACAATCGTGGCTGCCACAGTGCCCGACAGCCTGTGTAATGCGACAGAATTTAAAAAGCCCAACTCCACAATAATCAGCTTCGAATGGAACATTCGACGGAATTCAGGATCAGCATTTGCTCACTGGGCGCCATTTAGAACGGGTCGGATTTTGCTGCAGGTGGCGACCCCGCTCTTTGAAATTTTTCGCACACTCGCATCGAAGCACTTTAAAAGCAGTGCAAAATTTATGAAACGCCTCGCTTTTTCCTTTTTTTTTTATTCGCGGTTTGGCACTAGGATGAATACATAAAAAATGGAAAGCGCATGCGCAGAGCTGAAACTGCTCGCGCCCTCACACTCCAGCACAGCCAATGGCGCTCATTCAGCGCGGGGCCTCTGCAGGAATTTACTGGCGACCGCAAAGTTAAATTGAACCGCAGTAAACTGCACATAAAGCAAACTGCTTTATTATTCATAAGCACGGCCCATCCATAATGAATCCGCACGCCAGCCAAGGCGGGACGCGACAGCCGGATAAAGAGGAATGGCGTCCGAGAGTCGTCACTCTCTCATCACGCGCAGCCCGGTCGTGCAACCCACGGCCCAGTATTTCCCACGACGGGCGTTAAGCGCAGTGCAATAGCCTGTAATGAAATGATCTTTCTACCTTTAGGGTATCCCACCTGTGATTTGATATGTAGTAACTCACAGGAATACGCAGTGTTATATTATGTCCTAAGAAGTGATCGGTTGGTAGGACATGTTTTGAGGCATCAAGGGATCACAAATTTAGCATTGGAGGGCAGCGTGGAGGGTAAAAATCGTAGAGGGAGACCAAGAGATGAATACACTAAGCAGATTCAGAAGGATGTAGGCTGCAGTTGGCACTGGGAGATGAAGAAGCTTGCACAGGATAGAGTAGCATGGAGAGCTGCATCAAACCAGTCTCAGGACTGAAGACCACAACAACAACAACAACATTTTTACTACTCCGCAAGCAACCTCGTGGTGTTTAGTGCAGTGTAGTTTGTGTACCATAGTGATTTGTCAGCTTTAGTAAGTAAGTAAGTAAGTTGGTTACTTAGTTTTGTGTTTCATTGATCAACATCACGGAAAAACCGTTATGATGTGGAACGTGTGAAATGCACAAGAAATGCAAACAGGAAACAAGTTTTTTTCAATTATAGTGTTGTACCTAATCGTCCGTCGGCTTGGGGCTTGCATGTATCACATTTCAGTTCCAGACGGAATGCAGTGTCGACGTACAATCAACTTCGCCACTGACTTCACTGTCATCACGACACCTCAGGACGAACCCACGGAGACGGGGACATCGCCTCCTCCTCTCCCTCACGTCCTACGACGCCTTCTACATCTGGTTCTTGGCATCAGGAGGTGGACGCGTACCCTTCTGGTCGTTTTACGGGGGCGTTTCCGCCAGAGCGAAGGGTACGATCGGAAGTTTGACGTCCCCTGCAGCGACAGCTTCAGGTCCAGGGAAGAGCCCAGGCTCGTGCCTCCCCCGCCACTGTCGCGCTCCCTGCACGATGACGGTCCGTCGCTTTGGGAGAGAGGAATGTTCCGGCGTAACAACAAGCGCTGGCACGACGAAGAAGAACGGAAGAGCAGAATGGGCTGTAAGATGTCGTCAGCCAATAGTACGCAGACTTTTTTTTTTTTTTTTTTTTTGGTCATCAGTCTACTGACTGGTTTGATGCGGCCCGCCACGAATTCCTTTCCTGTGCTAACCTCTAACGCTGACTAGGACACACCTAAATAGGAGCGTCATCTATACGAAGAGAATATAAGAGCCACAGTCGGGCCCTGAGTGGACGACGAGCCGTCATACAAATGCTACAGCAGTGAGTTATGGGGTATTTTATTTAGCTTGCATTGAACTTGTATATACCGAACGACGTTGATTACACTACTGGCTATTAAAATTGCTACACCATGAAGATGACGTGCTACAGACGCGAAATTTAACCGACAGGAAGAAGATGCTATGACATGCAAATGATTAGCTTTTCAGAGCATTCACACAAGGTTGGCGCCGGTGGCGACACCTACAACGTGCTGACATGAGGAAAGTTTCCAACCGATTTCTCATACACGAACATCAGTTGACCGGCGTTTCCTGGTGAAACCTTGTTGTGATGCCTCGTGTAAGGAGGAGAAATGCGTACCATCACGTTTCCGACTTTGATAAAGGTCGGATTGTAGCCTGTCGCGATTGCGGTTTATCGTATCGCGACATTGCTGCTCGCATCGGTCGAGATCCAATGACTGTTAGCAGAATATGGAATCGGTGGGTTCAGAAGGGTAATACGGAACACCGTGCTGGATCCCAACGGCCTCGTATCACTAGCAGTCGAGATGACAGGCATCATATCCGCACGGCTCTAACGGATCGTGCAGCCACGTCTCGATCTCTGAGACAACAGATGGGGACGTTTACAAGACAACAACCATCTGCACCAACAGTTCGACGACGTTTGCAGCAGCATGGACTATCAGCAAGGAGACCATGGTTGCGGTTACCCTTGACGCTGCATCACAGACAGGATCGCCGGCGATGGTGTACTCTACGAAGAACCTGGGTGCACGAATGGCAACACGTCATTTTTTCGGGTGTATCCAGGTTTAGTTTACGTCATCATGATGGTCGCATTAGTGTTTGGGGACATCGCGGTGAACGCACATTGGAAGCGTGTATTCGTCATCGCCACGCTTGCGTATCACCCGGCGTCATGGTATGGGGTTCCACTGGTTACACGTCTCGGTCACCTCTTCTTCGCACTGACGGCACTTTGAACAGTGGACGTTACATTTCAGATGTGTTACGACCCGTGGCTCTACCCTTCATTCGATCCCTGCGAAACCTTACATTTCAGCAGGATAATGCACGACCGCATGTTGCAGGTCCTGTACGCGCCTTTCTGGATACAGAAAATGTTCGACTGCTGCCCTGGCCAGCACATTCTCCAGACCTTTCACCAATTGGAAACGTCTGGTCAATGGTGGCCGAGAAACTGGCTCCTCACAATCCTCCAGTCACTACTCTTGATGAAGTTTGGTATCGTGTTGAAGCTGCACGGGCAGCTGTACCTGTACACGCCATCCAAGCTCTGTTTGACTCAATGCCCTGGCGTATCAAGGCCGTTATTACGGCCAGAGGTGGTTGTTCTGGGTAACGATTTCTCAGGATCTACGCACCCAAATTGCGCGAAAATGTAATCACATGTCATTTCTCGTATAATATATTTGTCCAATGAATACCCGTTTATCATCTGCATTTCTTCTTGGTGTAGCAATTTTAATGGCCAGTAGTATATAAGTGCCGCAGTCCTTAGTCGCGCCAAGAGGCGACGACGAGCCGTCATACAATTTCTACAGCAGTGAGTTATGAGCTGTTTTATTTAGCTTGCATTGAACTTGTATTTATCGAAGGACATTGATTATTCACATGTCGCCATTTGCCTGCGTCACACCTTTGTGAATACGTAATGTTAAGATTGTCAATTTAACTTACTGTAATAAAGTCCCTCAACATGATTTGCATGAATTGTGAACTAGTGATCGGAGAATTGTGAACTAGCGATCGGAGAAAACAGCTTTCTAGGCACCCTATATTAGAAGAGTGGGCAGAAGTACTGCAATAATCTCTTTGCTTTTTCTATTTTTGGTGTGGAGCTTGTCTGGATCAAATAAGAAAAAAATGTCTGGTAAACATGACATCTAAAACGTATACCTTAAGAGCTATTAGCACTTTTTAAGTAGAAGAGATGTGTTTCAAAGTGGCAGAAATGAATTCCTCGTTGAACTTAAGGTGCACTTTGCAGCACATGTTTATTCAACACTTTTTTCCTTATTTTGAACCATACTTCCCTGTGACAAACATGGAAAGCATGTAGCTTGCAGTGGTAGAGGTCCACTGTTCAAGGTATGAGAACGATTTTCCCTTATAGCTTTCGACGCTGTCGTTTCCAGACCAGAGTCTGCTACCTCACGATGATATGTTTACCCTCCTCCATCACCTCTGAGAACTTGCAATACCGTCAAGGAATTTCTTCCAGGAACATTTTTTCTTGGAATTTTAACAGTGAACCACAGCTTGATGTAGAATACATCTCTTACACCGTCTGTCACGGGAGTTGCGCTAGCATCTCAGTGAAGTTTTCTCACTTCGTAAATGAAACTGTGACGTAACGCTCTGCTTTTCTTTTAATCTTTATATACAAAGGTAAATGTCATGATTGATTCACTGACTCATTATCACCCAGGCGAAACCGCTGACAGAAACTTAATACTTGGGTGTTATATTGATATTGTTTAAGACGGGATTATTCGAAATTCTACGCCTAAGGGGATGAAAAAGGGGACTAAATGATTCTTCAAAGTATGGCAGCGTTAAGGTAACATTGAATGTAGAACTTCGAAAATTGGTATTTGCTTTCTCTGACAGAAATTAAAATCTGTGAGCTCAGTGATTTTGAAAATTCAACCCCTAAAGGTAACTACACTCTTGTATACAACATAGAGCGATTGTCTGTAGATATTGTAGAGAGACTCTCTGTAGTATAGCTAGACAATCTCTAACAGGAGACAGTTTAAAGACTGTCGCGTGTACACACTTGAATGCATTGTTCCTCATTATTTACTAGGTATGGCTGACCTTTTTGGGTTCGTGGTTTGTGCAGTGATGCTACTGCGTAGTGAACGAAATCGAAAGAGCTCTTCGATAATCGGCTTGTTCTAGTTGCAGTTTTTGTTTTCGGAATTACTAACTTTCCACAATAAGATTTCGTCTGAAAATCTTCCAACACTTGCTTCTTCAAGACATTCTCCGTCGGCCACGCCTTTGTAAGTGTTGTTTTACAATTGCAAAAAAATAATAAAAAACCATAGAGCACAAACAATAACTGTAAGTCACATCTACCCATATATAAACACTACGAAATTTTGAGCAACATTGTCAAAGAATTGTCTCATGCCGCCAATTTCTAACGTGAGCCAAGAGTTCTGCGATTTTATTGCAAAAGCGTGTCTTATAGACGAGAAATGTGTCTCAGTTGCCCGTATACAAAATCGCTTCATTATCTATGGACACTAACTATACTTTGTATACTTGTATGTACAAGGCCTAAGTGGATAAAACAGGAATGAAAGATCAATGTTCAAGAACTACTAAAGCCTTTTTAATGCTACATTTATGATAACTGGTATTTGAATTCACAGAAATTTAAAAAAGTTTCAGTCTTTTTGGGAAATTCAGGTTCTAAGGGGATGAATAGGGAATTTTCTATGGAAATATTTGATTATGGAAGCATTTTTGAAGCAAAGTGTATGAAAGACTTCTTGGATACAAATAAAAAAACTGCGTGTTACACTGTTTCTGGAACCTCAATGCCTAAGAGGATGAAATAGGGGATGAAATTTTTATGGTAATATTTGTTATAGTACGAAAACGTTTTTAAAGCTAAATCTGTAAGATTCGATATCTCACTTCTCGGTTAGAAATAAAGAAATATGTATTAGGGGAGGAAAGTTTATATGCAGATATCACCACAAGATGTCAAGAGACAAAATTAACAAAAAACTCCGACTCTAGCTATCAGAATCATTCTTTGGTCAAAAGTACATTCGGAAAAGACCGCGCTTCAAGGGCCTTAATTAGCGCGAGAAGTTTAGGTTTTAGAATCTGTGAACTAAATCAAAGAAAGCTACTTTACAGTCACCACAATATAGGAAAAGAAACGCCCCTTTAATAAATTAATTTTTCAAAGATCGTCATACATGTTTATAATTTTTTTGTAATTACTCAGCAAACACGAGCTAAACAACTAAGCTAGTCTTCTCTATTTCCTCTGTCAGTCCTACTGCAGACAGGTGACTAATATTCGAGTATTCGGACGAGGCATTTAAAAGCTACCTCTTTTGTGCCTGCACTGCACTTCCTTAGGATTCTAATGAAACTTAGCCTGCCATCTGCCTTACCTGTGATTAATTTTGTGTCGGTGTTCCACATTAAATCGCTCCATTGGCACAATCTTAGATATTCAGTGGATAAGACGACTCCCAGCGGTTGTACTACAAGCTTCCTGTTTACGCACAGTATACTACATTTGTTTATGTTGCCGTCACCTTCCAATCCCTGCACGTGAGGTGTCAATTCTCTGCAGATCTTCCTGAATTTCATGGCAATTTTCTAGTGCTGCGACTTAAACACAAGACTGCACCGCCAACTAGAGGAAAACAGTTTAGATCACCATTTGGCCATTTTGGCAACACGAGGATGGGTTCGGAGATCCAACGAGGATCTAGCTAAGCTAGCCCGCAAACCTTCGGTGGCGAACATCGTCAAAGTGAGACTTCTGCAGTGGGCCGGCCGTGTTGTTAGTAAGGACTCTGGCACAAAACACTGTCAGATGTGTGGCAGGAAGATAGAACGTTCAAAACGCCCTGGACGGCGTAGACGTATATGGCAAGGTGAGGTGACCCCAGACAGCTGAGAGTGACATCTGTCAATGGATGGAAGGAAGCAGCGTAACCCGGGAGGAACCGGGTATATTAGACACTTTACAAAAACAGAAGCGGGCTATTATGTCCAGTCACCTAGGATTGCTGACGGACAGCATCGTTCTGTTCCAAGATAATGCTGACCAACGCACAGTCTCGATCCCTCCCCATGCGATTTCCGTGGTTTTGACACCCTGACGCAAATCATTCGTTGCCGCCGATTTGCTTCGAACGAAGAGGTTCACGCCTGAGTACAATCGTGGTTCCGCAGGCAGCCACAAACATCAAGGCACTGACAGACTTCTCGGGGTGTTCAAAAACTCTCTCCGCAGTGCCGTATGATTGTTAGCCGCGCGTGCCGTATGACTGTTCGCCTGCCTGGGTTACTTCCCTTCAAGTGGACTCGCCCAACATTCCACTGTTTCGCTTACCTCAGACAGCGTCATTTGTATCGTCGTTGCCTGTCGTTACGTGTTGACGTGAACGTTTAAGTTGAATTGAAAACTGCAAAATCCATTTTCACTTCTGTTACAGAAGAAATGTTACAACTTATGTTTGAAAATATGGTTAGATGAATTGAATTGTGTATTCAACAACAGGGGAAAGACACTTTTAACATTCAGTGTGAAAATTTGTAATTAAAATTGAATATTCAATAAATTAATAACTTGTATTTCACTGAGTTTCATTTCGGTATATTCACTGCGGCATACGGCACGCGCGGCTAACCATCATTCGGCACTGCGGAGAGACTTTTTGAACACCCCGTATCACAATGGGATGAATGTATTAACAGTTAAGGCGGTTAGTTTTGAAACATTAAACAGTTTATTTACTTTTTAGGTTCCATACATCAATTGGTAATACCGAATCTCTTGTAGTATCACTTTTTTTTCCCCTTTCTGTCTCTCTGACTGTTAAAAACCCCTTTACTCAGGAACGTCTAAAGGTACCAGGTGAAATCTATGTCACATTCTAAGGCTATGGTCCCTTCTCGACGTAAAAAAGCTTCTAAACACAATACAGTTAAAACATACAGCCATCTCATCAAAACTCATTGCGCACTTCATGTTGACTTAGAATCATAAAATTTGGCAAGAGGCAAGATTTTAAAGTACAAGTAAAGGCTAAAGTCCAAAATAATTGAAATAAAGAAAACCTTCAATGAAATGGAAGCATGGGAGCATCACACCATTTTCAAGAAGGGAAAATATGAGGAATTAGAGAACATGCACGCCTTCAACAATGAGAAACATGTAATAAACATCAGTGATCCCAAGAAAAAAGATTAATTGGCTATGCTGGATTTGCTAGATCCAAAATATCATCAGTTCTGCAAGGACATCTGCTCTTCATAACCTTTTATTGTTGTGTATAACAATGACTTTAATACCTTTTGTTAATATCTATAGTGAGTATTGTTCAGAACACACAACTAAATTGATTGTACCTAAAAATTACATGAAATAAAGCATTTCTAAAGTCCCAGTTACATTTTCTTAACTCCTGAAGAATTTACTTTTTGGCACTTACATCCATTTCCATGTCAGCTCTTCAATTCTTAATTTGTACTTATGTCTCAAGAAAAAAGTATTTGCAATGGTGAAATATGGCAAGCAGAAGGAATGGGAAAGGATAGCTGGAAAATAATGACGGATAACTGGGTAGAGCACTGTCGTAATGCAGTGGCGAAAACTGAAAATTTATGTCCGAGCGGGACTCTAATCCCGTTTTACCGCTTCTCATAAAGGGTTGCCTTAACCGCTTCGGCCAGCCAGACACGGTCTCCGGCCGTCTCAAATTTTCGAGCTTATCGCACGCTGCAGTGCAGTGTCCGTCGTTCATTAAACTTACTATTCGCAAATTTTGATTCCAGTTGGAATTCGGACGATATTTCTGCAGTCGCAGTGAAGGAAACGTCGAGGATCCCTCCACCTCTTTTTCAAAAGGGTGTACATTTTCCTGGTGTCAGCCCTGTCGGATATCTCCGAAATAACAATAAATGCTTTTTAAAAAATTTGTCTTATGTCATTTGTTATCCAACTGTATCTTTCCATTCGTCACTCAGCTACGACGCTTTGTTTTTCTAAAGAACCTTGTGACATATAAAGTTGAAGTTTATGTACTTACTAAGGTCTATCGTCTCTTGGTGGTGTAAAACCATTAAACATCTTAATCAATGCAGTCGACACGTTTTTATCACATATTTTGGCACTCGAAAAATCATTCTTTAAAACCTATAACGTATTAACCGTTGACATAGAATATGAAATTTGTAAGAAGTAAGGTTCGTTGCTTGTTTGATCCTGGAGAGGGGAAGGATGGCGAAGGAAGTCGGCGTGCCCTTTCGAAGGAACCATCCCGGAATTCGCCTGAAGCGATTTATTGAAATCACGGAAAACCTAAATCAGGACTGTCGGACGCGAGTTTGAACCGTCGTCCTCCCGAAAGCGAATTGCGCCGCCTCGCTCGGTGAAATGAGTTTTCACAGTACAAATAACGCAAAAAAAAAAAAACCAGAAAATTTTAAACTTGTAATTATATCACACGAAAAAAACTCTTTTTTTCGTCAACCGTTATCCCATTTCAAGCTTAAAATTAAAATAATCAACTTGAGGCTAAAGCTCGTCTGTCCGTGTTTGCTTAAAAATAATTTGTTTTTGAAGACGGTTCACCTTGCGCAAAACGCAATTTTTGTTTTTATTACCCAGACATGTTTCGCTGAAGTTTCAGCATCAGCCTACTCATGATGCTGAAACTTCAGCGAAACACGTCTGGGAAATAAAAATAAAAGCTGTGTTTTCTTGAAGGCGGACGCTCTCCAAAAACAAATCTTGAAAATAAAACATTCTCGAAGGTCTTGGGATTCATGCCAGTGTCATTGTCAATAACAGAGAAAAATCGGGGAGATTTTCAATCCAGGGATGGATGAACTGTCAGCATACATAATTTGTACGGAACCCTCAGAGCGCATGTCCTACTGGCAATTTTTCCATCTGCTTCGTTTTCATCTGACTGCTCCTAACAATTCATCACCACTTTGACTTTAATGGAAGGTGGAATGAAAAATCTTGTGCTTTACAAAAGTAGCAGGATTAACCGAGGTCTTTTTCCTTCTGCAATGAATGCTACATCATACCCGATTAATTACTGTTGTCACTGTTCTCATGAAAGCAATGAATTATCGAATGCAAATAACTGAAGTACTCATGCAGTTTAGGAATTCATTGCGCGTTGCGAACTGACACGCGATACAATGAGTGTAAATTAACATGAACTGTTGCATATGTTTAGATGCGGCAAGTAACTGAAATGAGATCGCATTTGTGTTCATCTGTGGCATAAGGGTCACGCCATTGTAGCTCGTCTGTCTGGCTAATAACACGTGAAGCTTTGTGGGGTATCGTGAACCGCAATAATAACGCCACTCGTATCAATAGATATGGGCTAATGTGAGACAGTGTAAGCATTCACAGATCAAAGGCATACAGTAGTGGGTGGGGTCTTTCATGATAATCGGCACATATTTAACGAGTTAAGTATTGGCAATTTGGACCGATACAGCCAATGTATACACATACGCTGGCTATCATAGGTATTGCGTTACAAATGTCTGTCTTTGGCCTGTACATTTCCTATGTGCAATGAAGTGTAAAATCACTTCCATTAATCGCACATTACTTTCATTCTGCAGCTGTTTTAGAGTCCGACAATGAGTGTACTAGCGACTGCACCTTGTCGAACTATCTTTCTAAAGGCACGAAGTACAGCTCACTTTAAGATAGTTGTTTCCACCAATTATGGAAGGATGAGAGTTCCTAAAAACTTTCTGCCAGTTTTTAGTCGTGAAAACTGGTTAACAAGACAATAAGTGTGACGTTTCCAAAGTTGTGTGTTATGTTCTGACCACTGAAGTTCATAGGCCTTCCACTGGTGTAAGTTTGTGGGCAATTATGAAACGAACGATACAAAGCGATGTTACCCACAAAAGTTGAATTACTGTTGAAACCTTGCAGCTGCAGTCAAAGAACAAGACATTGTATAATGTCTAACAACGAGACACTTTACAATTTCTAAGCGTGGTAACTTTCACAGATCACCTTATACTGTGCTTGTAATATTATTGGATTTCAGATACTTTGCATATGAGATGTATTCCATAACAGAAAAGAACAGCCAACGAGCTATAGTTCGTAAAAGTGCTCAGCGCAAGAGTAAAGAGACGAAATATATTTTTTTAATGTGCGTCTATACCAAAACGCGCGGCCAGCGTTTAAAATCTCTAAATAAACACTACGACCCGCTGGGCGCAGATATTTAAAATCATTGCCGCAACGCTGGATAGCAATAAACTGCGAAACAGAAGAAAGAACAATCTATTTTTTGTTAAGAAATATTCTAGAGACTTCATTATCCGTTGTGCTTTTGGTCGCCGACATCTTAAGACGTACTACATAGCATTACTACAAGTTGTAGTTTTATTTTGTGTAAAAACTATGTGAAACGACGAACAAACATTTCGGTAACTTGGGTGTGGATACTGTGGTGTCACCGCCAGACACCACACTTGCTAGGTGGTAGCCTTTAAATCGGCCGCGGTCCATTAGTATACGCCGGACCCGCGTGTCGCCACTGTCAGTGATAGCAGACCGAGCGCCACCACATGGCAGGTCTAGAGAGACGTACTAGCACTCGCCCCAGTTGTACAGCCGACGTAGCTAGCTACAGTTCACTGACCAATACGCTCTCATTTGCCGAGACGATAGTTAGCATAGCCTTCAGCTAAGTCATTGGCTACGACCTAGCAAGGCGCCATAGCTTTGATAATATTGTGAAGCATGTATCATCAAGAGCGATGTTCTACAAATGTGGATTAAAGTTAAGTATTACAGCAACTGCGTCCATTTTCTAAGTTCTCATTTCCTTTTAACTGTTCCAGACCTCACACCAATCTGCGTGAGCTTAACGCGTGCCTTTCGGCTTCCTCTCGTTGTGACTTGGCTGTCGTGCTAAGTCACAACAGATACAATGTACTTACGCACACGCAAGGACAATTAATTTTAAGAAGGAACGGACTGACAAAGCAGCGATTATTGGACTGCGCCATTTACAAAAGAAATATCAGATGCAAGTCATGCAATTATTGTGTATTTGTCAATGTGCAGAAGTTTAAAGCCCATTTGTTCAAAATATATTAATATTTTACGATGCAGTAATTTTCTTCTTATTCTTTCTTTCACTAACCAAAAATGATGTTCAAATGGTATATGCGCTTTGTTACAGGTTCGCTGTTTATCGCGGTGTCTCGATTGTATTTGGGAGACCACTAATGTGTTCAACTTCCGATCTGTTAATCTTTCTCTTACGAAATTCCACTAATTTGCTTTCATTTCCATTTTTATATTCAGATAGGTCCCGTGGATATTTTCATCGACGATTCTGATTGCGTGAAGGCGATCCGGGTCAAAAGGTCAATTATTCGCGTAATCAATCCGTACGTCTCCTGAACACAATCGAGAACCGACGCATCGGTGACAGTTACTATTCTCTCTCTCTCTCTTTTAAAGTCGTACTAAAAAACGGCCGCACAGGACAGCCGTAAGTACGCAATCTAGCGTTAAGTTGCATTTTGTCCGTAAATATTACCAACCAACAATTACAGCATCACTATTATTAATAAGCAAGTTCATAACGCCAGATGCTACAAACTTTTGATTGTTGTTATAGATCGATACTCTGTGTTTGTTATTAATTTACTTTGTAATAAAGTAATGGAATATCTGCTGTATATTACTTATGACGTGCTTTTGTGGCTAAAACATCGTTTCCTCATGATGGTTTTGCCAAGAGATTTATTCAGAGTTTGCTACAGGCCACCAAAGGTTTTGACAAACTATCAAAGGTTATAACAGCTTTTTTAGAACGAAATGTGTTCTAAATTATTTTTATTGGCAGCTGTACGAAGATTCATGCACTACCTTAAAACCGGAATGAATATGTTACATTTTGGTTAGTACAGCTCAGTGTCGGATAGACCATCAGAGATAGAGCACCTCGTGTTCCTGCTGCTAATATGGCCATTACAGTTACCTGTGTAGTTACTAGATTATTTTTGCAATTTTTTGCATGTTAGAATGCTTGCTAGACACAAGCTTTTATTTCAATAACAGTGTACCGCCACTGTTATCGACCATTATATTGTATAGGCTTTTGCTTGTTTTGGTTAGTGTAGCTCAGTGTCATTTACACCATTAGTCAGACAGCACTTCGAATTCCTACTGCTAATAAGCCAAGTACAGCATTCGTTTGCTACATATTTTTACTAGCTTCAAACAGGAACGGCTACAGTAATGGATAGGAACCGTGATTGATGTGTACAGACCCCTCGCTCACAGCTCCAGGCTGCATTGGCTTCTGTCACACAGCTTGAGGCTGTGTGGGGTCAGACGCGGGGATGCGAGGGACATCTAGCACGTCCCAAGTGTCCTCCGACTGGTGCACTGCTGTGGCTGCCCTGGGTACCACATGCACTGAGATTGACCCCTCACCCGTGGCTGAGTGCGAGATCATTCCAAAGTCTGGCAGGCAGCGAAAGACTTTCTGAGGGGTCGATTGTAGGGCCTCCCCAGTTCGTTTGATGAACAGGTTTCGGGCGTTATATGTGGCTAACAGTGTGTCTGAGCTGGACGCAGTCGTCTACCGTATTCCAGAGCAAGCTTTTCGGCTCCGCGACGTCTGGGCATTCACAGTGGATGGTTTTAATGGTAGCTGAGACCTCCAACGTTAGGCGCTTGATGAGGCCCCTTAGGAACATGGCTGCCAAGGAGGGGAAGGAAGCCAATGTGCACTCTGTGTGAAAGCTGGGGGGAGTCATTCCAGATGTGGAAAGGGTGCTTCCAGATGCCATGAAGAATAGAGGGTGCAGCCAACTACATGTTGTAGCTCATGTCGCTACCACTGACGTGTGTCGCTTTGGATCGGAGCAGATTCTGTCTGGTTTCGTGCGGCTAGCGGAAATGGTGAAGACTGCCAGTCTTGCTTCCGAGATTAAGGTGGAGTTAACCATCTGCAGCGTCGTCGATAGAACCGACTGCGGTCCTTTGGTGAAGAGCCGAGTGGAGGGTCTGAATCAGAGGCTCAGACGGTTCTGTGACCGTGTAGGCTGCAGATTCCTTGACTTGCACCATCGGGTGGTGGGTTTCCAGTTTCCGCTTAATAGGTCAGGAGTCCACTACACACGTGAGGCGGCTACACGAGTAGCGGGGGCTGTTTGGAAGGGACCGGGCGGTTTTTTAGGATAGAGGTTCTGAGGGAACCACAGAAAGGACGTCCGTCTAAAAGTGGGCAGGTAAAACACAGTAAGGCAATTGTAGAACCGATTGGTATTGTAGTTGTAAACTGTCAAAGCTGTGTTGGGAAAGAACCAGAGCTCCAAGCCCTAATAGAAAGCACTGAAGCTCAAATAGTTGTAGGGTAGAGTGAGCTGGCTAAAACCGGAAATAAGTTCAGCCGAATTTTTTTCAAACGATCTAACAGTGTTCAGAAGGGATAGATTAAATACAGTTGGTGGTGGAGTATTTATTGCTGTCAGAGGTAGTTTGCCTTGTAGCGAAATTGAAGTAGATAGTTCGTATGAAATAGTATGGGTAGAGATTATACTGACAATCGGACCAAACTATTAATTGGATCGTTTTACCGACCCCCCACCCCCCCCCCCCCCCAGAATCAGGAGACAAAGAAACGTGAGTCTCATTTCAAATAGGTACCACAGTCATACAGTTATAGTTGGTGGTGACTTCAATCTACCGTCGGCATGCTGGAAAAATTACACGTTTAGAGCCGGCGGCAGGCATAAAACGTCATCTGAAATTGTACTGAATGCTTTCTCAGAAAATTATTTTGAACAATTAGTTCATGAGCCCACTCGAAGCATAAATGGTTGCAAAAACATACTTGACCTCTTAGCAACAAATAATGATGGACAAATAGTGAGTATCGTGACGAACACAGTGATAAGCGACCACAAACCAGTTGCTACTAGGCTGAATGCCGTAACACCTACAACCATCAAAAAGAAACGCAAAGTACATCTATTTAAAAAAAGCTGATAAAAATGCTCTTGACGCCGTTTTAAGAGACAGTCTTCACTCCTTTCGATCTAATCATGTAAGCGTAGAAATGTTGTGAAATCATACCAAAGTGGTTGCATCGACAGCAACTGAGAGACATGAATTAATAAGTGATGGTACACAAAATGGGTCAGATCGCTGTTGCAGGAGCAGCGAAAATCGCTTGCCAAATTTAAAAGAATGCAAAATCCCCAAGACTGCCAAAGTTTTACGTAAGTTAAAAATATAGCGCGTAAGTCAAAGTGAAATGCATTTAATCATTTCCATAACGAAACTCTATCTCGAAATCTGGCAGGAAACCCAAAGAAATTCTGATCATACGTGAATTACACCAGTGGCAACAGGGAATCAATACCTTCACTGCGCGATAACAACGGTGAAGTTACTGATGACAGTGCCACTGAAGCAGCGTTATAAAATACGGTTTTCCGAAACTCCTTCACCAAGGAAGACGAAATAAATATTCCTGAATTCCAATCAGGTACAACTGTCAAGATGAGAAAAGTAGAAGTAGATATTCTCGTTGTCGCAGAGCAGCTTAAATCGCTTAATAAAGGCAAGGCTTCCGGTCCAGATTGTATACCAGTTAGCTTCCTCTCAGAATATGCTGACACAAATAGCTCCATATTTAGTAATTATAACCGCCCGCTTACAAAAAGATCTGTTCCTAAAGACTGGAAAATTTCTCAAGTCACTCCAATATCCAAAAATGGAACTAGGAGTAATCTGTTGAATTACAGGCCCATATCACTCACATCGATTTGCAGTGGAGTTTTGGAAAATATACTGCATTCGAACATTATGAAGTACCTCGGAGAAAACGATTTATTGACACATAGTCAGCACGGATTCAGAAAATATCGTTCTTGCGAAACATAACTAGCTCTTTATATTCATGAAGTAATGAGTGCTATCAACAGGGGATGTCAGAATGATTCCATATTTCTAGGTTTCCAGAAGGCTTTCGACATCGTTCCTCACAAGCGTCTTCTAACCAAACTGCGTGCCCATGCAATATCGCCTCAGTTGTGCGACTGTTTGTATTAACACACGGAAAGTCATCGAGTAAAACAGCAGCAATATCTGGCGTTCCTCAAGGAGGTGTTGAAGGCCCTCTATTGTTCCTGATCTATATTAGCGACATAGAAGACAATTTATGTAGGCCTCTTAGATTGTTTACAGATGATGCTGTCATTTACCGTCTTGTAAAGCCATCAGATAACCAAAATGAATTGTAAAATGATTTAGATAAGATATGTGTATGGTGCGAAAAGTGGCAATTGACCCTGAATAAAGAAAAGTGTGAAGATATTCACATGGGTACTAAAAGAAATCGACTAAAGTTCGATGACGTGATAAGTCACACAAATCTGAAAGCTGTAAATGTAACTAAATACTTAAGGATTACAATTACAAATTGGAACGATCACATTGATAATGTTGTGGGTAGAGCAAACCAAAGACTGGGATTCATTGGCAGAATACTTATAAGGTGCAACAGGTCTAAAGAGACTTCTTAACCACACTTGTCCGCCCTAATCTGGAGTATTGTTGTGCGGTATGGAATCCGCATCAGGAGGGACTGACGGATGACATCGGAAAAGTACAAACAAGGGCAGATCGTTTTGTATTATCGCGAAGTAGGTGAGATAGTGCTACAGACATGATACGGGAATTGAAGTGGCAATCATTAAAATAAAGGCGTTTTTCGTTGCGACGAGATCTCATGAAATTTCAATCACCAGTTTTCTCCTCCGATTGCGAAAACATTCTTTTGGTACCCACATACAGAGGGAGAAATGATCAACACGATAAAATAAGAGAAATCAGCGCTTACACAGGAAAATTTAAGTGCTCGCTTTTCCCGCGCGCCGCTCGAGAGTGGAACGGTAGGGAGACCGCTTGAAGGTGGTTCATCGAACCCTCTGCCAGGCACTTTATTGTGAATAGCAGAGTAAACACGTAGATGTAGATGTAGATGTAGATCCATTATAAGAGCAGTGCTGAAGAAGTGCAACTAGGAGCTACTGACAAATAAATAAAATTGATTAATGTTTGTCGCTGCCATGCGCCTTGTTCACTCTCAGAATCTTCTGTGCCTACATCAGTGCTCCGAAAGTGTGGTAGCGAGTTCTGCTGGTATCTCTGTCATTTGCCCCTCTTCCTATTCCTACACGAGTCGCGGCTGGGAACAACAACTGGGGGTAATCCGAACGAGGTGCAATTTCCTAGGTTATCCCGTCATGTCCATTTTGCCGGATGTGTTGAAAGTAGTGATATATTACCTGACTTTTCTTGGAATGCACGCTTTCGCAATTTCAATGTAAATATGTCTGTGATGCGCAACGCCTCCCTTGTAACATCTCCCACGGGAATCCGATCAACATCTTCTCAACGCTATTCTTCCAGTGAATCTGATCCCCACATCTGGTTTTCCTACAAGTAGGGTTATGTGTTCGTTGTATTTCAGGCAGCCGGCCGGAGTGGCCGTGCGGTTCTAGGCGCTGCGGTCTGGAACCGAGCGACCGCTACGGTCGCAGGTTCGAATCCTGCTTCGGGCATGGATGTGTGTGATGTCCTTAGGTTAGTTAGGTTTAATTAGTTCTAAGTTCTAGGCGACAGATGACCTCAGAAGTTAAGTCGCATAGTGCTCAGAGCCATTTTGTATTTCAGGCCGCTCCGTACCGTTACTCCTAAATATTTTACGAATGCTACGGCCACCTATTATTTATTGTCATTAGTGTGATGGGACATTACTGGGTCTTTGTGCCCATTTTTGGGAGAACGTTACATTTAATCACGTTGCTAGTCCTTTCAACCAAGCGTCAGTCGGCTGCAGCCCTTCCTGCACTACACTACGACTTGTGGAATAACAAATTTCCTGTGAACAGATGCATTATCCTCTAATACATTCCTGGGACAGTCTAGGTCAACCACCATATCATACAGCAACGACGTATTTTCTATGCTGGGATCGTCTGAATCTAGTCAAAAATCTGCCCCGATGCTCCGTTGGTTCGTATCTTGTACCGTAAGCGACAGCACGAACTATATCGAAACACACACCTTAAGGAACACGGCAGCAATCTAACTATCGATATCTACGTTTCTCAAAATCTCACGGATGAACTTAATAATCATACTAGTTCTCAGTTTACTAAATTCATGTTATTTAGATTTAAAAACAGCCGACCCGTTGCAAAGGATAAAGTAATCTTTACCTAGGTTTCGATAAGTTTAAACCTATCTTCTTCAGAAGTCGGCGCTATTATATTAACATGGAGTAATACGTCGTTGCCATTTTTACAAACGTCTCCGTAGCTCCATTAGTCAAAATCAGATATTGCTCTAAGAGTAGGGTTTGTCAGATACTACTCTTAGGGCAATATCTGATTTTGACTAATGGAGCTACGGAGACGTTTGTAAAAATGGCAACGACGTATTACTCCATGTTAATATAATAGTGCCGACTTCTGAAGAAGATAGGTTTAAACTTATCGAAACCTAGGTAAAGATTACTTTATCCTTTGCAACGGGTCGGCTGTTTTTAAATCTAAATACGTGGAACCGTTGCTGCTACGCAGCTATGTTTAAAATAATGAAATTCATGTTAATTACCGTAGAGAAGATCTTCGTTAACCTAAAATGATTAGGATACATAATTCTACAACATACTCATGGGAGCGATATGAACCTACAACTATAAGATGCAAATGGGAGTAGCCTGAGCCTTTTTCCAATTGCCTGTAACTCTTAGTTGCTCTAGTGACCTACCATAAGGTTCTGGTAGAAGAGGAATTTTACGTATATCTCATCACGACCGGGGGCTATTTCACTGTAGACAGATTTTAGGCAATTTTCTATTCCGCGAAACCTTATTGCAATACGAGGGTCGTTCAATAAGTACTGCCACACATTTTTTTCTCAGGACATTATTGTTAAGAGCCAGAATATGGTGACAATACAAATCAACATTTCTTGTCCATGTGCTATTTTTCGAAGTAGTCTCCATCACCTTCTATGGCCGTACGGCAACGTTGTGGAAGAGCACGTATTCCGTGCTGCTAAAAGCTCTTGTCCCATAGGCGTAGCCATATTGTCACTTCATGACTGACACTCTCGTCATCTTCAAAGTGTGTTCCCCGTAGAGAATCTTTAAGTGGCGTAAATAGGTGGAAGTCCGAGGATTCCGGGTCTGGACTTAGGGTGGACGAGGCACTGATGTCCAACGAGCGTGGCTGATCATGGATCTCTGTTTCTGCTTTTCCTGAGGCTGTAACTTTCCTTACCCATCAGCCAAATGTACTCCTATCAACTGCAGCACTCAAACGTTTATGGATATTCACCACGGTTCTTTTTCTGCACACAGGAACTCAATAACAGCACGCTGCTTATAACGTGAGTAATGTGTAAATGCCATTTTGACACTGTATTACGGCCCTGCCATCTACCAGAACGGTTCAAAACTTCACTGACGCAAACAATAAACATCAAATGTGAAGCACCAACAAGGACGTTTGTCTTTGTGTATAAACAGCTTTTTTTTTGTAAAAAATGTGGGGAATTACTTATTGAACGATCCTCGTGTTTTCCATTTTGGCTTTCACGGTATGTTTGAGAGGAGGAACCATACTAAGGTCTATTACAGTGAAACACTCTCAAGAGAAAAAGTCACGTACTTCGGCTTTCGCTTTCCCATCCTCCATTTCGGTGGCAATATGGTTACTGAGAGACTCAATAGGTGACTTGATCCGTCTACATACGAGTACTTTAGGTAAAATTACGTTTTATCAATTTCTCGTACAGGTAGGCACAGTCTTAATTTTCGAATCAATAATCCCCCTCGCATTGCTCTCCTTATCCTTATCCTAATCCTAACTGGTTTCAGCATTTGTTTACCACGAAGGCTTCGAATTCGTTTGAATATATATGATGATCCTATTTTCGCTTTCTTACCTGGCTATTGAACCATGGAAAAGTCTTTCCTTTCCTCACAGCCTTGCACGGCACATACAAATACACTGACTGACAAGAATTCCAACACCGACAGTGAACTCTGAGAGATAAATAATAGTTGGTAGGCGTGTTTCTACGTTTGAAAAAAGACGTCTATTCAAATTACTCGCCAGTCGCATAATAGTGGCGCTAGCAGTGTCACCACGAGAGTGCAAATCAAGTCTTTGCTTAAAATTCGTGCTTTAATGATAGTGAGCTTTAGTTACCTTTGAGATTAGACGCAGTGAGTTAATGTCAGTCAAAAACGCCTTTGAAACCACGAAGACGCCATTATGAGTAGCTCAATGAGTTTGAACGAGGTAGTGTAATAGGGCTATAAGAAACTGAATGTTGATCTCACGGTATTGCAGAAAGATTTGGTGTAGCCACTGTGCATGATTGCTGGATTGCTGGTTGCGGTGGGCACTGTAGCTACGGTCACAAGAAGTCCGGTCTCGGGACGGTCACGTGGCATTACCGGGAGGAGAGACCCTCGTCATCAGCGTATAACTCTAGCGCATCGTACTGCATCTGCAGCAGCAATTGGAGCAACAGTTGACTCCACTGTGGCACAATGAACTGTTAAAAATCCATTACTTTAACGTCAGCTTCGAACCAGACGCTCTGCAGCGTGCATTACGCTGAACGCAAACCCACTTCGTTTGTGACGTCAGTTTTGTCAAACGACAGCTCAGTGGAGCAGTGGAGGCCGTATTGGAGGTCTGTAGTGTATTCTAATGAAAGCTGCTTCTTATTCGGTGCCAGTAGTGGCCGTGTGTTGGTTCGGAGGAGGGCAGATGAGCACCTGAAACCAACCTACATGCGGGCTGCATACACTTGGCCTACACTTGGAGTTACGGTCTGGGGAGCGATTTCCCATAACAACAGGAGCACTCTTGTGATTATCCCAAGCAACCTGAAAGTAAATTTGTACTCAAAGTAAGGATTCGACCTGTTGTGCTGCCATCCATGAACAACATTCCAGAGCGTGTTCTCCAACAGGATAATACTCGCCAGCATAGCGCTTTTGTAACCCAACATGATCTACAGGGTGTCGACCTGTTCCCTTGGGCAGCTCGTTGGCCAGATGCGTCCTCGATCGGCTAAGTATGGAACCACATCGGCTTACAACTCTAGAGTTATCCACCACCAGCGTTTACCGACCCTGTATTGACCGATCGAGAGCAACAGGGCTGAACTCCGTCCCACAAACTGACATCGGGCACCTACAACACAATTCAAATGGTTCAGATGGCTCTGAGCACTATGGGACTTAACTTCTGAGGCCATCAGTCCCCTAGAACTTAGAACTACTTAAACTTAACTAACCTAAGGAGATCACACACATCCATGCCCGAGGCAGGATTCGAATCTGCGACCGTAGCGGTCGCGCGGTTCCAGATTGTAGCGCCTAGAACCACTCAGCCACTGCGGCCGGCCAACACAATTCATGCACGTTTTCATGGTAGTAATTCAACATTCTGGCGGTTATAACAGTTATCAATCAGCGTACCAGCACTTCACAATTGCAACGTCTTTTCACGAGTTTACATTGACCTATCAACTTGAAACGTTAATCACTTCAATATGTTTAGACAAATGTATTCCAGAAATTTCATTACTTTCTTGGAGAATTTTATTTCCATCAGCGAATTTGACAGCACTTCCAAATTCTGTTCACTGACACTCCACATGTTCGTCCCCATAGATGAATGTTTGAGGTCTATTGCTTAGATAATTTACAATCTGTTCCTGTGCCTCACGTGGAAAGCAAAAAATGAATTTCAACACATGTTAATGGGTTTTTTAATTGTTGTAATCGACTATGCCATATCATTATCACTGACTCCCACCTCTATGTTACTGAACTGAAATGTTTGTGCTAATTAGTTCCCAGAAAATATAAGTCCTCAGACATCGCCTTCACGATTAGGTTCTCTATCTTTTGAGTGTAATTTTCGGAAAATGTTTTCTGAACCATCTCTAACGAATCCATGTTCTTGGCATCCGTAAGCGTGAATTCCGTTCTGTAGCTGGCAAGATGAAATCCCTAACTACAGCATTATCAGGAAAGTATTACCATTATTTTCCACATTTCTATGAAGCGTTCTGTTATTATATCTCTCAGTAGGCAGTCTGTAAAAAGGAATGGTTGTCTGATTGTTACCTTCACCCATATTACGAATGTCTCCCAATGAATAACGCCGCATAATTTTTTTCCGGAACATATTTATTCTTTAGAGTTAGACAATATCCCAAATAAATTACCTTTACAAGTACTATTTTTCTACGTAGTGCATCACTTTCTATGACCTTTTGCCAGTGTTGTGGAAGAGCATGTACTACACGTTCCTAAAAAAATTTATACTGTGCTCGTAGCCATGTTTCCACTCCTTCAACTACTCTTTTATAATCCTCATAGTGTTCCCACGTAGAGAACGGTTAAGGGATGGAGGTCTTGGCTTTATGATGCAGTGTCTGTGCCGGGATGTTCAGAACTTGGCGGATCATGCAACCAAACGTGCAGCTAAAACTGTCATACAGCTATGGAGACATGAGTGTTGTTAACTTTAGTCTCAAAATCTCGTCCCGTGTCCGTATATATATTTTTCCTCAGTTACTACATTTTGCCTGGTATACTGGTACTGCAAATTTGTTGTTATAAGTGATATGGCATAATTTTATTTTAATCAGTTTTTCTGTCCGGAAATATACTGTGCTGCTGCGGAAATACTTTGCAATCTCATAGGACACCGACCGTAGCAAGTCACTGGAGCTTACGTTAAGTTTTACACCATTTGTGTAGAGCAGGGCCAGGAACGGCGTGCCCAACTCCGCGCACGCCGGATGTGTGGATCGCATGTATGTCGAGGCTTGGCCTGTCTCGACTTTGCTCCGTCTTTCTCTGAAGTACGCAGTACAGCAAGACATTTCGTATAATATTATGGTGTGGCATTTTTCGATCGGAACAACTCTCTTCAGGTCGGCACAATCGTGGTGTCAGCGCTATTTACCCTTAGTTATTTTTACGTGGTACGGTACATTGGTCCAGAGGCTGTTTGCAGAAAAAGATTCAGTGTATCAATCTATTGCCACAAGCTTTCAAAAATGAGTGGGGATGACAGAAGAGGGGCATGAGGATTTTCAGTATCTAATATGCAAACGCATAAACGATGGGTACTTAAGATTGCTTTGAAACGACGTTACAGTACCATGCAGACAGAATTTAAAGATTTAGTTGACTACGAAAGAGCAAAAAAATTATAATGACCTACGGACGGAATTCACTGTTCTGTACATCAAGAAGCACACTGTGTTAAACACTGAAGAGGCAAAGAAACTTGTACTCCTGTCAAATATCGGGTAGGGCCCACGCGAGCATGCAGAAGTCCCGAATCGACTAATGTCTGAAGTAGTGCTGGAGGAAACTCACACCATGAATCCTGCAGGGCTGTCTATTAATCCGTGAGTACGAAGGGATGGAGATCTCTTCTGAACAGTACGTAGCAGGGCAGCCCAGATATACTCAATTGTGTTGATGCCTGGTGAGTTTGGTGGCCAGTGGAAGTGTTTGAACTCAGAAGAGTCACTCTGTAGCAATTCTGGACGTGTGGAGAGTCGCATTGTCCTGCTGGAATTGCCCAAGTCCATCGAAATGCACAATGGAGATGAATGGATGCAGGTGACCAGACAGGATGCTTACGTACGTGTCAGGTGTCTAAGTCGTATCTAGATGTGTCGGAGGGCCCATATCACTCCAACTGCACACGCTCCATACCATTTCAGAGCCTCCACCAGCTTGAACAGTCCCCTGCTGACATGCAGGGTCTATGAATACATGACGTTGTCCCCATACCCGCATACGTCCATCCGCTCGATACAATTTGAAACGAGACTCATCTGACCAGGCAACACGTTTTTAGTCATCAACAGTCCAACGTCGGTGTTGACGGGCCCAGGCGAGGCTTATAGCTTTGTATCGTACAACCATGAAGGGTGCACGAGTGTGCCTTCGGCTCCGAAAGCCCATATCGATGATGTTTCGTTAAATGGTTAACACGCTGACACTTGTTGATGGCCCATCATTGAAATCTGCAGCAATTTGCGGAAGGGTTGCACTTCTGTCAAATTCAGTGATCCTCTTCGGTCGTCATCGGTCCCGTTCTTGCAAGATCTTTTCCCTTCTGCAGCTATGTCGGAGATTTGATGTTTTACGAGGTTCCTGATATTGGTCGTACGGGAAAATCCCCACCGCTACCTCCAAGATGCTGTGTCCCACCGCTCGTGCGGCGACTACAGCACCATGCACAAACTCACTTAAATCTAGATAACCTGCCATTGTAGCAGCAGTAACAGATCCAACAACTGCACCAGACCCTTGTTCACTGATATAGGCGTTGCTGACAGCAGCGCTGTATTCTGCATGTTTACATATCTCTGTGTTTGAATAATACGCCTGCCTGTACAAGTTTCTTTTGCGCCTCACTGTATTTGCAGACAAGGAGCACGTAAAGGCATTGGTGGTACGAATAGAAAAATTTCAGATGTCGCACACGTTATTCCGATGTCAGTTGCAACACTTCTCAATGGATCAGAGCGAAGAGTGTGGAGAGTTTATATACTACCGCAAAGCATGTTGGTTAAGTCAAGAGCCATGCTTGGAACGATTTTCAGATTTAAAACCTGCTATTGTAGAATTTATGACTGAAAAGGAGGACAGGAACAAAAATTAGAACATTCAGAATTAATTGCAAACCTCACATTTTACGTAGACTTAACTGCACACTGCTCACACTAAGACACTGCAAGACGAAAAACAACTTATTTCTTGTATGAGAGGAATGAATTTTCAAATAGTCACGTTGTCGAGGAAATAAATTCTGACAAGTGCAGCTAGTTCCCTAAGCTCAGTGATGTTAAAGAAAAGGCAAGATTTAAAGATTTCATTGTCGTCTTGAAAGAATTACAAGGATAGTTTTCTAAACGTTTCGATAACACTGCCAATCTTACATCCGTTCTACAGCTGTTTTCGAGACAGTTTGCTGTTTCAGTTGAAAGCGTCCCTGTGTATTTGCAAAAAAATATGGTTCAAATGGCTCTGAGCACTATGGGACTTAACATCTATGGTCATCAGTCCCCTAGAACTTAGAACTACTTAAACCTAACTAAC
Organism: Schistocerca serialis cubense; assembly: GCF_023864345.2. Taxonomy (NCBI): domain Eukaryota; kingdom Metazoa; phylum Arthropoda; class Insecta; order Orthoptera; family Acrididae; genus Schistocerca; species Schistocerca serialis. The sequence goes on from NC_064645.1 coordinate 414,793,328, forward strand.
CTAAGGACAGCACACAACACCCAGCCATCACGAGGCAGGGAAAATCCCTGACCCCGCCGGGAATCGAACCCGGGAACCCGATGTATTTGCAGATGTAGCTGATTGACCTGCACTGTAATTCCTGTTTTAAAGACAAATCGTTTTACGTTAAAACTATCCACAATACCTACATGGTTTTCCTTAGGTAGAGTTTCCACTTCTCCATAATTTTCGTTTGTGACCTATGTTGTTCATAAATATGAAAATGAAACCAAATAGTACGCAGTTAAGCTGCATTGGTATCTAAATAAAGTGCACTCACAGTCCCTGACAAGCAGATAGTGTGGCGTGGTGGTGGATGAAGTGTACCACCAGGATGAGCAGTGTGGCATGCTAGCCACGGCCTCTGGAGTGAGATTCCCTGTGCTTTTTGTTGAATGTCATGCCACTTGATTGCTTCCATTTTCAGTCAGCAGCCGTTTTAGAATTCTAGTGATCATAGCATTAAAATATGCATTTTTATGTTCCTGCCTGTGGCAGAACTCCGTGTTAATAATGGCGTCGGTGATCGTAGGCTTCCTGAAAAGGATTTATTATGTTTACCTACACTTTTATCTACTGTCATTTGCTTCCATCTCAACTGTGAAACTCACTTCTAGATATTTTCTATTTAATTTGCTCAACAAATTATTTAGTTCAGCATCGTTACTCTTGAATATGATAGTCAACGTATAGTTTGTAGTACACAACTTTTCGATTATTTGTGGAAAGTTATTGAAGAATCTGCATTTCACCTCATTTATAAATATACCTGCCGGTGTTCCAGATAGGGTTTTTCCCATTTAGAAGCCACCAGATTGCTGATATATTTTGTCTTTATATCTGAAATAACTGAAATCCAGCATCAACTGCAAGAATCATATAATTCACCTGTTTCACTGGCGCTCAGTTTTCCGTACTTGATCAGATTCTTCTCAATCATTTCAGTGGTTTGCTTGACTGGAATGTTTATATACAGATGTGTGATGTCAAGGGAAGCTATAGGGGCTCCTTGTGATATTGCAACGTCTCTATTAATGTGGCCAATTCGACGCTGCTCTTAATGTGGTGCGACTGATAAAAGTTATACGCTTCCTTGAGTCCATCATTTAGTACCTTACGTAGCTTATATCTTAGGCATCTGACATTATTTACAATTGCAAGTACCAGTTTGTTTCGTTCAACCTTGTATTTAAAGTTTTCTTCGCCTGTAAACAGAAACATACTATTACCTATTTTCTGTCCGCCCCGTTAGTTGAATGGTCAGCAAGGAGTAATGCAACGCCAAGGGGCCCGGGTTCGATTCCTGGCTGCGGCCGGAGATATTCTCCGCTCAGGGGCTGGGTGTTGTGTTGTCCTCGTCATCATTTCATCCCCATCTCCGACGCGCAAGTCGCCTAATGTGGTGTCGAAAGCAGTAAGTACTTGCCCTCGTCGGCCGAACTTCCCCGAATGGGGGACTCGCTCCCCACAATGCCGTACGCTCATTTCATTTCCACCTATTTTCTTCCTATTCTGTAGATGACATGTATTAAGAATGTAAGAAAATGAAACATCTACAGCCGTCTTATGATGTCATTTATGGTATGGCAACCAGTTTCGGTGCTTTAAGGCACTATTTTCAGGCCTTAGTTGATGCCAAGACGGTTAACACCATCCGTATACACGATGTATCAGTGATCATCAACTGTAAAGTTGGAGAGACAACACTATGGATACAGATGACCAGCGAAAACCAGTTAGAGATAGATGTTGGTCACTAATGCATCGTGTATACAAATGGTGTTAACCCTCTCGGCATCAGCTAAGGCTTGAAGATGGTGCATTGAAGAACCGAAACTGATAGCCACACAATAAATGACATGATAAGGACGACTGCAGGTGTTTCATTTTCTTACATAAGTGAACGACTGAAGTCCCCCAGACCTCCAATCAAAGGGATGGACATACGAAAACATTATTAACAACGTTCTTCTTATTGACTTAAGTGATTCTGTTGCCTTAAAAACGCTTTTGTGTTTTATCAATGTAATCGTTGTATTACCCATTTCTGTTTTCGTAATTTTTTCATTATTCTCCTGAAGTTTTTCTTTTAGCTTTGTAATATATGAGGCCAAATAAAATAACTGCGAAAATATACGAGGTATACAGTGCAGGCGGGATGAGATTCTGAGACTAGATTCAAAGAACACTCAGTTTCATTACCACTAAGACAGCTTTCGGTACACATTTTCACAAGTGGAGTTAACGGCTTCGAAGCAATTAACTATTTTCTGGATAGTTATTTACGTAATTCACTGTATGATGGATTCCTCCCAACCAGCACAAAGAGCGGTTATCCAATTTCTTCGCGCAGAAGGGGAGCACGCTTCGCAAATATGTCGCGAAATGAAAGAGGTGTTGGAGAGCAGCGTCTTATACAATGGACAATATTCCGGTGACGTCAGCATTATGAGGTATGATGTATGGCCAAGAAGAGTCCTCGAGCTTCTTCAATACTTTCGATGAAGGTTCTGGAATATCCTCCTTGCAGCCCCTATGGGATGCTGCCCATTCGTGTAACATAGGGTGCCTACGAAGCTGCTTTCTCGGATAGTAAACAACATAGAAGTAAATCATATTAATGAGGTTTATTAAAATAATTGAACTGACAATACTTAACTTCGGTATGTAAAAGATGGTGGTGCAAGGAATTTGCGACATGCAAATAATCAGTGTCTTTCGAAATGTACAATTTCCATACAATATAATCATGCAAGTTCATAAGTCACTGCTAACGTTAATATCACTGCTCATCTTTTAATGCTGCTCTTCTAGTGCGGATCTTCTAGTCCTCTCTTCCAGTGCGCCCGAGGCAAGGCTGGCGTCGATTTTATTCTTTTCTTGTAGAGGTCGCTCTTGTCGTGGTGTCGTTCTAGTCGCCGTGCTGTTGGCTGACGTCGTTTCACAGCCCTCTCTGTTGTATCGTTCTTCATCTTCGTGCCGGCGCTTGTCGTTACGCCGGAACAGACCCGATATCTTCCCATGTGTCACTCGTAGCTTCACCCTGTTAAAAAACCTCTGAAACTTCTGAGGCTCACCTGTGACAAGGGAGTGTACTGCACTGTAGAAAACCGGATCCGTCAGCAACTCAGGAGCACACTGAAAGTATCCACTGCCTTTCTACCCCGTGCTTGGATAGGTACGTCAGTATGAATGGAAATTATATATAGCTGTACTGTTCCACATCGATTGTAGTTGTAATAATGTTATTAAAATATCCTTACATATTATGTTTATCCATCAAAGATATTTTAGAACCGTGACTGAAAATTGAATGTAAATAAGTTATATAAAACTGCAACAAGTCAGTTCTTTGAATAATTCTGTTTTATTCCATGAACCGGTTTCCGACCCTCTTTAGGTACATCTTGAGATGGTTTCTGGAAGTTAGGTCATTATTTCTAGCACAATTCTGGCTGCTGGCTCTATGACAAAAAGATGGTATACTCTTTAATGTATCGCCATATCTGTCGATATGGATGTAAATTTAGGTTTTTTACTTACTGCCACAGCAGTTTTTTCTGTTGGTGACCATCTGTCTCCCTCCATTTTGATGTCCAGTTGTTATATCACTACACAAACTTCCACACAGACTGTATTAATTTACACTCTGACAGCATCCAACATACGCTTTACATTACAACTGTTGCTAGTAACAAAGGTCTTGACAAAAAGATATGGATAGGCCTACTTTGCCCAGAGGTGTAATTTGTTCTTTTTTACATGTATTAAAGTCGATATAAGGGCCAATTTTAACAAGACCGCCGACAACATGAGAGAAAAAAATAAAATAAATTGATTACTACAAGAACAAACTTCAGGAGATCTGATAGCTTAATTCTATTTGTATATTAAAGTATAATACAGGGAATGTATAGCAAATATTTTAATCGTGATTGGTGTTAACATGAATGCCCAGGAATCAGTGATGCAGAGTTATTGTATCGGCAATGAGATACAGCTGTCTGTATGACTAGGACCTTTATACTTCGATTTCAATTTTTAAATTAATAACAAACCTTCAAATCAACTGTTGACTTATTTCTGAACAGGTTCGAAAACTAGTTCGTGGAATAAAACATAATCATTCAAAAAAGTGACTGGTTGCAGTTTTATATAGCTTATTTACATCGTGACACATAATTGTAGTTTTCTTTCAGTTGGGCGCACTTTATATTTTAGACGAACTTGAAATTCATACACATAACATGCTGAATTCCAAAAATGTGCTAAACTATCAGGATTGTTCCTCCTAGAGCTCTTTTTTCAGCGCTTTCTACGATCTTATTCTTCAGTGAATCGTAAAAAGACAAACGTGGAGAGAAGTTGCAACTGTCTGACGCAGTGACTTTGTGGGACGAAGCGACCAAGCGGAGCCTGCTGCACGCTGCTCAAAACATGGAAGTAAACACGACGATGGCGACACACCACCACTGCTACTGTGATATCACTGTATTCTATTATAATTTCATTTTAACAGTTTTAATGACATGTCTTTGCACTCTCTTTACCATAGTGTAAACGTTTGCAATTTCTTGTAGTTATGACTTTTGTATGTTTTCGTTTTGCGCTAATGACACTTATTTTTATAATATTTATTTCATCATGGTTCTGGTGATCATGTACTTGTACACGTTTAAGTGTTTACTGTGAGTACACATTTTTAGAGCTTTGGCTTTGAGTGCTAAATTAGGTAAGCAATATCCTCACATTTTATATGATTTTAAAATACGTGTATATGTTATTAATTTTTCACATTATCTTTCAAAAAATTAAAGTTAACATTGCAGAACAGCCATGAATCGCATTTTTTTTTTTACAATTTCACGTAAATTATACCTATATAAAATTACACGTGTTTTCGTTTACATACATTTTACGTGTGATCGCAGCGCTAAAAGCTGTCCAATACTTGCAGTGTGTGGTCCTCGGCTACGCAATTTCTGAAGACGCTGTCGTTGCTGCTGTGAGACATGTAAAAATATTAAAAAATTTCGCTCTTTCCCTAGAGTCAAACGCCTGTGCTTGCTAAAAATTATATTTTTTTAACTATCATAAATAGCGTTGTTGACAATGTTTCTTAAAATACCAATTTCACTTGCCTTACCACAGAAAACAAATGTAGTTGAAAAGTACGCCCTTATCCTCCCACTTTGCCTATTTTTTCCCCTCTCCTCATTAGTCCCTCTCTTTCAAATAGCTACAGAACAGCACACCACTATAATCTAGTGTCAGCCTTTTTAGTGTGACGATATGATGTACATTCACTGAAATGTTAACTAACTTTATGACTTTGTAAGTGCCTAACTATATCTGCTTATCTGCACGAAGCTTTTTAGTCGATAAAGCACATATGAAGATGGCAACTGTTTCCGAAACCGGTAAGACAAATATTTTGGTCTACATTTAAGGGAACCACACCCTGCCTATCCAGCCCAGGTTAATTTAGGGAAGTATTTGACCCACTTCTCAAAAAACTATTTGATGCAGGACCTTAATATTTTTACTGGATGTTGCATGATGCTAATAGAGTCAACTGTACTAAAATCTACTTTCTCCATTTTATAGCTTTTAAAAAATACGTATTTAAATTTATTAGCAAAAAATATTAAGTTTTTTCTGTTGAAAATATTTTTTGTTAAATTCCTAATGGGGAAAAATTAACGAATGTAGTACCAGAGGTGGCTTTTTATGTTAAGCAGGGAGTCTGAAAATTTCATTCATTTATCCATGACAGTTTCTGATGTAATGGGGCATATATACTGAAAATTTTAGTTTGTGGGAAATTGACTTTAAAGAAAAAACTTTTGAAATTTGCTGATTACAGTTATTTAAAATTGTCCTTCTGCATATGATGGCCCTCCTTTGATCTCTAGCAGGTCTTCCAGCTTCTTTTTCGCCTTCCTGGATGTTTGTCTTGCGTTCTTGGCCATATTAGATGCAGACCTGTCTGTGTCGGCTATCCTCATTTTATCGCAATGTTGCAGCCCAGTGATCATATTTTCACCAGGGCTAATTCCCAGCTTTTTCAGTACCCAACACTTTCCAATATTACCACAACTGAATGTAATAACAGCATCGTGATCTCCTAGTTTCATTGTATGCATGCCTACAAATACAGTTTTAGGAAGGCGGTTTCAAATTATGTTGTTGAAACATTCGTTTGGGTTCTGTGTCTGCCCATGCAGACATTTCCTTAGAAGGTCAGGATGAGCCAAGTCTCTGAAAATAGATTTAATTGCTGTAATAACAGCAGCAGGAAGAGAATGCTGTTGAGAAGAAGATTCTCCAGTTGTCTGAGCCCTATTGTATTTGCACCACGAATTTTCTCCTGATGGACACAATCCATGACATGGCTTATCATCAGTAGAGGACTTATGGAGAAATATGGCCCAAACATCTGTCTTCATTGCCTCCAGATTTTCTTTATTTGTCCGAATTGCCTGCCCATAGTATACCTGCAAGTTTTTTCTAATAACTACTTGCAATCACACTTCAACAAAAATAGCCGCGTGTTTGAAAGCTTGTTGTTTACAAACAGCAGAAACAAAAGAATACCGACCGTTGCATTCCAAGGATAGCGAACGCACTCGGGAGTAAAAAAAAAATCCCTAACGTACAATGTAGAGGATATAAGGATCCAAAATTTATGCAGAAAGGTGGGTGACAGAAAAGTGGGAGTGGCACATAAACACACGTGGTAGGAAAATCCTCTTTAAATGCTAGAAATATTTTTTTTTCAGCAAAATCCTTTTTAGAGTACTTAAATAAAACCTTAATCTATCGAAATATGATGAAAACCGAAAATCGATTTTTTTCGACCTGAACCACGGTCTGGTCCCCTTAAGCGATCGTTGCTGTAATAAATATTTATGCAAGAAAGAAATGACCAGCTTTAAAATATCAGATTCGTATTACTTCGAAGACTTTCTGTGCTACCCACATCTTGTTCCCGCCGTACCCATTAAAACAAGAATCATGATGAAAGACCCCCAAGTTATCACGATTAATGAAGTTATAAAGTCGACGAATCCTTGGGTACGTTTGCGAAGTATACATATGAGCGATCTATTGTCCAGTACATTAAGTTACAATGCTCACAATAAAACTTATTTAATGCGTTGTACGCCGGTTGATGTAGCGCAGGCGTCTATTTACAGACCATTAACGCACCAGCGGAATCCGTAACCGCTGACAACAGTAGCTCCAATATTTACTGTCTAACAATGCTGGCTGCGTAGGGTATATCATGGTGCAATCGGACAGCGTGTGGGTGTAGTTTCTCTGGTGACCAGCTAGCTCTCAGTTATAGTGATATCACGTTCATGAACGCCATTAAATCGCATACAGAGTAGCACACAGTATTGTTTTTTATGTTGTTATGTAGAAAGACAGTTTTTTTGAAGTTCGTCGCCTATTAAATAGAGGTGATTGGAATGAATTTTTGTTTGCCATTCAAGTAGTAACCACTAAGAATTATCAAGATACTTAAGTCTGAATTGATATTGTACACAGAAATTTGGTAAAAACAGTGACTCCGGCCGCTGTTTATGGGGCCAAAAACTTACATCTGCTCTACTTACAGTTCTATGCCCTCTGGAGGAAGCTGCGGAAAAAATCCTGGAGAGACGATAATATCACAAGTACAGAACACGAACAAATGCAAGAAGGACTTTATGTCCATGTAAATAAAGATGGTTAAAATGGAGGGTATGGGAACAATTAGGGTGATATCTAAACTCTAGCTGGATTTTTTATCTACCGACATGCATTGTAAGGCTGCTCCAAATACGTTCTTTGAAAACCTTCCGAAGCGAGAGCCCTTACTTTAGTTTTCTCTAGATATTATTTATCTACTCAGAATAATTCCTTAAACTATCCACTATTGAAAAGATAGTTGTTAAAAAAAGGGTAAGTTGAAGCAGTGCTTGCAACACCAAAAATGTAGATGTAATACCTTCTGTACCATACAAAATTATCGCCTTGTAAGGTACGTTGATAACTTCTATTTTAATTCTGGTTCTGAAGCTGTAAGCTGTATTATAGAAACTATATTTAACAAGTAATCGAAGTAATAGTGTATTCATTTCTGACTATATATAATTGGCTGTAATTATGATGAAAATATTGTAAATTGCTGGGTAATAGCCAAGGGAACTTTAATTAATGTACCGATAGTAATGACGAACTGAAAGTTGGTGTGCCGTTGTTTATTCTTGCGTATGGAGAGGAAGCAGAACAGCTTGAGTGATGAGAGAGTGCGAAAGTGTTTGTTGGGCGCTCCCGCCGACATGGTGTGAAGCTATACTCGCGCCGGTGTAGACACACCTGATTCGTTAACCCGCGAGTTTTGAGAGCACTGTAGAAGTGACAGGCGGAGAAAGCTGCTATTCTGACAATTGTCTGTCCCGTAATTATTCGTCGCTGTTGAGAGGACTCTGGGTTCTCAAACAGCAGCAGCAGCAGCAATATCGCCAGCTCAGCAATGTCGTCGGCTACATTCTTCCTTGTCCGCACAGCTACAACATCGTTAATACTGTTACCTGACAGATATAGGAATGTAGAGGCTTTACCCCGTTACATTTCTTTCACAAAGCATGACAAACTTGAATAATAACTTGCAACAGTTAAAACTTATAGGGCACCTGTGTTGTCATTGTCCCCAGAAATTATTACTACGCAGGGTCCCTTTCCTTTTCCATCAATCACCGAGTCTCGTAAGAATATGGAAACTGATTAACTATTTACTGCCAGTTTTGTGTGTCTCCTAATAACCAGTTTCAGTCCAAATTTTCTTCCTCAGTAACTGTTCATTCTTGTATTCAATAATAGAAGCTTAATTAATTTGATATTTTGCGTGTTAGCTACATTCACATAATTAACGTAAAATTCCACTGGCAAAACTAATAACTAAAGATAGAGGCAATTTAATAGTGTGCAATTTCATATATTCTGTATTTAGCTTAGCGAGTGACTTCTGCTGTCTTGGGTACATATTTTATTGTTGTTAAAGTAAAGTCAGTTCTTCATTTGCTAAAGTAAATTCAGTTCAATCTTTCAATAAACAAAGGTAAATTGCTTGTCTATTTTTTTTAAATTTTGCATAACGTTACACTGAGGTTACTGAAAGTTATTTTTACGTAACAAAGTTTAAGTTAAGCCAGTTACTTATTTTACCAGTAACTCCATTTCATTTTACTTTCAAAATTTAATATTTCAAAATAAGTAACTGCAAACTCTGTGCTTTCTAATTCATTTATTTTCTCATCAACTGTTGTGCTGTGGAGAAGCAAGACAAACTTCTGTTGCCACGCCAATGATTATTTGCTTGAATTTCTTTGCCGTTACCTTTCTTAATATTCTGAGATTCATTGCCCTAGCGGGCTGGCGACCTTTAATTGTCCCCTTTTTTTAGCAAATCAGTATTTTATTTGTATTATCAGTGATTTTTGCAGTAAATACTACGTGGTACCCCTCTTCCCCCTGTACGGTTCGTGAGCGATTGCACTATAGCCACCCAGTTCAGATGTATCACCAACTTTTACCCTAAGTTTAGAATAGATTCTTCCATCAGAAGAGTCTGTTGTACACTTTCCTCCAACTAAGCGGTGTTATTTTCTTTCGGTAACGATAGCCTTACTCACTGTAACATTTCATTTGGCATATGCTATTACGGGCAGTTATATGGCATTCCAGTAGGTCGTTTAGAGAGGCGGAGGTCACATGCTCTTGCAACACATCTTCCTTATTTATGTGTGGGTAGATGGCATATCTTGTCTCGCACTGCAAGTAAACGACCAGACAGCGAATAACGGTATTACAGGAAAAGAAACTATGTTTACCACCACTACGGTGTCTTTGCCAAAGGACAAAGAAGGCAGTGGAATTTTCGTAGGTTTCACTCCTAGTACCCGACAATGGCTGATGGTCTAATAGCAATTCTGCTTGAGACATGTCAGAGTGCGAACCTGTTGTGGACTTTGGCTTGCTAGTGTATTTGATAAGTTTCGTGTTATATAGTTTGCTTTCGTCTCTTTGTGTGTGATTACTCTTGTTCTCTATACGGTGATACGGCGTGTTCATTAGTTATTAACTTGTGGCGTTAATTAGCAAGTTATCATGTTACCAAGGAAGAATACCCTGAAATTTCACTTCGGCAATTCTACACGTGCTTAGCAGTGAAGTTCACCAGAAGAGCATGATTGGATTATTGAACGAAAATTGACCATGTTCACGCGGCTTATTGTAACTTGAAACAGTACAGATTTTTTCGTAAAACTACTGAACCCTGTGTTATTTGACCGGCTACTGATGAAGCAAGGGGTCGAAATAAAATTTAATCATCACGAGCAAACTGTAAGTACTACATCTCTTTCCAACGCATATGTTGATTGTACAGCTGTTCGTGTCTATAGCTTCCTGCCTGAAATATAAATCTGCTATCTGAAATAAGTGTTAAGAAAGTAAGGTGAAATTAAAAACGTTACAAATGAACGCTGATCCAGTCAACGCTAAGTTGCAAGCTCAATCGATAAAAATGCAGATAAATGTCAGTATTCCATTAAGTATCGTGGTTTCAGCGTACAAGGTCAGGGTATGATAGTCGAGCTAAGATTTTATATGCTTCATACTTTGCCTGACCAAAAAAGAATTAAGCACCCGAAGGGGAGGAAGAAGTGAAATGAAATGACACTTCACGTGTGGAGAGGGTATGTGAGGCTGTTCCAGTGATTACAATATCGAGTCAGGAATCAACTTTAGAGAGAGAAGACTTCTATGTAACATCTACGTGAAACCAAATTGGTTCGTTGTGGTAATAAGAATTCGCTACCGTTGAAAATGGGGCAAGGCAAGTTTATTCCCTACCCCAATTACATACAGAAGACAGTCGACAGGGTAAAAAAAGAAGTAAACATTGAAATAACAATTAATGTACATAAGGTACACGTGATGAGATGTGCCGATGATAGAGCAGTAATTGCAGAAAGCGAAGGAGGCCTACAAAAAATGTAGATCACAGTCGATAGACTAATACAGGAAGAATTATATACGACAATAAACACACATAAAACAATACTTCTAGTCTGGAGTAGCAACAAAGAAAGCAAGACGACAGGGTGAAAAAAGAAGTAAACATTGAAATAACAATTAAAGTACATAAGGTACACGTGATGAGATGTGCCGATGATAGAGCAGTAATTGCAGAAAGCGAAGGAGGCCTACAAAAAATGTTGATCCCAGTCGATAGACTAATACAAGAAGAATTATATACAACAATAAACACACATAAAACAATACATCTAGTCTGCAGTAGCAACAAAGAAAGCAAGACAGCGGTAAAAATGAAACAACTGAAGAACTAGTTTAATTACCTGAGACGAAAAATCATGACTGCTGGAAGAAGCTATAATTAGAAAGTATGCAGAATTTCCCACGTCAAGCTTGCTTTTAAAAAGAAGAAAAGCGTATTCGCCATAAAGAACATAAGCCCTGGCGTGAGAAAACAGATGATGAAGGCCTTTTTGTGGAGCGTTGAAACATACGGCAGCGAATCGTTGACGATAGCATTGAGAGGAGACGAGACTTTCTGCGTTCGAAAAACACGTTGCTACACATGAATGATGAAAATCACCTGGAGAGGAATGAACACAAACGAGGAAGTCTTCAATAGAGCAAAAGAGAAAATATGCTTCATGAAACACCTGAAAGGAAGAACGGCCCAGCTGACAGACCATATGCTCCGTCATGAGGGGTCTACTGAAAAGAACAACTGGGGTAGTAATAGAAGGCAGAAGCTACAGAAAAAGACCCAGACTGGAGTAGAAGAAGTAAATAATGGAGGATATGAATTGTTCTTCATTCTACGAGCTGAAACGGAAGGCAGACAAGCGAGAAGAATGGGGAGCTGCCAAAACAGAGAGAGCAGGTCAGATTTAGAAAGCACATGGCGCTACGAGCGTACTGAAATCAGTATGGCATTGCACGCATTTATTCGGTTGGGAAGAGATATAACCGTTATATCTCCCCAAAGGCAAACTGGCCCACAGCGTTGTAGCTTGTCCTTGATATCCTAGATATTGGCGATGGGACGGTGTTCATGTCCGAGCTGGTAGCGCAAGCGTTCTGCCGTGTTCCGTCGGGGACAGGTCTGGAAACCTTGCTGGCCAAAGTAGTAACTCGACATTATGCAGACAGTTCATAGATACACATGCCATGTGATGACGGGTATTGTCCTGTTTTGAAAGTAACACCTCGTCCCTGTTGTGTGAGGGGACAAAGGGTGTAGGTGACGTACCGTTTTCCCATCAATCACTATCATCCATGAAAAGTCATGGCTCCCAACTCCACGACGCCGGAAGTAATACCGCTTGTGCCTCTCCAAAATAATGGCATTACAAGAGCCACTACGTTGTAAGTCCCACCGATGACTAGATGATAGCTGAAGCCATAAAATCTGTAAACAGCAAATACACCGAAGAAGACAACAGATATTTTTTAACTGATTTTAGCATGGAAGAAGTTCTGGAATTAATCGTTAAATCTCCATCTGACAAAGCTGCACTAGCAGATGGAATTCCCAAACAGTTTTATCGCATATTCTTAGCGACTACTTTCACAGAAATTTTAAATAACAGAAATAGTGGCATGATTGCGCGTAATTAGCTGAAAGAGAGCAAAACTGTTATGGTAGCAGAGAAAAGTTGTCCGAAAAACTTCGATCCATGGCCTACGCTTTTGAACTTTGACTACAAAACAAAAGCCAGAGCTATTAAAGACAGGATGACCATGCTTAAAACATTAAAAAAATAGTCAGAAACGTAAAGTTTTCGTCTGCTAGAGGACTATTTTTGAAATTTGAGAAGTCTTTTCGGCAGCTGTTATGACCATCATAAAATGCATCCTGTTTTTAATTTATGTCCAATAAAGCATTTGAGAAGATCAACCATCAAAACATAAAGAGAACAATGGAGGAAGTGCAGAATTTGGTCACTGGTATATCCGGTTTGGTACAACCAAACCAGTTAAGAAAACCTTTTAATGGTCAGAGGTGTTTGCCTCAGGCCACATTGCTCTCTGCGCGTCTGGTCGTGCTGTAGTTAGAGCGGTTGCTATTGCTCTTTTTTTAGAGGACACATTATGAGAACTGATTAGTCGCTAATAATGAGAGCATATGCCGATGATGCGATCACTGTCTAGTAAGACGTGAAGACAAGATAGCACCCTTGGGACAAGACACAGACAAATACCGCGTCATGTTTACAGCGTGTGTCAGTAATCTAAAATGAAGAATCCTAAACATCAAGGGATTCGACAACCTAGATACACCGCGAGCACTAACAGTGGAAGAGATCACTAGGAGTCATCCTAGGCAGATTTCCTGACTGAAAAGTGAATCAACACTTTTCTACTCTCCGAAGTTCCAAAAATACAAAGTAACAGGGAAATGCAGCTAACTTGTAGATGCGTACACAAGGGAATGCATATTAAGGCTGTAATATGATATGCTAGCCAAATCGTAGTACTCTGTTTGGCTCGAAGTTGCTCAGATCGAAAGAAAAGTAATAACTTCGTTTCTCAATTGAATAACAACACTGGCACAAGAACGCCCAGGGAGCCCCACAACAAATCTTTTACACACCATGTGCTCAGCAACTACGCGCCCCCTGATCAACATAAGCAAAATTAACTACAAGATAAAATACTGGTGTATTAGAGAATTCTGCGTGGCCTACTCACATTAACGTGACTACTGCATGCGTTGGCCGTCAGCGACCAATAATCGTTCACAAACGGTAGGTGGCAGCACTAGCAGTGGATGGTATACTTGTCGGCAGAGTGAGGACAACAGTGCAGTCCCTCTCGAAATGTGGAGAGGTAGCGATTTATCTGTCGTCCGAAAGGGCACGATCATTGGCTTTCGGGCTTAGGTGAAAGTACCGTGCATTGCAAAATGGCGCTATTCAAAACAGCCCGTAAGGCAGCACGGGCCACAGGTGACAGATGTGAACGACAGCTACGGAGAGGTTGGGGTTGGGTTATTTAGGGGAGGAGACCAAACTGCGAGGTCATTGGTCTCATTTGATTAGGGAAGGATGAGGAAGGAAGTCGGCCGTGCCCATTCGAAGAAACCATCCCCACATTTGCCTGAAGCAAGTTAGGAAAATCACGGAAAACCTAAATCAGGATGGCCAAACGCGGGATTGAACCGTTGTCCCCCCGAATGAGAGTCCAGTGTGCTAACCACTGCGCCACCTCGCTCTGTTACGGAGAGGTGTACGGGCGAATAGACGTGGAGCTGTTGATCAACTTGAAAGTGTTTTATATATTTAAACTCCTGTTTGCATGTGCCAATTTGGCATCTGAGAAATGTGTAAAACTTATTTTTGATATCGATATACGAAAATCTCAGTGCAGGGCAACAGAACTATATGAAAATTTATTTTCGAACTCAAATATGCACTCACGCAGCACGATGGTAAATCCAGACTAGCCAGTACAACAAACACTGCGTCTGGGAGAAAGCCATTCGTTTCAATAAAATTTGCATACCGAATCTGACTAGAAAATAAAATGACTCAGTTAAAAGTGCTGGCCCTGAATATTGCAGACTTTATCTTCAGTCTTGCAAACAATCACTGTACCCGAACTGTTATTGTCAATACACAGTTAGTGAACATAAAAATTAGCAAATCTGACCTTCTGATACGACTCCTTGAAAATTCGCAAGACAGCACTTTACTGAAATCCTTTACTGGTATTAATCCTCTGAAGTGATACTGATATTACTTTCATAAATACACTCTCCCGCTCACTGTTCCTTACAGTGGACATAAACTTTGACAGTTCAAAAATGGCTCTGAGCATTATGGGACTTAACATCTGAAGTCATCAGTCCCCTAGAACTTAGAACTACTCAAACCTAACTAACCAACGCTTACATTTAACCAAAGGACATCACACACATCCATGCCCGAGGCAGGATTCGAAAATGCGACCGTAGCGGTCGCGCGGTTCCAGACTGAAGCTCCTAGACCCGCTTGGCCAAACCGAAACGTTGACAGTAATTAAATTTATTGTTCTACCTGTGCGCACGGAACGTTCGTCTCTTCTGCCGCTTGTTGGTGTTAGGAATAATTATACTGCCGCGCGGGATTAGCCGAGCGGTCTAAGGTGCTGCAGTCATGGACTGTGCGGCTGGTCCCGGCGGAGGTTCGAGTTCTCCCCCGGGCATGGGTGTGTGTGTTCGTCCTGAGGATCATTTAGGTTAAGTAGTGTGTAAGCTTAGGGACTGATGACCTTAGCAGTTAAGTCCCATAAGATTTCACACACATTTGAACATTTGAATAAAGATACTTACGAAGGGAAACCCAAGACGATATCTTACCAATTTTCGTTAGTGCTTCTCAGTATACAACCAAGCTACCAACAGTTTCTCGTGATTTCGTGATGTCTCCCTGACGTAATTAGGTCAACTAAATCGTAAAGTACCACACAACCTATTATGTTAGTGCAGCAGTTAACTGCTGAGGGAGACGACAGAGAAAGTCGTTCAAACCTTAAGTATACAAACACATTTGCTGCGTGGGAAAACTGAAAAGAAAATTATCCAAGGATGGTAGCGCGACAAAATTACTTTGTGATATCTTGCCTGTAAAATCTAGGGAAAAAAGTTCTGTCCATAAAAATGAGATGAACATTCTATGGCTGTTCACTTTACTGTCGGATACACATTTGAGGTTTTTTTCACTGAAGTTTTCTTGCAGAAATCTTCCATGTACTTGCTAATCTTTCATAAAATCATACCACGATCTATACGACTTCTCCTCATTTCCATAAAATTAGACAATCGACTGACAAAATGAGAAGCCACAGCAAGTTTCGTAATAATGAATGTACTCGTGATCCAAACAACGCCTTTAAAGCATGACCACCGACGAGGACGAGGAAAACAAACTCGCTTTCTTGACGCTCTGCGGCTCCGCGTCGTGGAAGATTAGCCGCCTGCTGAAGAGACACAAGATTAAATCGATTTTCAGGCCTCCGACAAAAATCCAACAATTACGGAGACCAGTTACATATTCAGCAGTTGTGAGAGCATCTGGGGTCTACGAGATACATTGGGAGTGCGGCCAATCTTACATCACACAAAAGCGCGCTCTCTAGAGGAACACTGGAAGGTACATGAGACTTTTTATCACCTACGCTGTACCTAGAAATCTACTTTAGCTCAACGTGGTTTAGAAAATGGTCACGCACCAAATCTGACGAATGCAGTGTCGTTGCTCGCACTCGAGACAGGAATCACGGATAACACTCTTCACAGAAACGGCAGCCTGCAACTCAGCGAGACCAGGACCCAGAGACCGCGAGGTTGAAGGAAACGCAGACAGAACGTCTTCCCACATACGGCGACGTCGTGAACAGCAGTGACGTTACAGCCGGCAGGTAGTCGATGTAAGGGCGATACGGCAGCCCCGTGGCAGTCAAACCACTTGACAGTGGCCATGGAGTGCCTGCCCGAAAACACATGGAATTTTAATCACTTTTAGCGGCTGGAAGGCCGAGAACTTTTTATATGGCGTTGCCCACGCGGGACTCTGAGTTCTGACGGTTTGAAAGAGTGATTCGTTAAGTGGGTGAACTGAAAAAGGTACTTACTAACTGTAGCGAAAATTATTTTAAGAACGAATGCTCGAATTTGATTATGTTGTAGTAATTCCTTAGTGCTGTTTTCGTGTATGTGTTCCTTGGAGCGTGGGCGGGAGCTGTGCCTTTACAGACGAACGCCTCTGCCAAAAGTCGGTGAAAAGCGTCTGTGGGTTTCTCGCATTTATGCGGACCAAGCATCACGGAAAGCTCTTTCAACTCCTATGAAAGGATGAAAAGCTGAAACCTCGCTCACCACCCAACAACAAATTCCAAGTCTTCACATCTCTTTCACAGGGACTGCGACCTCTAGCAGCGACAGAGGGGAAACGGCAAGTACCCACAACGGCTCAGTAAAAGGCCTGACAGAGGACACCACTGTCAAGTTTACAATCAAGAACGAGAGAAACGTTAACGTCAACAGAAAAATTACACTCTTCAGCATGCTCAAAAATGGAGTCCAGTCACCGGCTACAGGTGTAGCAACATTCAGACGTTTACCACCCTTTTGTTCGGCAAATCACCGTTCACTCTACAAGACCGTCATTTGTTCGCCGAATGACGTGTGTAATTCAATATCTCGTCGAAATGAACGACACAGTGTTTGCATAGTGACGCTTTTTTCGTAAAACATTCGTAAAATGTTTTATCGTTTTCTTTCTTCTTATTCTCCTTTTACTCTTTCGGCCATACGAGCACCATCTTAAATTGGATCAGCTTCTTCTCTTACGGTCATCATTCTGCTTCAGTATTCTTTCATTCTCACACATCTTCGCCCTTCTGACCATAATGTTTCTCTACTTGGTTTAGTTTCGCCCTGTAAACGTTTGGCAGTTTGAATATGTGATTTTAAATTCATTTTGTTACAGATCTCTGCTTTTGTTGCCCCAAATCTCTCACATCCCAGTACATCTCTTGGATCCAGCGTACTTCTGTTCCCTTATCCGATGTTTTACCCTCCATAGTCCATAGCAACCAGTTGTCCGAAGTACATAGTATCTTTTTCTGACAACTCCATGAATACTGGTATATCGCTATAGGTTCATTCGTCTTCTATGCTTACCGTCTACAGTTCTCCAGTGCTCCAAAATTCTCCTGAGAATCTCCACAGGGTCTACTGTCCGAAGTAATACTGTTGTTACAAAGTTCAGACCTCCTGTACCATAGAATGCCTTAGGGACCGTTATACTCTGGTAATGTCTTAACTTTGAAGTAATCGAAAAACATACTTTTATATTGCATGGGTATGCTATATTAATATGGCATATTTATTCTCCTATGACTTATTTTCTCTCTTTTCTGTCAAACTAGTTTTATCCATTCTTCTAGGTAATTAAATTTCTTTCTACTTTCTGAGAATTTTGCTTTCTACGAACAACGTTCATCTAGGAGCTGTCTTGATGTTCATTCCATAGTGATTTTTTCCTCGATTTCGATCCGTAAATCCACTATAGCAGCTTGTCTGTGTAGCTGGGTCGAACAATATCGTACCAGAATGGCATTTTTATATAGGTGAATCACGGAAGAGGTAACACCCCTTTTATTTCGTAAACGGTTACTCATATCGAAACACGCTTTCCGTTAAAAGTTAGAGCGTCGAGGGGCCCGTATACTTTTGTTTAGTTAATGTTTCTAACGCTGGTATCAACGGAGATATTGAAGCAAGAAAGTTTTTTTAAAAGGAAACCTATAGATTTTACAGCTGTATTCGATAGCTATTGAGAAGACAATTACAGTCGTCTAGCGTTTGTTAATATTGACGTTGAGACCCATCGTAAAAAAATTGAGAAATGTCCTAGAACTTTAAAGCCCTGTGTCCAGGTGCAAACACTGCCAAGCAGGCGTCTCGTACCAGGCAGCGTAGTTGTATACCGTAAGATAAGTCTGCGCTTCGGGAATAGAGGTTTAATTCCCCTTGAACCAACTTACGACCTAGATGCAGGCTCATCTACTAATGTTGTATGTGGATATACCACATAGGTTAGACTCTATCACAAAGGGCTTAGGAAAAATACTATATATTTGTGTACCCCACATTTACTCTGGTTGAAACAGAGAAATCAACTGCCCGTTCCTCAAAAATAAATCAGCCTTATAAAAAGCATCTACTTTATTAAATATCTAAATGTTAGAAGGAAGATTTCAGCTATCTTTTCTTGTACGTGGCTGTGTGCTTCTTAGAGGTCGGACAACTGTCTCTGCCTACACTGTTCTAAATTGCATCATACGGGATACATTGGTTGAACTAAACATTTTATTAAAAATACCTGTACACCGAAAGACAAAAATTCTTCTTAAAGAGACGTCGTCATGCTGATCATAAGCGCGTGAAGACAGTGTATTCAGCTACGTGAAATACACGCTGTCGACTTTTTGACACTGCAGTGCAATTTCGTACACACCTAAATAAAATAAATAATTTACTATCAATGTTTTGGTAACCACCCAAATCACGTAACATACACGTTTTTATCATTTAACATAAATTTTCTCTCCAAAAAAGTAGCTTTACCGTTTATCTAAGCATGTGTTAAACTGTTGAGCGTGGACTGAAAGGCACAATTGCAGTCGCCGTTCGACAGGCCGACGAACAGATGTATTACAAAGGATGATATGGTGGAGCATTCACTGGTGATTCGACGACACACAGCGTACGACGTAGTTGGGGTTTCGCTATAGACTGTAGTCTTGAGTGCTCCCCAAAGAAATAAATACAGAGGAGTCAAATCGGAGGACCTCGTAGTCCATTTGGCAACCGAATTTCTTCGCATCAAATGTCCAGGGAAGTTCTCTTTCAGTATCTGCGTTGCAACTCGGGACGAGTGAGCTTGATAGCTGTCGCGTTGTGGCCACATTCACTGTCGAATATCCAATGGTACCTCTTGCAGAAGAACCGGCAGAATGTTGGTCGGAAAACTGCCAGGAAGTGTGCGTGAGAATGTCCATTGAGAACGCCTGAGATGAAGTAAGGTCCCACAATATAATTTCCTGTGGTGCCGCACCATACGTTTACGCTCCACGGCCGTTGATGTTGCACCTGACGAAGCCGGTGTGGATATTCGGTTGCCAGTAATGCATGTTATACAAAAAAATTAGCATGGCTAGTAAACGTTGCTCCACCGGTAAAGTGCACACGTCTGAAGAACGAAGGGTTGTCCCTCAGTCGCTGATGGGAAAACCGACAAAATTATGTACGACGTTCGACATTAGGATCATCGAGTGCCTGATGTAGTGGCAGATGGTAGGCATGGAAGTTCTCTAACGAAAATTGCGAAACACACTCATCTGGCTGATTCCAGATTTCTTGTCAGTATGTCTCTTACCATTGTGCAGATTCGGTATCGTCGTAGTCAGAATAGCGTATCTGTCTTCTTGTCAGTTGCAGTCTTCTTTCTTGTCCTCTTTTTGGCGTTCAAGCAGCTCAGCCGCACTATCGTCTGAATAATTCGTGCAACTGCTTTGCTCGTTGGACATTGCCTATAACGTTGTACTGTTTTTACGGCATTTCTTTGACATTCACCATGCCTGCACGCAACGGATGTTGAACCAGAAATGAGCGGCACGCAGTGCAGGCAGGAAAACGGATAAATGTGTTGACCGTCTGACACAGCGTAGCACGAGGGCTCTGCTTGGTGGTGTTTGCACCGCTAATGCCGATTCCAGCCAACGAGCTCTCAAATTTTAGGACATTTCTCTATTTTCTTTTTCTACGACAGGTGTCAGTGTCCACTTTAACTAACTGCAATTGTCTCCTCAAGCGCTAAGTACTGCTGTAATAAAAAGTATAAAGTTTCATTTTAAAAAAACTGCTTGCTTCAATATCTCCGTTGATTCCAGTGCTAAAAGCATTAACCAAACACAAAAACACGTACCACTCGACCGTCAAATATTTACCGAAGACCGCGTTTCAATATTTATAACAGTAACGAAATAAAAGGATTGTGTACGTCTTACTTGACTCACCGACTCACACAACACATACGCACACACACGCACACACACATACATACACACATCAAAAAAAGGCTTGCATCACCTCTGTTCCGAGAGTTCCAGAACTAGTACAGAAAATTGAAATAGAGATAAACATAAGCATCGTTTCCGCTCTTTTTATTGCTCCTGAAAACCACACATTGCATGTTGTACCACCATACAGCTTGACCGTCAGAAGTGGTGGTCCAGATGGTACACACCGGTACCTCTAATACCCAGTAGCACGTCCTCTTGCATTGATGCGTGCCTGTATTCGTCGTGGCATACTACCCACAAGTTCATCAAGGCACTGTTGGTCCAGATTGTTCTACTCCTCAACGGCAATTCGTCGTAGATCACTCACTGGTTGGTGGGTCAAGTCGTCCATAAAAAGCATTTTTCAATCCATGTCAGTCATGTTCGATGGGGTTCATGTCTGGAGAACATGTTGGCCACTCCAGTCGAGCGATGTCGGTATCCTGAAGGAAGTCATTCACAAGATGTGCACAATGGGGGGCGAACTGTCGTTCATGAAGACGAATGCCTCGCCAATATGCTGCCGATATGGTTGCGCTATCGGTCAGAGGGTGGCATTCAAGTATCGTACAGTCATTACGGCGCCTTCCACCATCGGCGTATGTCGGCCCAACATAATGCCACCCCAAAACAGCAGGGAATCTCCACCCTGAGGCACTCGATGGACAGTGTGTCTAAGGCGTTCAGTCTGATCGGGTTGCCTCCAAACACGCCTACGGCGATTGTCTCGTTGAAGGCATATGCGACACTCATCGGCGAAGAAAACGTGATGCCAATCCCAAGTGATCCATTCGGCATGTTGGTGGTCCCATCTGTACCATGCCGCATGTTGTCGTGATTAGAAAGATGGACCTCGCCATGGACGTCGGAAGTGACGTGGCGCATCATGCAACCTCTTGCGCACAGTTTGAGTCTTAACATGACGTCCTGTGACTGAACGAAAAGCATTATTCAACATGGTGGCGTTGCTGTCAGGGTTTCTCCGAGACATAATCCGCTTCAGTAGTAGCCCTTGGGCTGTGTGAGCGAGGCATGTCATCGATCCTGTCTCTCTGTATCTCCTCCATGTCCGAACAACATCGCTTTGGTTCACTCCGAGACGCCTGGATATTTCCCTTGTTGAGAGCCCTTCCTGACACTAAGTAACAATGCGGACGCGATCGAACCGCAGTATTGACCGTCTAGGCATGGTTTAACTACAGACAACACAAACCGTGTACCTCTTTCCTGGTAGAATTACTGGAACTGATCGGCTGTCGGACCCCCTCCGTCTAGTAGGTGCTGCTCATGCATGGTTGTTTACATCTTTGGGTGGGTGACATCTCTGAGCAGTCAAAGGGACGGTGTCTGTGATACAATATCCACAATCAACATCTATCTTCAGGAGTTCTGGGAACTGTGTGACTTACGGCGAACGTATCCTCTGGGACAGAGGGCGAAATGTGATGTTAAAGAGTTATGGCAACAGAGGACCAGCACTAATGCCTTTGCTAAAAGGACCACAGATGTTGAGTCCTATAGTGCTGAGAGCGTTTTGAACCATTTTCTTGACCATAACGGTTGGTCTCTAATCGACTAGAAAACCGTGGCCTAGTCAGATGAGTCTCGATTTCAGTTTGCAAGAGCTGATGGTAGGGTTGGAGTGTGGTGCAGATCCCCACGAAGTCATGGACTCCGGCTGTCATCAATGCACTGTGCAAGCTTCTGATGGCTCCATAATAGTGTGGACTGTGTTCATATGGAATGGGTGAGTCCTATGGCCCACGTGAATCGATCAGTCACTCGAAATAGTTAAATTTGACTACTTGGAGACCATTTGCAGTCATTCACGGACTTGATGTTACCAAACAGCGAAAAATCTTTATGAATGACAAAATGCCCCATGTCACCGTACGCAGCACCGTCTACTATATCACATTAGTGACCTGCTTCTGGTTGCTGGTTGGCGTGGGAGACAGTTACTGCTCCTGTTTTGACGTATCACTCTGCGTGACGTAGGGCACAGTAGGAGGCTCGGTCGTGTGGTAATCAAGTCAGCACTCCTACGGTGCGGCTTCCGTATTTTCACTGTGTCAGCGGCGTTACAGTTCTGGCTACGGTCGAAAATTCTTTAAATTGTGTGATAACTCAAGCCTACGTAGGCCAGGCTGTGGGTCTTAATGTGTCGGCAAAGGGTACATGTAGTTTTTGTGATAACTCTGTTATACTTCATTTGCTTCACTTTTTTGTATTTTTGAAAATACGTTAGTCTCTCTTCGTTTGTATTTACTTTTTTATAATTAACTGTTATTCACCTGAGTTGCTTCTCTTACAATGTCTCTAATGGGAACATGTCACTGTCCATGCCCGATAGGCTGCACAAGTTGTATTGTTTTCGTGGCAGCAATATTCTTAGTGAGGTATGCGTCGCCATAGGCCTAGACCATAGGTGCTTAACTTTAATTGGTGACTTGGCATATCTGCTCAAAACTGTGACCGTTGTTTTCTCGCAATGTAACTTTACGTAAGTAACCTTTGTATGCCATAACAATTGCCATCTTGGTTAACATGTTCGTCAAAAATTTCTATGTATTATTTTATAGGGTTCCTTAAAATTTCATTCTCATAAAGACATCCTTAGCGGTGTCGAAACCTAGGTCAATGTACCAATCAGTTATTTGCAACCGGTTGGCTGTGACACTCCTATGCCGAAACTTATTTACGGTTGCTCAGAGACAGCCCTGTTTAAAACTATAATTTTACTTGTGACTGAATACCTTGCCGGCTCCAGACTCCCTCACTTCTGTAAGGCACCTAACATCATACTGCACTGAAGTTTCCTATTAACTAGTCCATTTGTTTCAAATGCCAACAGAAGCAAGGAATTATCCCAGTTATTTGAGAATTATCTAACAAGGAGTTAGAGTATTACGGTTATCCAGTAGCACTCAGTGTCATATACTGCTACGATCTATCCCATAAGGTCTACTAGGAGCGGTAGAAAAGTTTCTATCCAAAGATAGTTACCCTTACGTGTCGCTCAAACAGCACCACCTGCTTTTATGGTGACCCTTTGTGGGTATGCAAGCCAAATTTCGCGGTTCCAGCTTCATTAGTTTTGCCACTAGGGTGCGTTGTATACCATAGTTTAAGCAAAATGGCGAATATCGGGAGGATAGGGAACCGTACTGTGATTGAATATTTTCATTTGAAGGGAATGACGCCCATGGAAATTGCGGAGGACATGCGGAATACACTTAAGGCCAGTGCTCCATCTCATGCAACGGTGAAAAACTGAGTGGCCGACTTCAAACGTGGAAGAACGAGTGTGGAAGGAAACAACATCTGGATGGGCGTGAACATGACATTGTTGTGGATATCTTGGGAATGCGGTGGGTCCCGAAAAAGGTGAATGGAAATCAGAGAGCCGGCCGGAGTGGCCGTGCGGTTCTAGGCGTTATAGTCTGGAGCCGAGCGACCGCTACGGTCGCAGGTTCGAATCCTGCCTCGGGCATGGATGTGTGTGATGTCCTTAGGTTAGTTAGGTTTACTAAGTTCTAGGCGACTCATGACCTCAGGAGTTAAGTCGCATAGTGCTCAGAGCCATTTTGAAATCAGAGACGGCAGCGTGTGCAGTGGTGTGAAGAAATCGTCCGCCACTTTGAAGCGGATGGAGACGGCTGTCTTACAAGGTATGGGACAACGGACGAAACGTGGTATCACCACTTTGTTCCTGAGACAGCAGTTACGACAATGGAAACATCTTTGATCCCCTACCATGAAAAAATCCAGCTGCAGAAATCTGCCGGTAAAGTGGTGGCGTCGGTTTTCTTGCTTACAGAAGGAGTAATTATGGTGAATTACTTGCAAAAGGGCGTACCTACCAATGCATCATACTATTGCACTCTAGGACAATGCAACGGAGCAGAAAGCGCTGGCAACAAGAAACTGCGTGACTGCGTGCTCGAATTGTTACGTTATTCGCCATATTCCCCAGATCTGGCTCCATCATACTTTTTTCTTTTCTCAAACCTAAGACCTCAAAGGACGACGATTTGGCAATGATGACGCAGTGACTGATGCTGTGAACGCTTGGTTGGACTCGAAATCGAAGACCTTTTATATGAATGGTTTGCAAAAGTTAGCTGAGCGTGCCCGAAAGTGTTTTAATGTACACGGGTATTATATTGAAAAATAAATTGGTATTATGAAATTTCTGTCATTCTTTATTTGTTAGGCTAGAAACTTTTCGACACCCGTCTTATATTCAGGAATAAGCAACAGATTGATGCAAACATTTTGCCTCCCTAAACTATGACGGATGAAAACACGTTGCCTCTCTAAAATATAGCGAACGATATAGGCGACAGAAATATGCATGAATGTGGAAGCTGTATTGCATACAGACAAGAGATATAGGGTGAACATTAATAAATCCGACAAACTCCATTGGTGGATTCCTGTCTGGAAATAGAACAAAAAAATGTCATATGAACATGTGTCCGGAAACGCATCGTTGACAAGGTGGATGGTGTTGATGAATGGCAGTTCCTCTGACCACGTGTAGTGTGTTCTTTGTTTGTTACAGGCTGTGTGATTGACGCAGCGAACGTAAGCAGCAGAATGGTCTGGTATACGTTTCGCGAACAATCCGATATGGTGTTTGTGTACGGCCAAGCAGGTGGAAAAAGTAGAGAGGCAGCACAGGACATTTTTTTCTCCATTTCCAGTCAGGAATACGTCCTTACAGTTTGTCGGTTTTATTAATGTTCACCCTGTGTACGTTGAGGTAATATAGCGTGTGACGTTGCTAAGACTGGCTACCCAAAATACTCTGCCTATCAAAAAATGAGGCACCCAGAAGACATGGTTGGTTATTAATGTAGCTTCATACATGTACACACCATCAGGAGGTATGTAATGACAAGAGCTGCAATTCCTTCCGACAGATGGTGTGGGCACCAGGGAGCATTTGTTTCATTGGTAATTAGTGTTGTTACCAGGCCTGTCAGCTCACACAAGGGCGTAAGAGATTCACATACTCGTGTGAGACGACGTTATTAGCAAATGACAGGCTTTCACAGAGGCTCCTATGCTGTCCTTAGTTTGGCTAGTTGGACGAATCAAGCAATATCCGGATGTGGGGACACTGGGATGTGTTGCAGTGCATGGAAATGGGAGCACAGTTATAAGAGTCTTCAAGCTCCCGATCGACTACGTGTAACAACCACAAGGGACAATCACCGTATGGTACACCAAGCACATCATAATCCCTCCATATCTGTGGCTGCCGTCCGAAAATAGTAATGTACTCTGTGCTACATTCTGTGCCATCCCCCTTCCGCACCTCTGGTCAGAGGCTAGCAGTAGCAACAGTAGCCAAGCTAAGGAATAACCACGACATGTGTAGACTGCTGTGACAAGAATGCACGGCCTGCTGATGGCCAGCGATAAATTCAGTATTACCGTTCATAACCACCGTCTGCGAGTTTGGTAGCGCCCTGCGCCGTCCGAGGCACAGGCTGTCATTAACACCACAATGACTGCGTTAGGAGTGATGCTGTTACCGGGTAATGTGGACTGCTGGTGAATGGCATCGCATTGTGTTTAGTGATGAATGATGGTTCTGTACTACACTTGATGATTATCGTGGGCAAATATGGCGGCAACCTGGGGAGATGTCCCATTCTTCTAGTGTTTTCGGAGACACAATGGTGTTACTGCTGGTGTGACGGTGTGGGTAGCCATCAGATATGACTTCAAATGGCGGCTGGTAGTGACTAACGGAACTCTGATGGCACACTGGTACGTCATGGACAACATGCATCCTCAGGTGTTTTCTCTGATGCGGCGATATTACGATGCAAATTTTCGTCAACACAATGATGGTTCACTCAAGACGCGAGTCTCTGTGAACTGTCAGCGTGATGTTAGATCCCCAGATCTGCCCCCGAAACACCACGTGTGGAATCAGTTCTGATCTCAGCTACGTCCCAGTGCCATTAGGCAGGATATCAAGGTCCATTTTGTTTTAAAATATTTTTTATTGATATCATTATAGTTATACAAATTAACCTACTACCTAAGTGCATTAGTACGTCCTATTTCTAACTGTTACAATTGACAATCTGCAGCTTTTACTTTCTAACACTACAGGTGAATACTATAATGCCTTCACTACTATGGGGACTATTCTACTGTTAACTACTACGCATGTTGTTCTGATTTTGGATTGAATTTTCTACTACTGTTAGACTTTGATCAAGGTCCATTTACCACAAAAATTTTTCTTAGCATTTTCGGAGAACAGCGATCTTGTAAGGTACGAGAGCTGTTTGGAAAGTAAGGTACGATCGGTCGCGAAATGAAAACCACACTGAAAATCAAAAATATTTTATCGGTAAAAGTTAGCCACACGTCCCAGCTACCTCCGTAAATAGTCGACGATCCGAGTTAGACATTTGTCGTGGCGTTGTACAAACTTTCCAGTACCCTCGTCACAGAAAGCAGCCGCCTGTGCTTGCCGCTACTCAGCATTTCGTAGTTTGCGCCAAAATGTTGTCTTCGTAGCCAGCGGTTCATGTGAGCACGGATGAACAATGAAGGAACCCAATTAAGGGATGTATTGTGGATGATCAAACACTTCCCATGGAAAATGCTGAAGGAGCGGCTTCATCGCCTCTGCATAATGCGGCTGAAAATTGTCTTGAGGAAAGAAATGCGTCACATTTATATTATGTGGGCTGCATACTTCAGCGAAATCTTTCGCGAGATCCACATACTTGTTGGAAGACGCTGTTGTTTTAGGTATTTCTACGTGATGGCTTTGCTCTCTGAACTTTTAAAAGAGCGACGTGAAGCGATCGATAGACACACTAAAGACACTGCCCAACACGTCTGTGCAAAGTTCCATCGGATTTTCACAGTGGATTCAATTTCGCGCTTAATCGGACCTTACTTTCAGAATAACCCTCATGTAAGATATCTCAACGGTTATTTTATTTAAAATGGCCGGTTTCAGCCTAATCTTTGACCATCTTTAGAATAGCACTGTGAAGGATAGATAGAAATCATGCTAGTTACATAAAGACGACAGTGACCCAAAATGCAGTACTTTTACACTTCTTAAAATCGAAGAGTTGCTACCCATCAGCCGAAGTGCACAGTGTTATTCTGAAGATGGCCTAAGACCGGGCTGCCATTGCTCATTATAAATAAAATAATCATTGCGACATAGACTGCTGTTCACTAAATTCATGTGCCTCTTACAACAGTTGTGACCCAGCGTTGCTCGGGAGAGGATACAACAACTTTCTGATATACTTCTCAACCGAATCAGTACGTGCATTCAGGCAATAGTGGGTAGAACCCGATGCTGATAACAGGCTCAAGCGGCCCAGTTCTTTGTAAATCTGACTCGATTTTGTAATCACTGAAATAACATCGCATACTCTCTACCCGTGAAGTTTCATTATGTTTACTCCACCCCCTTAAGAAATATACATACTTTTGTCGGGCGGTCTATACCTAGAGTTAATATATGTCGACGTGTAGTTTTCGTAGCGGACAACGTGGCGAATTTTCTGAATAACGAAAGAAATTTTAAACGATCATGGCAGTTAAAATACGACACTGCCGTTTTAGAATGTTATTATACATATTTTTAATGTTGGAATGACAAAAGTCTACAAAGAAGACTTCAGCGGCATCATTTGGGTGGAACTTAGACGGACAGTAACAAGATAACTGCCGCAAACGTCTGACAGCCATCAGCAGGAAAGGTCAGACAAACTTGTGCCGTGCTCTACTGAATGTAAATAAGCACGTAACCCGAGTACGATTTGAAGGACATCATGTTTACGTCAGTGACTGTTATAAGTTTTTATTACACTACTGCAATTTCGGCCTTAGGCCATTATCAAGTGATGATATCATGGCTTTAAGCCATGTCTACGTAATGTAAGCTGACACATTTGTATGTCGTTCTCAAGCCTGTTAAATACATTCGTGTCGTCACACAGTGCGAGCACTGTGTAACAGTGTTTTTCAGTGTTTTTGGAAATTCAACCCCCTAAGTGAATGAAATAAGGAAAGAAAAGTTTTATAAAATCATTTCATTCTGAAAATATTTTCAGAGAAAAAACTATGAAAATTTGTACTCGACTTCTCTGTTAAAAATCAAAAATACATATTTCACAGTTTTTGGAGATTCAGTCCCTCATGCGGTGAAATAGGGACAATAAAATCGCGCCGGGTAAAACAAGTTCCTTACCAGACGGCTGGCCCTTCGATAATCCCCAACGCTCACATCGCATCTTATCTCGCCAGCATCTGATTCTCCACGCTACAGCCCGCATCGCCTGCACTGCTTGCTAGGATGGCCACACCACGCACTCTCACTCTCTCTCTCTCTCTCGCTCTCTCTCGCTCTTTCTTTCCGTCTCCCTCACATACACACACACACACACACACACACACACACACAAACACACAGGCGCGCGCGCGCGCGCGCATACACACACACACACACACACAAATACACAGACACACACACACAAACACACGATCCAATAAACAGATTCTAAATTACTTTTAAAGTGTATTTTTTGTGCAAAGTGACAATTTTTTTATATGGAACAATGCCTATTGACATTAACAGACTAAATGTAGGGTAAATTAGAATGTCAGTGGTACTTGTTGCAGGATTGAAACGATTCCACAACGACTTTTGTACAATAGCTATGGCAATGCTAAAATGTTCGAGAAAAATTTTCGTTTGTATAAAAATAATTTTAAATCTAAATCTGTGAAAATTGGAATTTCACTTAGACATACAGAAATATGTGTTAGCGGATGAAAATTACTATGGAAATATCACCACAAGAACGTAGAAGTCATGATTAACAAAAACCTTGGACTCCAGCTATCAGAATTGCGTTTTGGTCAGAAGGGAATTCGGTTAAGACTATGTTTCTGTGGGATTAGCTGAGAAAGTTTAGAAGGTGTTGCAGTTGGTGAACAACTTAAAAATTTAAATAAAGGAAAACAAAAGGCAAATTATCAGCACAGACAAAACAGACTACGTGGGCGAAGCAGCGGGAACTAAGCTAATACTGAGTACATACGTTAATATTAATTACATTTTTTAAAATAACTAAGATAATATGTCACACATTGTGATGGAGTTTAAGCATATGAAACATAGGAATATCGTATTCATCCCACAGTCTAGCCATTATATACATAATTTGTACCATGCATCTATGACCAGGAATATATATCACATATGCTTATATTTCTCATGGAAATGCCTTGCCCGAGTTGTAAGTAGTTCCCGCAACAAACAAGAGGTTGCTGCGTTATTCACAGTAATAAACAAATCAATTGATAGTACACATTTGTAACTACGAAATGGCTTCTACGTTACTGTACGGCCTGTACAGTATTATTATTATTATTATTATTATCATTAGTGATAGAATTAGGACAAAAGCACTGGCAACCTGAAGTGTTCGAATTCCATGCGAGTTGAGAAATAAGAAGTCCCGCAGTCAAGTTAATTTACCAACACTATCATAGTGCATACATTTTAACTTGCAGAAATCAGATATCCAAGAGCAGTAAAGTTATGGAATGATTTTATTATGCTACCAGTTTTGGTGCCTCATTGGCTCCATTTTCCCACCCGTACACACGAAACAAGCGTGAGCATTTCACGCCTCACAGATGTGTGAAGTATCCACGTCTCCTGTAAGATATCTACTAAAACCAGTTGGATATAATGGTTCGTTTATAAGCAAAACCTACTGAACGGCTTGTTTGGTGTATAGGGGTGTGTGACGGAGCCAATGAGCCTCCTAAACTAAACCTGTAGCATAACAAAATCATTCACTAAATTTACAGGTCTTGAATATCCGATTTCTCCAAGTCACTAAGTAGCCGCCGTCTCGTTCTCCCATTTATGTAACACGAAATTACATAAATATTTTAACTTCGTTGATTTTAAATGGGGTTGTCACTAGAGAGAGAGGAATGCTGCAGAGGATGGGATAGATAGCTTTTTTGTACATAGCTCTCGCGACGCGCTTCGAACTGGTTCATCATTCTATAAATAAAAGGTTGTTAGACTAATTGTCTCATTGACTCTTTTGTTTGTGGTTTAATAAAATACTTACAGAAACTAAACATCCTATACGAGGCGTATTGCAAACGTAAGGTCCGATCGGCAGCGAAATGGAAACCACAGTGAAAATCCGATAAAGCTTTGTACAGGTGTGTTGGACAGTGTCTCTAGTATGCCCGTTGATCGCGTCATGTCTGTCATTTCACTTCTGAGCGCACAGTGTGTAACCTCCTCCTCACTTATCGACCTTAATGACAGTGAAAAATTAAACCGCGTGTACCTAATGGAAATTTGGGAAAAGCAATCGTCACCGAAGTTAATCTGTCGGTAAAGAGGGAGGAAAGGGTTACATCTAAATGAAAGGAAACATGCAAATGAAACTGGTGGAAATTAATTTTCAAAAGGGGTAAAGTTAATAAAGAAAGTAAATGTCCGGCCGTTACGTTAACAATTAACTAGCGGTAATTAGATAGTTGAGATTTGGGGACAATTACTATGGTAACTGAAAAAGAAAGGTTATTACACATATAATTGGCACTAGAAGCGTGGCAACTGAAGGTTGACACGTGTAGTGTGAAAACTGAAAGTTTGTCAGAAGTAATAAATTTCGCTACACTCTGACTTAATTTAGCAAAAGAATTAATAAAACCGGAAAATTGAAAGTTAATTTAGTGACTGAAATTAATAGTGAGCTTTGTTTCTGAAGCACATCGAAATTCAGTAAAATACGGTTAGTCTTGGGCTACCTAAACAATCATTTCAAAAGCTACTTGATTCTACGCAATTTAGAAATAAGAGATTTAACTTTGAACTTGAATTAAATGAATGTGAACAATTAACAATAGTAAAATTTAGTACGTACCAAGCTGAGCTGCAGTCACAGGTAAGCTAAAATACGGCAACGAAACTCGCACTCTTAATTTGTGCTTGTGTAATCTAAATATTGTAGCCAGCTATGAATACCTTAACTGAACTTTGAAATTAAAGCAGTGAAATCGAATGATATTACTTTAATGCTGGCGTTTGAATTTCAACGACACTCGGGTTCATTCCGGAAAAGGAAGGGACCCTGCTTGGTAATGCAATTGGGACAATGAGCAACAAAGGTTCATGCTACGTTGCTGTAATTTAGTGAGAAAAATTTAACAGTTTGAAAAGCTGAGGTCTGCCATACAGTTCTAAAACTTTACGTGCTACCAGTCTTCCTTGTTGGTTGATTGAAGGTTTGAAGTCGTCGTTCGAGGAGGTGGCGACAGTCCCTCATTGTCGGCCGTCGCTGTTGCAGAAGCTGGATGTTGGCGCGCCTTCTTCTCGACACGGTGTCCAACCGAAACGGCCTCTTGATGTGTGCCAGCTAACGCTCCCGTCCGCGACACCATGTCAGAAACTATCATAGCAAGTCGAGTGCAATTACATGCTGCCAAACCCGAAAGCGCGGCAACTCGCGGGAGCGTCACACAACACACCTACTCCACTGCCCTCCTCCAGCCAGACTCTCCTCTGCTTGCGCTCCGCGCAGCAGAGTTAACACTCTCAAAGATCGTAAACACTTTGGTTCTCCACACGACCTATCGATGTAATGGTTCGATAGCATAGTTTTCCCTAGGCAAGACCCAGCGTAAAAATACAAATAATATTTACAAAACAAAACAATTATACATCGACATAAATGTATATATATATATATATATATATATATATACATTTATGTCGATGTATAATATACAAATAGTAAAACAATTACAATATATAAAGACACAGAAATGTCATATATTCAGGTAACAAAAGTTCATAGTACATTAGATGTAAATAGGAGGATATGCATTTCCGGCGTTACAAGTGAGCACGTAAATATGCCTAGAAAGCAGTGTCTGCCGCCACGTATGAGTTCCCACCAGACAATTAGCCTGATCTGATGCAGCCCACACAACATAACTGTCATGCATTTCCTTCTTCGTGACAGTTCTCGGCCGCACTCTGCAGGGACAGTGAGTACGCCCTGCACCGTTATCTATGAGAGGCTTTGATCGCCCTCCATACAGCTGACATGAACCGATGGCTATGAAGTCAACGTTTGGGCACAGACAGCGGACTGAAAGTCAGCACAGGGAATCGGCGAAAAATACAGGGGGCTGTCTTCTATGGCGAAGGTATTGGAAAGTTGGTACAACGCTACGACACATGTCTCAGACGGAGTGGCGACTATGTAGACACGTTGCTGGACGGTGTTGCTAACTATTGCAAATAAAACACTTTTGATTTTCACTGTGGTTTCCATTTCGCGACCGATCGAACCTTACTTTCGGAATACGCCTCGAATCTTTCGTCATTTAAAAAAAATGAGTGCTCGAAGTAACTGCTTTCTAAATTTAAGTTAGTACACTACTGGCCATTAAAATTGCTACATCAAGAAGAAATGCAGATGATAAACGGGTAATTATTGGACAGATGTATTATACTAGAACTGACATGTCATTACATTTTCACGCAATTTGGGTCATAGATCCTGAGAAATCAGTACCCAGAACAACCACCTCTGGCCGTAATAACGGCATTGATACGCCTAGGCATTGAGTCAAACAGAGCTTGGATGGCATGTACAGGTACAGCTGCCTATGCAGCTTCAACACGATACCACAGTTCATCAAGAGTAGTGACTGGCGTATCGTGACGAGCCAGTTGCTCAGCCACCATTGACCAGACGTTTTCAATTGGTGAGAGATCTGGAGAATGTGCTGGCCTGGGCAGCGGTCGAACATTTACTGTATCCAGAAAGGCCCGTTCAGGACCTGCAACATACGGTTGTGCATTATCCTGCTGAAATGTAGGGTTTCACAGGGATCGAACGAATGGTAGAGCCACGGGTCGTAACACATCTGAAATGTAACGTCCACTGTTCAAAGGGCCGTCAATGCCAACAAGAGGTGACCGAGATATGTAACAAGTGGCACCCCATACCATCACGCTGGGTGATACGGCAGTATGGCGAAGACGAATAGACGCTTCCAACGTGCGTTCTCCGCGATGTCGCCAAACACAGATGCGACCATCATGATGCTGTACACAGAACCTGGATTCATCTCAAAAAATGACTTTTTGCCATTCGTGCACCCAGGTTCGTAGTTGAGTACACCATCGCAGGCGCTCCTGTCTGTGATGCAGCGTGAGGGGTAACGGCAGCCATGGTCTCAGAGCTGATAGTCCATGCTCCTGCAAACGTCGTCGAACTGTTCGTGCAGTTGTATGTTGTCTTGCAAACGTACCCATCTGTTGACTCAGGGATCGGGACGTGGCTGCATGATCCGTTACAGCCATGCGGATAAGATGCCTGTCATCTGGACTGTTAGTGATACGAGGCCATTGGGCGACCTTTATCAAAGTCGGAAACGTGATGGTACACATTTCTCCTCCGTACACGAGGCATCACAACAACGTTTCACCAGGCAACGCCGGTCAACTGCTGTTTGTGTATGAGGAATCGTTTGGAAACTTTCCTCGTGTCAGCAATTTGTAGGTGTCACCACCGGTGCCAACCTCATGTGAATGCTTTGAAAAGCTAATCATTTGCATATCACAGCATCTTCTCCTTGTCGGTTAAATTTCGCGTTTGTAACACGTCATCTTCGTGGTGTAGCAATTTTAATGGCCAGTAGTGTAGTTATGTGTCAATTTTGATGATGGGTATGGCTGGGGGATTCCGTAATATCCAATTATTCTCAGGGGTAACGGGCAGAGAAAGATCGAGCACCACTGCTGTAGACCATAGAGATCGATACATTCATCCCTAACAGTGTAGAGTGTAATTACGCTGGCGTCATCAGGTAGATGTCGTCTGCTCTTTGGACGGTCCGTGGGTACTGTCTGCCGAAATTTAATGAAAGGAGGGAAAAATTCGGAACTAGACGTTTTCCAAGCAGCAAAGTTCGCCTAGTCCAGGGTGGAGCTGCGTCATCAAAGCTGTGTCTCTGTCCACTCCACCGTCAGCATTGTCCTCGCGCTCTGTCCGGCAGTTGTGGTCGCTGTGCTGTTCTGTGCCGGAAGCTGGGAGGGGACACAAAACCTCGCGTTCTACTCTTGCAGTGAGCCGTTTAACTTCTCGGAAGGAAGCGGAGTGTGCAAAATGGACGTAACAAAATTTTTCGGTTAGATGCTTCCAGCAAGACTGCTTGGCGCTCTGTTGCCCTGTCTCTTTATCTTTCTCTTCCTCCCTCCCTCCACTCCTCCCCCAAACAATTCTCTCTACGTCTCCCTCTTCACACAGACTTTTTCCTCTCTCTCTCTCAGTACCTCCTACACGATATGCGCTGGTGTGTGTGTGTGTGTGTGTGTGTGTGTGTGTGTGTCTGTGTGTATGTGTGAGTGTGGGTGCGCGCGCAGTACTTGCGTTTGTGCACGGAGGTGCTTGCTTCCACAGCCTTCGCACTTCCCTCGAAAAGGGAAAGGCCCCGTAATAAAACCGTGTCTACAGAGCGATTAACAGAGCCTTGTTGCCTCGTACATTCTTGAGGTAAAAAAAATGGATGTACGCAAAAAAGGGCGTTTTACACGCAACTGCGGCCAGCTGTGTGCGAGGAGCGAGTTAAATGTTTTTGCTGCTGCCGACGTATCCCCCTAGGGCCGCCGCGCTATTGGTGGGCGGTAATGACGCCTGGATGGCCTTCTGCCCGCCATACGGTGCAGACATGCGGGACACCGTTACACCTCAAAGGATTCACGTTTAGTTGGTCCTGCAGATACAACTGTCTGAGTGAGCTTAAAATATGAGGGATTTTTTTTTTTTTTTTTTTGTCGAAATAGAAGCTGATGCACAGTCGCAATGGATACTTGTAGAGGGTAATTTCACTGACAACATGCAGGCCAGTCGTATCTTTATAGTTCAGCATATTCGATGAGCGAACTCGGGAGAAGAGAAGTGTCGGACTGTTTGGAAAAAAAAAGATGAGAACAATGGGCTGAATTAAGCATGAGTGTAGGACTGTAAAGGAAAAAGAAAACGTAATTTTCCTTTGTATGAACACATGGTGAAATTATATTTGTTATTTAGTACGGAATGTAAACTAGCCCTGTAAAAGTGTCACAACCAAGACAACCAAGGAACACTAGTTTCATACAGCACTCCATGGTAGTCCACCTTCTGCAACATTACACCATCTCTGTATTAAGACCGTCATTTATTTTTGAACGTGCTTAGTGTATTCGAACTCTGGTCTGTCCGTACAGTTTTTAGCATCCCCCACTTCCCTCCAGCAACAGACTTGCATTTCCTTGATGTCTCAGGATGGTTCCTATCATCCTACCTTTTGTTTCAATCATTTCGTCCCATACAGAGTTTTTATCACCAATTCTATGGATATCTTGTCTAGAGCTATAATCACAGCGTTCTTCTGCCGTACCAGATTTTGCGTTTCAGAACCTTCTGTCCTGTTCATGTCAGCACTATTTCAATTCCGTACAACCCCATACATTATCGTCTTGACAGATATTTCCAGAAAGACTTACTGATATTTAAATTTACAGAACTTCATTTTATTAGGCCAAGCTCCATTACCGCTGCCTTGCTTTTTTTGTCAAGATACTATCAAGTCTGTCCAACTTACGTTCGAAGCCCTCTGCATCTGCAGCACAATTTTTCTTAAATTTCAGTTTCCTTCTAATATGTCTCCTTAGTTTCTATCCCTGCTTAATCGATGTACGGGATGAAAAATGTCTCTCACGTGAGTTGAATGTGGAAGCAAGAAAGAGACTGTTGAAGTCAGGGGGGTAGACCGGAAAGATATAGCAGCGCTATTTGTGTCTGATTTATTTTATGAGTGGTGAAGCTGTTTAAACTATAAGACGTATTTATTTATTCGAGCAACGGGTGTGAGAAGTACAAGATATTGTGTTTTCTCAGGTTTGTGTTACTCCCCAAAAAATAAAGACAATTCTTAGAATTTATAGCTATATGGAAGAATCGGTCTGAGCACTAAATTATTGTAAAACTTTTCTGGATATGTAATTTCTCAGTTTATACTTGTGTTTTGTGCACTTATTTATTATTACATTTTAATGCCTGTGCTCGCACTTCAATCCTCAATACGTGATACGTGAATCTTTCTATTCTACAACGAAATTCGTTTGCCCCCTTATCAAACAGGGATTCTATTAGAATATTTTTCAGTTTTCAGAATATCATAACCTTTAGTCTGAAGAAAGACTGTGGTAAGCAGATAAATTAAACAACATTTTGTTTATTTTGATCTTATAGGAAATATGCTGCCGAGTTGGAGAAGATATGGAGAAGATATCGACGGACGAAAAGAATCTTAACCAGACAGCAAAGTAAGGAGGGCGTTTTCCTGAGAATGTAGATCTCCGATTCTGTAGTCCTAAGCGTGAGAGAAAAACTGAGTGCTATTAATGATCTAAATGCTTAGCGAAGGTTTGCAACAAACGTTAACGTAAAGCTTGAGGCTTACGTATTGTTCCCAGGAATTACAAAGATAGGTTGAAGTCAACAGTAGATTCTATCACACACACACACACACACACACACACACACACAAAGAGAGAGAGAGAGAGAGAGAGAGAGAGAGAGAGAGAGAGAGAGAGACAGACAGAAACCGTTTTTGCCTGGAACAGTGAACATCACGACGTAAAGCAAATGGCAAAATTGGTAATCCCCTTGCATAACCCTTTTATACAGGGTATTTCACAATTCCTATTACAGGCTTATAGGTGTTGTAGAGCGGACATAGTAGTCAAGATCTAATAAAAAGCCCATGTTCGGGAATGTACTGTTTGGATATATTTAAAGGTCGGAACACTTTCATATCTTACGCTTCACTGTATGGGAACAAACTGAGAACAGGGCGCTGTTGTAATTATGTCATCACTAACTATTTTCGCACGAATACAATATGGACTGAGAGAAATTGGTATGTTTGCAACTCGGAGGATTGGCTGTGATACCCCACGGATGCGCCGCACTCTCGACCTTGAATAGGCTGTCATTCATCACGTAGGAGATAACGTGACGAAGATCTGTTGAATCAATGCCAGTGCCATGGGCGCCGGCATAGGACTACAGGTCAGAGCTCGTAATATCCGCTGAGTGCCGACCTTGTAGAGGCAGTTCTGAAACGGCAAATTTCACACTTATTTTACATCCAAACGGTACATTTTCTGGCACAGGTTCCTGATCAAAGCTCTACCTACTATCTCCCATGTACAAACCCTAGATGCCTGTAATAGTAATTGTAATACACCCCGTATATTCCATCACCATTACTACTTCCTCGCAGCCGCGCGGAATTAGCCGAGCGGTCTAAGGCGATGCAGTCACGGATTGTGCGGCTGGTCCCGGCGGAGGTTCGAGTCCTCCCTCGGGCATGGGTGTGTGCGATTGTCCTTAGGATAATTTAGGTTAAGTTGTGTAGGCTTAGGATCCTTAGCAGTTAAGCCCCTTAAGATTTCACACACATTTGAACATTTTTTGAACAAACTTCTCTTCTATGAATCGTACTTGATCTCTATCTCAGCTCTTGATATTCATACAGTTCCCTCTTTCTTTTCTCGAAAGTTCTTTTTAATTTTCCCACATGCGGAATCTATCATTCGCCAAGTATAGATTACTGTGTAGTTTAAATAAATTGGGATCAAACATTCACAAATCTACGTAACGAAATTCACAGTAGAAAAGTCAGAAACGAGATGGGATGCCTACTAACTAATAAAATACAGTACTTAATATCACTGTAATTTTATGTCAGTAGACGTGTGTATTACCGAATGTGTGTTTTTGTGTGGGTGGTTTCTATTTTCGCGTATATTTCGAAGTATGGATCTGAGACTTGCCAGCATGTTTGTCGAGAACAACTACGTATAAGATCAGTTAAGGCATCTCTCCAGGACTGATCTATTCTAACAAACAGTAACAGATGTGTAAACAGTAATTTCAGTGTTCTCAGCTACAGTGATAGTCAGAGATCCATCAATCATACCTTCATACCTGTGTTGGTGAAAGACCAGTATTTAAGTATATGTAACTGATATACCAGTATTTGTCTAGACAAGCAGGCAGTGCTATTCCATATATCTACCGTTTCAAATAGGAATGGATTGCACGCGAGAGGCGTACGTTGATAAGACACTTTTTCTTGTTTCCTTTGCAATGCTTTGTTTAAACGGACGGGAAATGTGGTACACCTGAATATCCAAGGCAAACACTCACTGTTGCTGTGTAAACATGGAGTCATACGATCTGATAGATACCGGCGTGGAGGAGGAGGAGGAGATTAGTGTTTAACGTCCCGTCGACATCGAGGTCATTAGAGACGGAGCGCAAGCTCGGGTGAGGGATGGATGGGGAAGGAAATCGGCCGTGCCCTTTCAAAGGAACCATCCTGGCATTTGCCTGAAGCGATTTAGGGAAATCACGGAAAACCTAAATCAGGATGGCCGGAGACGGGATTGAACAGTCGTCCTCCCGAATGCGAGTCCAGTGTGCTAACCACTGCGCCACCTCGCTCGGTTACCGGCGTGTTTGACGTTTCTGTTTACTTATGTCCCTATCGGTTAGTAAAAATATTCACCGAAAATACTAACAAGCGTTATTTGCCATGTGATTCTACATTATTACGTTAAAATAACAGGGTGGAAAAGTGACTGCATTGTGCCGAGAACTCAATAAAGTGGTGAGTGTTGAAAAACAACTCGACCACAAGTAAAGCAAACACACAGTGACTGCTACATCAACACGTATTGCTGATTAAGATAATTCTTAATAAACTGAGGTCGTGAGCGTGAGCACGACACATAATTTCACGTACTCACCTGAACACAGACATAAAATCTAAATCTTCAGTATAATGTTAGTAGCAACTCAACTGTAAAATAGGTAAGCAATATTAACGAAAGAGGAATTCGCCTGGCAGAATTTTACACAGTGCATATTTTAATCATGGCCAACACCTGGTCTAAAATTCGTAGCAGCTGATTGTATACTTGGAAGAGACATGGAGATACAGGAAGATATCAAATAAATTAAATAATTACATTTCGAAACTACATTATAACGCACAAAATATTTTCAGGGGCAGATGTGGATTCCGCCCATAATATATTGGTTATGAAGTGAAGATTCAGAAGGGAGGAACTGCAGACGTGTACGATATCAGTAACAAGAAACCTAAGTAAGTTGAAAGAACAAGAAATTTAATAGGAGTGCTTTGGCCCTCACAATAAAAGACTTCTCAGTAGTTGCTTCGTTCACAGTTCACTTTCTCAAACATGATAATCAATAAACGCAACTTTTAGGTATATGGTCTGTCGTTCAACCCTATCCTTTCTCTTAGACGAAATAAAGCCATTACATTGTTTGCACACGGTCTCTGCTGGCACATCAAAAACTCGCAGTCCCGTGACAAGAACCGCCTGCAATCTTCATCTTTCTGACATCTTTTGATCTTTCACTTCCTATTGTCTTCTGCACTGAACTTCTTGGTAAATATTCAGTCTCCTCACTTGCGTTTCCTCCATTGATAATTACAAAATCAGCGTCCCTTCTTAAAAAATGGATAATTGATAGAGAAAAATGCCCTTATGATCAGCCTCTGACAAGTGCTTCGTTTTACTTGCCTCTGAACTTCAAAAAAACAGCAGTCTGTCGCAATATTTTAATTCTATTCTCCACCCTGCTCGATACAACTATTGTTGTCGTTGTGGTCTTCAGTCCAGGCACTGGTTTGATGCAGCTCTCCATGGTACTCTAACCTATGCAAGCTTCTTCATCTCAAAGTAATATACTTCTGAATCTACTTAGTGTATTCATCTCTCGGTCTCTGTCTACGACTTTTACGCTCCACGCCGCCCTCCAATACTGTAATGGTTATCCCTTGATGCCTCAGAACATGTCCTGCCAACCGATCCCTTCTTCTAGTCGAGTTCTGCCACAAATTCCTCTTCTCCCCAATTCTATTCAGTACCTCCCCATTAGTTACGTGATCTACTCATCAAATGTTTAGTGTTCTTCTGTAGCACTACATTTCGAAAGCTTCTATTCTTTTCTTCTCTGACTAATTTATCGTCAGTGTTTCACTTCCATACATGGCTACACTCCATACAAATACTTTCAGAAAAGACTTCCTGACACCTAAATCCATACTCGATGTTAACAAATTTCTCTTCTTCAGAAACGCTTTCCTTGCCATTGCCAATCTACATTTTATATCCTCTCTACTTTGACCATCATCAGTTATTTTGCTCCCCAAATAGCTAAACTCATCTACTATCTTAAGTGACTAATTTCCTAATCTAATTCCCTCAGCATCATCTGATTTAACTGGACTACATCCCGTTATCCTCGTTTTGTTTTTATGTTCAACTTCTATCCTTCTTTCAAGAAACTGTCCATTCCGTTCAACTGCTCTTCCAGGTCCTTTCCTGCGTCTGACAGAATTACAGTGTCGTCGGAAAACATCAAAGTTTTTATTTCTTCTCCATGGACTTCAGTTCCTACTCCAAATTTTTCTTTTGTTTTCTTTACTGCTTGCTCAATATACAGATTGAATAACATCGGGGATAGGCTACAGCCCTGTCTCACTCCCCTCCACACCACTGCTTCCCTTTTATGCCCCTCGACTCTTGTAACTGCCATCTTCTTTGTGTACAAGTCGTAAATAGCCTTTTACTCCCTATATTTCACCCCTGCCACCTTCAGAATTTGAAAGAGTGTATTCCGGTCAACTGTGTCAAAAGCTCTCTTTAAGTCTACAATTGCTAGAAACAATTGTTAGGTCTTCCAAGGTAAGTCTTAGGGTCAATATTGCCTCACGTGTTCCAACATTTCTACGGCATCTAACCTGATCTTCTAGGAGGTCGGCTTCTACCAGTCCAATTATTACCACTAAGAGAAATGTCTTCTTTCTACGAAATACCACTCTATTAACCACAAGAAACTGATACCTATGTCTGTACTCTTCAGCTTTCTAACTTTAACTGTTCATCTTCATATTTCGGTTTCGTCTTAATAGAGATTCAAAAGTTTAAACTTGACTTATGGGACCAAAGCACTCTCTTTTAGGTGTACATTACGCAGAAGTCTCATTTATATTTCATTTTCTTTACTTTGAGCTCGATACACAGCTACAGAGTGTCCCTCCTATGAGTCATCAGTCGAAATTTCTCTGTTGTTGATATTTCTGCAAAGTGCACCTACAGTCAGTCCAAACAAATATTCCTCATCACGTCTGTCACGTGGCACCCACGGCCGACGGAAAGCACAGTTTTGTTCCCCGTTACAACAAAAATTATTTTTATATCAGAATTTTTTGTTCCCATTCGACAGAACGGTGCCAGATTTTATTAATATGTATTAGCATGGACACAAAAAGAGGAAGAATTATGATTATTCCAGCAGCGACTGAGCAGCGCTGTACCATGGCAGTAACAGTCAGCCATACAGTAGCACTGCTGGGGGTAGTGGTCCGTGTTTTACGGATGTGCTCTTAACTTTACATTGCAGCAGGAAGATACAAATCAACATGGTAATGGTTGGGTGACTGTTGCATTACCCAGGAGAAACAGTTCACGGCCGTCGCAGAATTGCAGGCATTTAATAGCAGAGATGTTATCGCTTTTCTCACGTTTCAAGTAGCCGAGGGTTTCGACAGACACTGGTACGTCATATTTCGCGTAAAATATGCCATTTGTTGTGAGAACAAGGAATCATCGTAACATAAATAAGACCGAGTCCGTGTCTGTATGGTTTAAAGGACAAGGAAGATGTGAAAAAATCAAAGTGACAGGTGATAAAACATTTTAATAAATAATAATTTATTATCAAAAAATTATATATAACACTCTAGTGGTTCAGTTATATTCTGTGAGACGCTATTATAAATCCAGTTACGGTTACTAACTCGTACCAATATTGGCAGAATTAATATTGAGAGTAATTAATTTGTTGAACACTTCTGAAATTGTGTTTAATATCATCATAAATGGAAAGATAATGCCAGAGCAGAATACTGAAATGAGGGTGGCAGTAATCGTTAAAAAGCAGCAGACTGTTCAATGCAGGATTCTGTGACAAGTACGAACGACAGAAGCTGTTGTGGTAGGTGATACACAATTAACTGTCACATAAATTTTGAAAGGAGACTAATTTTTCTGGTATTCTGAGGATGATCGTTCAAAACTCAGGTTCTTCACAAAGACGTTTATGTTGGAAAGATCGTTGTATTATGTTTTGGTATAGAGACAATTTTGCTTTGTTGATGAGCATCTCTACCGTGACTGTTTACAGATTGAAAAAAACTATGATGGCTTTCTTATTACAAACGACAAATGGCAGAATGATCGAATACGGTAGATTTGTATAACCTATAGGTGAATCCAAACTAAAGGTGGTACACTGAAAACCGAAACAATCTTACGACCTTTCGACTTTCATAAGATCATACGACAGAAGGTTCTTGATGGTTACCTGCAGCAGACATACGACGTTATACAAATTTAGGGATTCACCAAGAGAAGTGACGTGAGCGGTTCTCCAGTTCTGCAAGTTTCCGCCAGTATTGTTGCAGAATCCTGTTATCATCCGCTATGTTACGCGGCAGATGCCGACTAGAAGGAAACTTTGCATTGTGACTCTCTCCACACATGTCGGAAGTTCGCTGCTCGAACTGGCATCCGTCTATAACTTGAACTGTTATTAACGAACACAAAGCGTAGCTGTCTGCGGTGAAACTTTTTCAACTCGTGCAGGCTCTTAAATTTGTTCAGACGTTTAAGTATGTTTTAAGTATGTTTATGTTTTACTAGGAAACTATGAGAATGTAATTTATTCCATTATATACGAAACATTTCCGCAAACAGTGTGCCATAGAAGTATTGAATGTACACACTTGCTTCTGTAGCCTTTCATCTATCCTCTGGCCATATCTGCATAACAATTGTGCACTTTCTCCATCTCATGGTTTAAACGTCTGCAGTCCCTATCGTATGCTTCAGTTGTCTATTGTTTATATTTTTTCCCTTCATTAATTTATTTCTACATCTTATATCCAAAGATTTCTACCGAGGACTTGTCCTTTTACCTAGTTCATCCTCTGCTGCCTTCGCTATTTCGTCTCTCAAAGCTACTCATTCAACTTATAGTGAATTCCTTTCACTTGTTTCAGTATTTCCCTAGCGCTCCCTTTGAAACTTTCAACAACACTTTCCGAATCCCACGGC
The DNA here is from genome assembly GCF_023864345.2 of Schistocerca serialis cubense. Taxonomy (NCBI): domain Eukaryota; kingdom Metazoa; phylum Arthropoda; class Insecta; order Orthoptera; family Acrididae; genus Schistocerca; species Schistocerca serialis. Next base: position 414,837,363 of record NC_064645.1, read on the forward strand.
TTTTATTCATTATCTGTTAGCAGTTTCTTTGATTTCAGTCCACAGGCGATAGCCAATTAAATATGATCAGTTTTCACTTATGCCCCTGGTAATGTCTTACCGTTTAAAATTTGGTTTTGAAATACCTGTCTTACCATTACATATCTAATCTGAAACCATTAGACAGCTAATCCGAAACCCAGTATCCTCAGTCTGTTTCACGTATAGATCCTTCTTCCCCGATTCGTAAAGCAAGTGTTTTACGGGGCAAGTTCCTCTCTCATTCCTTTTCCCCAATCTGTATTCTCCTACTACTATGCCTTTCTCCATTTTTAGTATAGATTTCCAGTTTCCTATCAAAGATTTTTCTTCTCTCTTAACTATCTGAAATATTTTTCACCTCAGCATACATTCTTTCAATATCCCCATCAACTGCGGAGCTGGTTGGCATATAAAATTGTACTGCTGTGATGGATGTTGACTTCGTGTCTCTTTTTGCATTATCAATGCTTTAAATATGTTGTAGCTTAACCACAATGCTAATTTCTTACTCTGTGCTATATTCACTCATGCCTTGCCCGTATCTGATTTTGTATTTATAAACTTCTCCTCAACTTGCCAGAAGTCCTGTTGCCCTGGCACTGAGTTCCACTACATCAAACTTCAACCTATGCATTTCCCTTTGTAAAAATTCTAAGCCACCTGTCCGATTACGAGCTCTGACATTGCATGCCCCAACCAGTAGAACGCCATTTTGGTTTTCCTAATAAAGCCCACAGAACCTAATGTGTGACTATTTCACCTACGGAATATTTTGTCCTAGAGATGGTAGAGCAGCATGGCCTCGAAAATAATAGTGCCTGTAGTTTCTCCTCGCTTTCAACCACTTGTAGTAACAGCACAACAAGCCCATGCTGCCTTTGCAACTACTGAAAAGGTTATTGCCTCTCTTCATGAAACATATGTTTGTTATTAAATTACTACTGACAATTCTCAGGCCTACCACAATAGCAAAGTTCAATTTACCATAGTTCCCAGTTCTCGAAAATTTTTCTACGAACATTATCTATACAACGCCCAAAAAGCACAAAGAACAGGTGTGCTCTCTTCTTTACCCTGTTCTTGACCCACCAGCTCAAGACTGGAATAAACTGAGCACAGTTCCATACTAAGGAAAAGTCTCACTGGATGTAGCCGGAGAGCTTAAATCCAGCAACATAAAAACGTTATTTTATGTGCACAACACAGATGGGCACTTTTTGACCGATGGTAAAAACATGCTCCAGCTTTGGAAAAGAGTGGAATATAAAAAAATTAAATGTAACTGTGGCAAATTCTACATAGATCGGTCTGGCAGAGTTGTACCCGCTGGAAGGAACATCACAGAAGCTGGAAACTTAGAAAATGGAACTCTACTTTTGCAGACCGCCTGCTTAAAGAAGGCCTTAGTTACAAGGTGTAACATAAAGTATACGTCACACCCATAAAGCGCGGAAGATGAAGTCTCTTGAGATAACAGAAATTAAAAAGCATATGTGGACCAACCCAAGCTTAGTACTGAATGACCAGACACAATTTCCTTACAGGCCACTCCTCATTGCAGATACTCCACATAATCCCATCCATGCCATGTCGTATATTACCCCTGTTACTCACATGCCGCATTTCCTTTGTTTGAGTTACTATAGTTTCTCTCGTTGTGTTAAAAATACTAGCGTAATCACAACTGCTTCATGCACCTGCTTAATGTCAGTATTGTATCTTACCTGCTTGTAATTTAGGATCTATTTAAGATAAGATTACTTTGTTCAGTCACATCTTTAGAATATGTCACCAAGGTTTATTGTTCAATTACTTTCTTCTATGTACAACTCTTGGAATTTCTCTGTAGCTCATTAGTTAATGTGTTAAATATCTCATCTTAGTCAAATAATCTTACGTCGCATTTACACTGAAATAATCGCACTTATTTTATTCCTAATTCAAGCATTAACATTTCTCATCTCTGCTAATGGAGATGCTCTGTACATGCATTAGCTTAAAATCTTTGATCTAACAAAATGTCACTGCACCACATACTTATCTTTGTACCTGATGATGGCGTATCAACCTGAAACCGGTTCGTATAATAAATAATGGAAATGGAAATGAGCGTTTGGCGTCATTGGCCGGGAGGCCCCTCGCGGGGCAGGTCCGGCCGCCATATCGCAGGTCTCATTACATTCGGCGCCACATTGGGCGACCTGCACGCCGGATGGGGATGAAATGATGATGAACACAACACAACACCCAGTCCCCGAGCGGAGAAAATCTCCGACCCAGCCGGGAATCGAACCCGGGCCCAGAGGACGGCAATCCGTCACGCTGACCACTCAGCTACTGGGGCGGACATAATAAATAATAAATACTGTGGAACATTAGACCAGTGTTGTGTGTGTTTCATTCATAACACTATGTTACCTTAACAATGCCGATTTAAGGTCGATTACAGTGTCCAAAATGGCCGGTATCTCCAACCGTATGCAACTCATATTGAAGCCTAGAGGTAACAATACTGGAGGAAGTTTGGAAGATTCACAGTTAGCCAAGGGTTTTCAGCGTTGCACAGTGAATGTTTCAGCAAAGTCTGCTCTTCCAAATGCACACGCTCGAGCTTGATACGTTATTATAGCTGACAGGGCACCTCCCCACAAAACGTACATTATGAGACCTCATCCAGGGGATAACTTAGATGATCAAATATTTCATTGAAATTTAAAAGTGTGGAAATCGAGATAAAATTCAAAATAGTCTATTTTATGGTCTACCACAATAATAAGTAAGCGCGATCAAATTAAACAGAAGTACTACCAAACATGAGTTTGTAGTTAAATACTTTTGCCGTGAAAGCTAATACAAATTTCGTTTTTCAAAATAGGTGACGTTATTAAGACATTAAAGAAACTCTGTTCATCTGCAAGTATCACATGTTCCACGGCAAAAGACCTTCTTCTGTTTTACTGTATGACGAAGTATGGCTTAACTGTACACGTGTTCTTTAAATAACCCTAAAAGTATGTTACATTTTACTCACCACAAAATTGTGTACCTGATGAATTTAGAATACATCACAAATAGCTTTAATATAATGTACAGCTGGAGTTGTGAACAATTTTTACATACTTCCCAATTTTCTATCTCTGTTTGGTAGAAAACTTTTCTAATCCCTCACCGGTTACACAGTAATGATTTATATAGTGGGGAAGCAACTTTAATTTATATAATATACGAAGTGCGGTTATACCAAACTGAAGCATACAACAGTAATTACGTCTGTAATACAGAGTGGCTGTATTTAAACTTCTGCTACTTGAGCCAGGAAGGAAAAGTATCTACACTATGGCAATCTAACTTTAAAGGAATGATGTTCAGCCCCTGGGCTGCAGGATTTGTGTTGGCTACAGTGTTAGCGCCATGACCTGCAGTTAAGTGCCGCTACTGGTTCGGCGTCGTATGGTTGAAACACAAGCATCATTGTGCATCACAATTTCAGGCAGTCAACACGGATTTGGACGAGGCGAGCAGTGCCTTACTCATAAATCTGTTCTATCGAAATAACAGCAATAGTGCTGCAACTCTTCGCAAGTATCGGCTCATTAAAAGAACACAGAGAGTGATCTTCTTTCCACACTGAGGATGAAGAACATGATACGGAAGTTCGAATTAACTGACGATTTGGGAATTTCTCCTACGAGAGGCCGATGGGCAGTTGCGCCAGAAATTGCTGAAGACATTATTGTTGCCGTGACTGAGAATGGTGGAGTCAATCTGCGATCTTCAAGTAGTGCACGAGTTGCTTCACGACAGATAAACATTCCGTGGTCCACCGTCCGAAAAGAGGTGCGAAAAATTGTGAAACGGTATTTCTAGTGCGGTTCCAAGCTGTAGTGGATGCAGATGCTCATCATGTTGAGGGAATCTTTGTAAAGAGGAACGCAAACATGGTACACAAAGTGTTTTTCTTTGTATGGTTAATTTTTTTTTCTCTCTTCCACATGTCCTTACAAGCCTTTCCAAATTGTTGCATTGTCATACGATACTCGTTTTTCACGCGGGCGCTCTCAAGCATCGAAATTTTAATTATAACTGCTCTATACTTCACGTCAAAAATTTATGAAGACATTACGAAATTTTTTTTTAAATCCATGTCGCCTGCAACCCTCCAGGAAAGCTGGAACGCCCACAAATGGGGTGTAAGAACGATGTTGACACCACTGTTTTACAGTAATTAAATATACAGAACGCAAAATATTTATAAATGCTGCGCAAAACAGAACCTCATGTTCAACAACAAGAAAAACTTTTGTAAATGGGGTATGGTTGTACCTACTGTGGATCCTTTATGTGATTTTTCAGTCTCTGGACTGAAGAACTGACCGAAGGACATCGTATATTTCAAGGCACGCTATTCTTTAAGTACAACTCTCTCCCCTACTTACCTCTAACAGCTTGATTTTGGCCTATTTTTATTAAAACATACGCTGCAGATACGTTAAATTACATTATTAAGCAAGATGATTTTAGGCGTGTATGTCACAAACTGCTCACGTTTGAAAGAGGGAGCGAAATGACGGTTTGATTCCGCATAAGAAAAATATACGCGGAATTCTTCAGTTCTGTTGCTGGGTTCCTGCATTGGTGATGAAATACCTAGCTTTGAGTAAATGTAAATTTGAAATCACGTGTGAAACTTATAACCGATCCAATAAGTTAAATCAAAACCTGACATGATATTAGGTGCAGATAATAAGAGACAAGAGTTATTCTTATAAATTTCATTTCTGTCTATTTTAGCGATTGTTTTTGTAATGATTACCGGTTTCATTCAGTTACTGAAGATCTTCACATCTGCTTTAGTTATAGAGTAACCTGTTAGTTATATATGCTGTGCTCAGCCAGCCTAAGTCGCTAGTGACAGCGTATGCAAGGCGTAACTAAATTCCCTTTACATACTTTGAGGACAGGTTCCTTACACCAAAACAAGTAAAAAAGTCTGGTAAACATGGGCTCCAAAGTGCATACCTTCAGAGCTATAAGCACTTGCAGAAAATCGTGTAGGTGGGTAACCACAGCTATGAGTATTGTTCTTGGGTATAATAACCGCTTCAGCTGTATTTATTCCTTTATTACTGGATCACAACCGGTTTCGTACCACCAAAAGCCACATCTTCAGGTGAACATATGATTACGATATTAGTGTCTGAAGATGTGGCTTTTAGAGTCACGAAACCAGTTCTGATCCAGTAATGAAGGCCTATATTCAGCTGAAGCGTGTAAAAGGACATCCTCCTCTGGCACCACTTTCCCTCAACAGTTGTTGTCGATAACACTATTATTATTTTCTTTTTCGAATTTTGGACAGGTCAGTACTATCTCAGTTGCTCTTCTGAAAACCTCCATATAATTTTATACACAGTATACCATATTTAAAGCTAAAATTTACGAAAAGGAATTACCTTATAAAATATATCAGTTTTTATGTTATAATAGATAAGAATTAGTTCTGAATGTACAGTTAAATTTTTTTTTTTCGAAACATTCGAAATTACGAATTATTTGCACACTTATAATTTCCATTATTAATTACGCAGTACCGTACTGTTTACTATGTTTATTTTTGGATTCATTTACGAACTAATAATCGACTTTAATAATGTAACGTAAACTAGTAGGAATACACTTATTAAGAAAAATTGTAAACCCTTTGGAATATTGTTGTTTCCGGAGAGGTCGGGAGTCGTAAGATCTGATGTGATCTGACGCATTTTTGTTTAATGCGTGCGAACAATGTAATTTAGGCTTTGTTAATGTGAAAAATGAAAATAATGTATGATATACTAAAATGCGAGAAAACAAGTTGAATATTTATTTACGTAAAACATTCTGCAACTACAATCTTTCAATTTATTTAGTTCAAACCAACCGTGAGGAGATGGTGTTAGATTTTCAGCTTCAAGAACCAGACCCTAGAAAAGAAGAACTGGAGCCATCACAACATGACAAGCTAAGTAAATTTGAAGGTTTATTTTGTAATCTACGCTCTTCTCAAATCTTCGAAAAAGACTTTGCTTATTAATTGCTTTGACTGGGCACTGTCTAATGTGGACAAAAGATGGAAGAATGGGGGAGGTTACAAACGGTTATTAATACTTCCCGTCCAAGTTTGTTCTTGAGACATAATAAGTTTTCAAAATTGATAAATCACTTATACAAAAAATGGCAATTTTAGAATTTTGGGCTCTTTCTGATAAATGTCTGCTGACGCCCACGACCACAATGAGCACTTCCTCGCGTTCGTTACTGTCAAAAACATCTCATCTATTGAACATCCACTGGTAAGCGTTTTAGACCCCATATGTACTAGGCAATTCTTTTTCTTGTTTGGCGCCATCTACCTCCACCCAAAGTACAGAAAGAAAAGGGTCGACAGTAGAAGAGATGTATTTTACAGCATCGAAAATAAACAAATACTTATGGCCCTTAAAGTACACATTTTAAAGCCGACTTTTACTAGATAATTTTGTCTTGTTCTTGTGTCAGGAACCTATCCTCAAAGTCTGTAATGGGAATTTAGTTATGCTGTGTATGAGTGACTCGTTGCGCTACAACAATAACAGAACCGAAGATGTGCAGTACTTGAACGAAACCGGTAATCAATATAAACACAAATGCAACATCATCCATATCATGTAACAAAAAATGAGAACACACTAATTAAGTTTTAGAAAGGATATTTTTAACTTCTCTGGCAGAAGCACGGAACGCATACGGCACTGTCGCGGCAGAAATGTGTGTGATCTTAGCCTTACTGAACGAAGAATTCTGATAAAATCCCCATTAACAAAAAGGAAAAAAAGAGTAATGTATGGTACGCGGCAAATACGTTACATGAAAATTCTTCTAAGCGAGTGCGAGTGATGTTAACCGTGAAAAAGTCAGCACCCACTCTGCACAATAACGATATTGGTTCTCTTGAATATTCAATGCTCGCGCCATTAACAGGTGTGCAGTAATATTTAAACAAATAAACATACAAATAAATAAATGCCACCGCGATCACAGAATGCCCACAAGACGAAGTAGATCTATCGGTGGAAACTACCTCTCTCTGGCAGGCCTAGACGCCCCTACCCGTAGTCCCAAGAGGGCTGTGAGGAGGGGTTGAGGAGGACGTTCATTAGAAAGATTCGTCCTAGAAGAACCGTATGGGAGGGCTAGGTTGTCTGATTGGAGACGTCCCCTCCAGGAATTGGAAGACCCGAGGGAGCCGGCAATCTAGTTAAGGAGTCGCATCAGACCCGAAAGCAGAGCCCGTGAACAAAGAGAGCACACCCAGAATAAATAGCACGAAGAATCGATTAAACGTCGCTGCCATGTCGTTCTTGATCTTTCATGTAATTACTCCCTCTTTTTTTCCTGGCGGTTTAAAGTAGTTATCTCTCAGTTTTGTCATAAAACTACCTAATTCCATTTTATTCTGACGTATTCTTTCTGTAGACTGCCAAAGATAAACTGCTCTTTTATTCTTACCTCCGCAACTAAATGCAAGTCTAGAATTCCTTATATTTGCTTAGTACAAACAGTTTTTTGGCCAGTATTACTTCCGTTTTCGTAATTTCGTTTGATCTACCCATCAAATTATGATAGTGACAGATCGGAATATTGCTTGGGTGGATAAAATGTTTCTCTAGTCTTTCCATATTCAACGGTGTAATGAGAAGAAGTACTCTGCTTTTTATTGTGACGTCTCATTAAATTGCATAATTCCTGTACCTCTCACAGAGTGTAGTAAATCAGAAACCTCTAGCCACTTTTGCTGTCTTGTTTGAGTCCATATCATTTAGTGTTTTGTGAAACTAATTCTTTTACCGCTCGTGTTTCTCTTCCAAATTCTAAACGTCAGTTCGCCAAAACACATATTCGGGAAAGAGCTTCCATTAGCTGCCATGGCAACATATTCATCCAGAGCCCTTTCTGAACACTAAAACTGAACTATCCTCAAATCTCGTACCGCGTTAGATACCCACTGACTTTAATGAGTCAGCTCTTCATGCCATTACTTTTAAACTGAGACTGCCGTATTTCACTGCTAATTCATGATTTCCTTATATCAGCTGCAGCATATGCTTTGCTCTTCAGTATTTGATATCTAAATCTTCTTAAATCCGTAATGCAGTCCAGATGAATAATTTTCCACCAGGTTTTCCGGAGAATACGGAGAGTTTCGAAAAAAAAGTTTCAACAAGTCTCTTAACACTAAGTCTCCAACATGAATGATGAAAGAAACTAACAGTAAATTTTTACTTCCCCTTAGGACTACAAAATAAATTTTCAAAAGAAAAATTCTAATTTTAAAATGGTAAATATTTTGGGTGAATGCTCATACAACCCTCAGATATATCTTCAGTTAACGTTTTGGATGAGAGTTACCCTTACCCTTTTACAAATGCTCATTGTGGTCGTGGGCGTTCGCAGACATTTACCCAAACGAGCCCAAAATTCTAAAATTGCCATTTTTTGTATAAGTGATTCATCTAGTTTGAAAACTTATTATGTCTCTAGGACAAACTTGGACGGGAAGTATACAAACGATTTCTAACCACCTACTTACTACTTTCAAGGTAGATTACAACGATATGTTAACAATATGCACATGTCAGTAGAGTACTCAATCTTTCCATATTACTACCCGTAATATGAATATTCAAAAATGGCTCTGAGCACTTTGGGACCTAACATCTACCGAGCGAGGTGGCGCAGTGGTTAGCATACTGGACTCGCATTCGGGAGGACGATGGTTCAATCCCGTCTCCGGCCATCGTGATTTAGGTTTTCCGTGATTTCCCTAAATCGTTTCAGGCAAATGCCGGGATGGTTCCTTTGAAAGGGCACGGCCGATTTCCTTCCCAATCCTTCCCGAACCCGAGCTTGCGCTCCGTCTCTAATGTCCTCGTTATCGACGGGACGTTAAACACTAACCACCACCTAACATCTGTGTTCATCAGTCCCCTAGAACTGAGAACTGCTTAAACTAACTAACCTAAGGAAATCACACAACACCCAGTCATCACGAGGCAGAGAAATATGAATATTCAACTGTCTCATATTAAAATATCATATGATTACATCCAGGGTAAAAATGAATTACGAAATAGAGGTAGAAAGCATTCAAAAGAAATTTATTATATTCCAGTAATATTAAACTGAAAATAAAATATCTGAAATATAAAAATTCAGAACGACTGAGAAAAATCGAAATGTATAACCTACAAAGAAACCAACAATATATCACACTTAGCTGTTCCACGAAGTAGAGAAACAGGGAATAAACTCAGACTAAAAGGAAACATTTACTCAACTATGATGGCATCTACAAGACTCACTTTCGCTGCGAAAATTCACGTGTGATCACGTGAAAGAATTTATTACGTTACTTCCACACTTCCTGTTTTTACAGTTCATTGGTACAAATGTAGATGAACAAAAACCCTTTTTGTAAGATACTTTTTTGGAGGCTTTCAGCTGAATGAATGTGGGGAAAAGCTCCAAAAAACCATCCCCGCTTTGGCCTTTAGAACTGTCTTTTAACAGGACAAAAGCAAGGCAGTCCTCGTTCCTTAAGTTTGTCACACTGTTGTGCAGTCAGGCCAACTGGACTCCAGAATCAGTAACTCTACAACTACATTGGCACCCAGTTGCATTCCATGGAGTTTGAGGGAATCACAGTCCGTGGAGAGGACATCTCTCCCGACTTGAAACATCACATTAGCCTGTCTTCTATCAAAGAAAACAGCATTATCTTTTTTCCACTCGTTTATTTAGCGCCTAAGATTAAATGTGAATGTACACACTCACAGTAGAGCATGGGCGCGTTTTTAGAGAGCACTACAGTATGTCGTGTAAAACTGAATGCAGAATCTACAACCCATCACCGGTAATCTTTGTCCACAGAAAACTATTAGCTACTGTTGCGACTCCATATAGAGCAGAGGAAGGGACGTCCTTAGGAAAACTGTGGACAGATGACGACCCACGCGTATTGGTATCAACTGCAGAACAGAGCTGCAATCGTCGCCGCATCTAGGAATCGTCAACAGGACTGCAAGCAGATATTTCAGCGCATATAGTGGCTACGTAAGTCACAGTGTTTCCTGTCGGGCTCAGCAGCTTTAAACCTGCAGTTCAGTAGAGTCGCTGACAATCCCTGCTGGAAATGTGGGAGAACCCATACACTTTATAAAAATGTATGTGATGACCAAGTATATACGATCCACACCTCCACCTATACTACTGGCTCGATTTGAACCAAACTTGGTACACATGTCACTTACTGTCTGCAAAGAAGCACTGTGGGGATAAGAACCACCTACCTAACAAAAGGGGTGGGTTGGCGTTGGGGGGGGGGGGGGGGAGAGAAAAATAAGTTTAGCTCAAGACGTACAAATATCCAGATTTTATTCATTTAGTACCTTCGCTGCGCAGTGCCGATGGTACTATTACCGACGACTGTGTCGCTAAAGCGGAGTTATTGAACGCAGTTTTCCGAAATTCCTTCACCAGGGAAGACGAATGGAATATTCCAGAATTTGAAACACGAACAGCTGCTAGCATGAGTTTCTTAGAAGTAGATACCTTAGGTGTTGCGAAGCAACTCAAATCGCTTGATACGGGCAAATCTTCAGGTCCGGATTGTATACCGATTAGTTCCTTTCAGATTACGCTGATACAATAGCTCCCTACTTAGTGATCATATACAACCGCTCGCTCACCTATAGATCTGTGCCTACAGATTGGAAAATTGCGCAGGTCGCACCAGTGTTTAAGAAGGGTATTAGGAGTATTCCATCGAACTACAGAGCTATAACATTGACGTCGGTTTGCAGTAGGGTTTTGGAGCATATACTGTATTCAAACATTATGAATCACCTCGAAGGGAATGATCTATTGATACGTAATCAGCATGGTTACAGAAAACATCGTTCTTGTGCAACGCAGCTAGCTCTTTATTCGCACGAAGTAATGGCTTCTATCGACAGGGGATCTCAAGTTGACTCCGTATTTCTAGATTTCCGGAAAGCTTTTGACACCGTTCCTCACAAGCGACTTCTAATCAAGCTGCGGGCCTATGGGGTACCATCTCAGTTGTGTGACCGGATTCGTGATTTCCTGTCAGGAAGATCGCAGTTCGTAGTAATAGACTGCAAATCATCGAGTAAAACTGAAGTGATATCAGGTGTTCCCCAGGGAAGCGTCCTGGGACCTCTGCTGTTCCTGATCTATATAAATGACCTGGGTGGCAATCTGAGCAGTTCTCTTAGGTTGTTCGCAGATGATGCTGTAATTTACAGTCTAGTAAGGTCATCTGAAGACCAGTATCAGTTGCAAAGCGATTTAGAAAAGATTGCTGTATGGTGTGGCAGGTGGCAGTTGACGCTAAATAACGAAAAGTGTGAGGTGATCCACATGAGATCCAAAAGAAATCCGTTGGAATTCGATTACTCGATAAATAGTACAATTCTCAAGACTGTCAATTCAACTAAGTACCTGGGTGTTAAAATTACGAACAACTTCAGTTGGAAAGACCACATTGATAATATTGTGGGGAAAGCGAGCCAAAGGTTGCGTTTCATTGGAAGGACACTTTGGAGATGCAACAAGTCCATTAAAGAGACAGCTTACACTACACTCGTTCGTCCTCTGTTAGAATATTGCTGCGTGGTGTGGGATCCTTACCAGGTGGGATTGACGGAGGACATCTAAAGGGTGCAAAAAAGGGCAGCTCGTTTTGTATTATCACGTAATAGGGGAGAGAGTGTGGCAGATATGATACGCGAATTGGGATGGAAGTCATTAAAGCAAAGACGTTTTTCGTCGCGGCGAGATCTGTTTACGAAATTTCAGTCACCAACTTTCTCTTCCGAATGCGAAAATATTTTGTTGAGCCCAACCTACATAGGTAGGAATGATCATCAAAAAAAAAAAAAAGAGAAATCAGAGCTCGAACAGAAAGCTTTAGGTGTTCGTTTTTCCCGCGCGCTGTTCGGGAATGAAATGGTCGAGAGATAGTATGAGTGTGGTTCAATGAACCCTCTGCCAAGCACTTAAATTTGAATTGCAGAGTAGTCATGTAGATGTAGATGTAGATGTAGTATTCGAGAATTAGAGCACTTAATCACTTAATCACTTTCAACAAACTTTTCACATAATTTCAACCTTTCATGAAACATTCCTCGCCGATATCTCGCTTTCCACACACACACAAAATGATTAAAAGCAAAAAAGTTTATAGCTCACTACATTTTCGTTGTTTACGCAGTAAAACTGCGCATTAGACATGTTAACCTTGACCTCTTTATTTATAACTTACTAATTCTTACCTTTCATCGCAACCCATTTTGCTATATTATTCATATACATCATTGAATTTCCACTGTTAGAAGTGCTTGAGTTCTTTTGCAACTGTTGATTACACGTTTCTCTAAATCATACAGCCTGACTGCTAATTATTTAAAGCTTCATTCGCCAATACGAGAAATAGTTAACGAGATATGACGTCTTAAACACTGAGATGGGCGAAAAGCTTCTACATCATGCATGACGGCTTAATTTATTATTTCTCTACTGCTGACTCTATTCAAAACACGTTCCGTAGCCGGTATTGTACAACTCGTCCCATGACGCAATGTGAAACGCTTACCGCCAATCAACAGTAAAGACTGACCATTGTTAGGAAATGCTCTTTCATGCCAGTTGAATTGCAGAGTTCCTGGATTCTGCTAAATAATAAAAATTTCTCCGTTTTCTAGCAGCTGTGAGCAGGACCATATCTCTAACATTACCCAGGTAAATGATTTCTGTAACCATCTTTTGCGCAAAACGAAAATCTTTTCTTGAGCAAAAACGCATGAGCCTTCGGAGAATATGTCTCGCACTCGTTTATCGGAATGGTAATTACCCACTAGGGGAAAAACATAAATTTCTCAGCGGTAAAAACAAAATAGTTTTGATTGTATTTTGGTCACGAAGCTAATTTATTTCTTAAGTATTAGTATTATTTTTGAAGTGTTACTACCGCTATCATTATTTCATAAGGCTGTCAAATTGATTACATAAGTTACCAATAATATTTTTTTCAAATATCGGCATTAACGCCTTACACGATTACTTCATAAGACTGTAATATTGATTACGTAAGTTACAAATAGTATCTTTTTTTTCAAATATTGCCATTAACGCCTTACAATATGTGCCTTTGTGAAACAAATATGTGTACAACATCTTCCTCACATAGTCGACCCAAAACACACATACTTCGTTCTTTGTAGCATGTATCTATGAAAGTAAATCTGAGACAAATCCGTCATATATTCTTAAATACATCAATCTCCAAATTGTAAGCAGTTCCTGCAAGTGAACCACAAATTGCTTCATTATTGACTTTACGGCAAAACTGGCAGCACAACACAAGTGTGTAATGGCCACTGCAGTGTTACACAGTATTATTATTACAGTGGCATAGATCAGACACAAGGCGTTGGAAACTTAAAATCTTCCAATTTCTGTCAGTTCAAAAGCAAAACGTCCATCAACCGAGTGATTTACAAACAATAAGTAAAGCGCAAATATTTTAAGGGTTGATTCTAAATGATGGTGCAGGGTGTGGGTGAAGCAAGTGTCGCTAGAGAGAGGTGAAGTTCAGAGGAAGCATGTTTTGCAAAACGTCTACCCGCAATGTAGATAGTTAACTTCTTTCCTGAGGTGAAATCGTAGGCAGCAATGGCAAAGCACTGAAATTTGCTTCGTCATTCTGTTAAAAAGGATTGTTATGAATGGGCAATACCGATTATCTCATTGACTGTGATTTAATAAATCTTCTACAAACACAAAATGTAATTTATTTTTCGCTAATTTAATACCAAAAGTGCTCGAAGAAAATTATTTATTAATTACAATGTCTCTTCAGGGGCTAATTTTATGGTCTCAGAACGATTTTGAACCACTGGTCAGTGGTATGGATGCGCTATGTTCCTGATATTCTTAAGTTGTGCCGGTTCACGTTTCCACTTTAACGAAATGTAGCCTTTTCACTAAACGAGAAAATAAAATGTTATCTCGCTTCTAAAGGGACTTCACAAACCCCTGTTTGGTGTTGTTTATAACCATCATGAGGGGCTTGCAGCAATTGAATGCTACATGCTTCGTAACAATTGCGTCACTGGTAAACACGCCATGTAGACACATCGTGACTGGTCAACTCTCGGCTGTCATTTACTGCAGAGCGCTGAGCTACTTCTTGAAAGAGCATACGGTGCGACCTGCAGATGTTCCATTATGTAAACAGCCAATTTCTCGAAACTGATGATCCCATTGTTGAGTACTGCTAGCTTTAGCAACTTCAGTGCCAAGAAAACCACGCCGCGCAGTGGTAAATGAATTCTACCTGTTGAAACGGATACAGCAAAACGCGATTTGTTGTTGAGTTATCGCCATTTTGACTGAAGCACATTGTGTAATGAATGAAGAGCCGTGTGAGCTAGCTCAACAGGGAGACGGTTACCGGTGTCCACATTAACCGACAACTTACAGCTGTCACCCAGGTAAATCTTTAGTTTCCATGCGTAAGTTAAAATTAGCAGCAAGTTCTTGTTTTCGTTCCTGTCGAAGAGATTGTCTTGCGAAATCGTACAAAGCTTCTTGAAACTTTGCGTACATTAGATATAAATAGCATCTTTCCCGGTGATTTAGAAATATTACTTTTTTCAGATTTCCTCAGGAAGCTAATCTGGTTCTGCTCTTCGACCGCTGGGATTAAAAGAAATGCTGAAGTTATAAATTGTATAAGGTTACGTGAAGAAAATTTTGCAGCGGATGTCTGGAAATTTGACGAAAGTAAAAATAATAATGAAGTATTTTTCCAACTGACTCAAATGTTGATCTAAAAATTGTCAGTTCACATAAGAAAATTTGTGGAATGGTGGTTGTTTGATATTACATGTTGTGAATTGATCAAATCGCTCGTTTGAACGGCTGGCGCGTCAAAATCTGCCTGCCGATGTTCTTTCGTAGCGTTTTTAACTTTCACTAACGCTAGTCGTTAGTGTTCTCTAAGACTTCACAGTATTAGTCAGTAGCATAGGGGTTTAAAATCACTAAGAATTTTCGCCCTGACGATAGTGAAACTTTAGAGACATCTGTAATCGCTTATTTGGAGCTAACCTTAATGCAAAACCCACAGACATATTGATATTAGATGCTCGTATAAACTTCATTTTTGCTTCAAGCTTTCCTTTTGTTATGAAAAAAGTTCTTTAATGTGCAAAGGAATCCCCGAAGGCTATTGATAATGTATTACAAATTAACCATTTCATACACTTTCGATAAAATGATGGAAAATATGGGTGCTCCATAGTCAAATACTTTCTACAGTCAGTCCATGCCGAGACGTCGGTTCGCGAATGCTGCACTCTACGAGTCTTTCACGAAAGTCGTTTCCTTGCAAAGACGCTACAGTCTCCTAATAGAGTTCTAAATTTTCAGATTACCGTCACAATCAGCACAGTATTCTCTGCTACCACCAGAACGGTACTTAGTTTCAAGAGAGCTTAGACTGTGTAAAAAACACTCTTTACAAACTTTCCTTCCAGATGGAAGCTACAAACGCAGTGCCAGTTTCTCCAGGCCTTTGCCTAGTTGAGAATTCAGAACAAATTTCTTCTATATCTCCAGAAGAGCTTTATTCTATAAGCTTGAAACTCTATTACGTCTGCTTTGCACGCGCGCAGTAACAAAAGGTTCAAGTCAATCTTACTGGATTACTGAAACTTCTCTAGCGCGAAAACCAGTCAATTTCAAACAGATCGACCAAGTGGGAAAACTTTAGCAAAGGACTGAGACTGGAAGACTTTTGCAGTACACGAGGTCTGAGGCTTCCTTCCTACAGTTAGATTTTTTACGAACTAACACAAATCATTCTCCATCTTTCAGGAACATTATATAGGTGCTACTGTGAATCAGAAGAAGATGTTTACGCTAACGTAGTAAGATAGCTTCCTATTAATTGCACTACACCATTTCAGTTGTGTGTCTTTTGTCACACTAATTTAATCACTGACATATTTATTTAGCCAATGCAGGTATCGCCTGCAGGGAATTCAATGATGTTGTAATTAATGTACAGATGAACTGTTGCTTGCTTCACTGACTAGTTTCTTTAAACATTACCAATAGAACGACACTGACTTTATATACTGGAGTATAGAGATTTCTCTGCTGGGCATTCCTGATTTACATTTTCCGTGATTTTTCTAAATTGCATATCACCAGGATATTGCTTGTGGATCAGAGACCAGCGTAATACTGAAAAAGTACATATCTTAGTCAATAGTCGCAGTTTATATTTTTCCGACTGGGTACCAGTTTCGGTGCACAGTACCATCTTCAGGCCAGCCTATGATCAAAAATTTCGATTACTGGAGCAGTAGCGTACAAGCAATTTATAAAAATATTATCATCTATGACAGCAAATGTATGGTTTTAGTGTAATCTTAAAATCTATAGGTAGCCTATAACCCCTGGTAGGCAATCGTTCCACTCACTTCGCAAGTAGGTGTGACGAATACTAAAAGGAAAGGTCATTGTTCAGTTTTAAATAGATGTAAACTGCGGCCAGCAGTCATAAGAGTGCCCCATATGTATAGAGCTTATTTTAATTATTTATTCATTGTGTATTTTTTTTCCTTCCAGTCACAGTGTAAAAATATTTAAAAATAACATACTATTTGAAATTATGTCGTTTCATAACAAAATATTTCTCACTGTAATAAACCATTAAAAACAAAATCAGAAGTGTTTTAACTAAGCTTACCATTTACAATTTACCATTGTGCAGGATAAAGAAAAATATAGGGATAGCGGCAGCCGGGCAACATTGTAATCACGTGCACGGTAAATACCTCTGTCTGGATATAGCAGCAGTGCTGTGCAGTTGGTGAAGCAGAGAGCGTTTTGTATTAGCGTATAGGGAGGTCGTCGAGGGTTCGATTCTTGGTCGTGTCTTATCTGTTTTTATTTACTAAACGTAGTCTGCGTGGTACGGTATCTGGCGTCTTAATAGCCATACAGCGATTACAGTGAATCTTCTAAAAAAACATTCGCTGTTATGTATTATGAACACAAAAATGGGAATACAGTCGTTTTCATTGGTGAGCTCTTAAAGAAAACCTTGTTTCGCACCACTGCATCTACTAGATTCTAAGTCTGTTTTCTGTGTACCCTTCCCCCAATGGTCCCATCGATTCGTACCAATTATTATTCCTGCCATGCTCGGGCCCTTTACAGTTCGTTAAGGCCTTACGCCACCAGTGAGCTAGCAACTGGCTTTGCAAATAATTTCGGTGGGACCATTTGGGAGGATACACAGAAAACCGTTTTGGTGCGAAACAATTCAAGTCCACTACGTGCAAAAGGCTTCGTTAAAAGCTGACGAGTGAAAACGATTTTACTTCGATTTCCGTGTTGGTAGTACGTAATTCCAAATGTTTTGAAGAAGACCTACTATAATCGCTATACGACGAGTAAGACGTCAGATACCGTACCACGCAGACGAATTATCGCAAATAAAAACAAATTTGCCTCAACCCGAATCACTATCCACTACACCAACTGCACTACACTGCCCTATCTGTTGACAGAGGTAGTCACCATGCATTGGATTACAGTGTGGCCAAATTGCCACTATTTAACGTCCATTTCCTACGCTAAATATGCGCAGGACGAAATTTTGTGACGGGCATTTTTTTGTTGCCAGTATGTGAGGAATCGCGCAGCGAAGGCCGAGAGTGCGAATGTTTCTTCACCCTATATAGAGTTTAAACCAGTATAGTACATCGATCTCACCAAGGACCTTTAATGAAGCAAGTATCATTGTAATAACAACACAACACATTAAAAACACAAAATTATCTTTATTGAAGAGCAAGCGTCCAGAGCGAATTGTGCCTTACTGTGGGTATGTATTACTTTGCAAAAATCAATTGACGAGTCAGATTGATCTTAAGCTGATAGGGGCCCTGGTTTCTTGATATTTTAATGCTCCTGACTTAATGCTTTAATTTTTGGATGCGCAAAGTAACTATGAACTTAAAATCGTTTCATGACATATAGCACCACCAGGTTCACAACACGATATGCTACAGGGGAAAGTGCACAAATGATTTAATTCACATTTTACTACAAGAATGCAGAAGGTTGAAATTAACAGTACATATAGTCTGCAAAAATCAGCATAGTCTTCTAACTGGGAAGGTATGAAGTATGGTGACCCACAGGTTTCAGTTTGGGTCCCTTATTGTTCTTAATATACGTTAATGACTTGCCACTTTGTATTCATGAAGATTTAAAACTAGTTACTTTTGCTGATGATACAAGTATGGTAATCACACCCAACAAACAAGAATCACCTGAGGAAATTGTAAATAGTGTCTTTCAAAAAATTATGAAGTGGTTCTCTGCAAATTGACTCTCACTAAGGTTTGTTTGTAAATAAACAAATCTTCTGCTACCAGTCACGATTTTTTCTTTATTTTACTGTTCGCATGACGCGTTTCGAGAAATAATTCCCATTTTTAAGTGCGTTTTTTGTGTGTATTAAGCCATTTCTTTTGATGTTGTCAGTGTGTGTGAGTCTGCTTCATCTTGTTGACTTTTATGTTTTCTAATGAGTCTTCTAACTGGGCAGATATGAAGTATGGTGTCCCATAGGTTTCAGTATGGGACCATTAGAAAACATAAAAGTCAACAAAATGAAGCAGACTTACACACACTGACAACATCAAAAGAAATGACTTAATACACACCAAAAAAAAAAAAAAAACGCACTTGAAAATTGGAATTATTTCTCGAAACGCTTCGTGCGAATAGTAAAATAAAGAAAATATCGTGACTGGTAGCAGAAGATTTATTTATTTATAAACAAACCTATTGTATCTACAGAGGCAGGCTTTCAAAATCCGTTTATAATGGATCAGATCAGACTCTCACTAAATTTCGAAAAAACACTATTATACAATTCTGTACAGCAAATTCCCCTCCATGAACCATGGACCTTGCCGTTGGTGGGGAGGCTTGCGTGCCTCAGCGATACAGATAGCCGAACCGTAGGTGCAACCACAACGGAGGGGTATCTGTTGAGAGGCCAGACGAACGTGTGGTTCCTGAAGAGGGGCAGCAGCCTTTTCAGTAGTTGCAAGGGCAACAGTCTGGATGATTGACTGATCTGGCCTTGTAACAATAACCAAAACGGCCTTGCTGTGCTGGTACTGCGAACGGCTGAAAGCAAGGGGAAACTACAGCCATAATTTTTCCAGAGGGCATGCAGCTTTACTGAATGGTTAAATGATGATGGCGTCCTCTTGGGTAAAATATTCCGGAGGTAAAATAGTCCCCCATTCGGATCTCCGGGCGGGGACTACTCAAGAGGATGTCGTTAGCAGGAGAAAGAAAACTGGCGTTCTACGGATCGGAGCGTGGAATGTCAGATCCCTTAATCTGGCAGGTAGGTTAGAAAATTTAAAAAAGGAAATGGATAGGTTGAAGTTAGATATAGTAGGAATTAGTGAAGTTCGGTGGCAGGAGGAACAAGACTTCTGGTCAGGTGACTACAGGGTTATAAACACAAAATCAAATAGGGGTAATGCAGGAGTAGGTTTAATAATGAATACGAAAATAGAAATGCGGGTAAGCTACTACAAACAGCACAGTGAACGCATTATTGTGGCCAAGATAGATACGAAGCCCACACCTACTACAGTAGTACAAGTTAATATGCCAACTAGCTCTGCAGATGACGAAGAAATTAAAGAAATGTGTGATGAAATAAAAGAAATTATTCAGATAGTGAAGGGAGACGAAAATGTAATAGTCGTGGGTGACTGGAATTCGAGTGTAGGAAAAGGGAGAGAAGGAAACATTGTCGGTGAATATGGATTGGGGCTAAGAAATGAAAGAGGAAGCCGCCTGGTAGAATTTTGCACAGAGCACAACTTAATCAAAGCTAACACTTGGTTTAAGAATCATGAAAGAAGGTTGTATACATGGAAGAACCCTGGAGATACTAAAAGGTATCAGATAGATTATGTAATGGTAAGACAGAGATTTAGGAACCAGGTTTTAAATTGTAAGACATTTCCAGGGGCAGATGTGGACTCTGACCACAATCTATTGGTTATGACCTGTAGATTAAAACTGAAGAAACTGCAAAACGGTGGAAATTTAAGGAGATGGGACCTGGATAAACTGAAAAACCAGTGGTTGTACAGAGTTTCAGGGAGAGCATAAGGGAACAATTGAAAGGAATGGGGGAAAGAAATACAGTAGAAGAAGAATGGGTAGCTCTGAGGGATGAAGTAGTGAAGGCAGCAGACGATCAAGTAGGTAAAAAGAAGAAGGTTAGTAGAAATCCTTGGGTAACAGAAGAAATATTGAATTTAATTGATGAAACGAGAAAATATAAAAATGCAGTAAATGAAGCAGGCAAAAAGGAATACAAACGTCTCAAAAATGAGATCGACAGGAAGTGCAAAATGGCTAAGCAGGGATGGCTAGAGGACAAATGTAAGGATGTAGAGGCTTATCTCACTAGGGGTAAAATAGATACTGTGTACAGGAAAATTAAAGAGACCTTTGGAGATAAGAGAACGACTTGTATGAATATCAAGAGCTCAGATGGAAACCCAATTCTAAGCAAGGAAGGGAAAGCAGAAAGGTGGAAGGAGTATATAGAGGGTCTATACAAGGGCGATGTCCTTGAGGACAATATTATGGAAATGGAAGAGGATGTAGATGAAGATGAAATGGGTGATACGATACTGCGTGAAGAGTTTGACAGAGCACTGAAAGACCTGAGTCGAAACAAGGCCCCCGGAGTAGACAACATTCCATTGGAACTACTGACGGCCTTGGGAGAGCCAGTCCTGACAAAACTCTACCATCTGGTGAGCAAGATGTATGAAACAGGCGAAATACCATCAGACTTCAAGAAGAATATAATAATGCCAATCCCAAAGAAAGCAGGTGTTGACAGATGTGAAAATTACCGAACTATCAGTTTAATAAGTCACAGCTGCAAAATACTAACACGAATTCTTTACAGACGAATGGAAAAACTAGTAGAAGCCAACGTCGGGGAAGATCAGTTTGGATTCCGTAGAATCACTGAAACACGTGAGGCAATACTGACCTTACGACTTATCTTAGATGAAAGAATAAGGAAAAGCAAACCTACGTTTCTAGCATTTGTAGACTTAGAGAAAGCTTTTGACAATGTTGACTGGAATACTCTCTTTCAAATTCTAAAGGTGGGAGGGGTAAAATACAGGGAGCGAAAGGCTATTTACAATTTGTACAGAAACCAGAAGGCAGTTATAAGAGTCGAGGGGTATGAAAGGGAAAAAGTGATTGGGAAGGGAGCAAGACAGGGTTGAAGCCTCTCCCCGATGTTGTTCAATCTGTATATTGAGCAAGCAGTAAAGGAAACAAAAGAAAAATTCGGAGTAGGTATTAAAATCCATGGAGAAGAAATAAAAACTTTGAGGTTCGGTGATGACATTGTAATTCTGTCAGAGACAGCAAAGGACTTGGAAGAGCAGTTGAATGGAATGGACAGTGTCTTGAAAGGAGGATATAAGATGAACATCAACAAAAGCAAAACGAAGATAATGGAATGTAGTCGAATTAAGTCGGGTGATGCTGAGGGAATTAGATTAGGAAATGAGACACTTAAAGTAGTAAAGGAGTTTTGCTATTTGGGGAGCAAAATAACTTATGATGGTCAAAGTAGAGAGGATATAAAATATAGACTGACAATGGCAAGGAAAGCTTTTCTGAAGAAGAAAAATTTGTAAACATCGAGTATAGATTTAAGTGTCAGGAAGTCATTTCTGAAAGCATTTGTATGGAGTGTAGCCATGTATGGAAGTGAAACATGGACGATAAATAGTTTGGACAAGAAGAGAATAGAGGCATTCGAAATGTGGTGCTACAGAAGAATGCTGAAGATTAGATGGGTAGATCACACAACTAATGAGGAAGTATTGAATAGGATTGGGGAGAAGAGAAGTTTGTGGCACAACTTGACCAGAAGACGGGATCGGTTGGTAGGACATGTTCTGAGGCATCAAGGGGTCACCAATTTAGTATTGGAGGGCAGCGTGTAGGGTAAAAATCGTAGAGGGAGACCAAGAGATGAATACACTAAGCAGATTCAGAAGGATGTAGATTGCAGTAGGTACTGGGAGATGAAGAAGCTTGCACAGGATAGAGTAGCATGGAGAGCTGCATCAAACCAGTCTCAGGACTGAAGACCACAACAACAAAAACAACAACAACAGTAAATTGCCTAACACCATTGATAAAATGAGCTGAAGTCTGTTGCTAAGGCAGAATATTCGGTTGGAAGAAACACATCGATGATTTGCTGAAACAGTTAGGTTCGGTTACTTACGTTATTAGGATTTTTGCAAATTTTGGTGTTAAAAATATCAGTAAATTAACCTACTGTGCCAATTTTCTTTCACTACTTTCATATGACATCATATTTTGGGGCAATTCGTCATTAAGAGAGAACGTATTCATTGCACAAAAGCGCGTAATCAGAATAATAACTGGAGCCCACCCAAGATCACCTTGAAAACATTTATTTCACTTGGGGTATTCACAGGTCCTTCGCAATACACAAGTTCACTTCAGAAATTTGTCATTAATAACCAATCCTGATTCAAAAATAACTCGAAGTGCATAGCTACAACACTAGAAGAAATGACGATCTTCAATATTCTGGATTAAATCTTACTTTGGCAGATGAAGGGGTGAATTATGTTGCCACAAAAATCTTTGGTCATTTGCCAATTACCATTAAAAGCCTGGCAGATAGCCAACTCGCACTGAAAAGCAAATTAAAGGAATTTCTGAATGACATCTTCTTCTACTCAATAGATGAGTTTTTAGATATTAAGAAGTAATTGTAAAAGAAAATTAATTAATTATTTAGTGTAAAGAAAATTTACGTTAAAGTGACACGTTCCACATCAGTACGAAATGTCGTATGCTTAATATATGGAACAAGAATAAATGTATGTATGTATGTATGTGTAAAAATTAGACAGTGTCACAACAGGGTAATGTTCACAATATGGCACGTTTGTTTACGCTCCTCTGTGGTTGCCAGATATCAAAGCCCACTGATGTAGCCTTTCACAACAGCACGTTATCTACATGGGGTGGCTACAGCGGCCGTGCTGGTTGTTGAGCTGCGATGCGGTTAGGAGAACGCACGATGCTGGGAGCCCTAGCGGGCAATGACTCGTAAGAGTGCGTGGTGTCTGCTCTTGCGGACATGTCGGAAGGAACAGGCACCACGCATTCTTGTAACTGATTCACCTCGACGGGCGGATGCGCATTAACGTTCAATCTCCAGCGGGAGCCTAAAATATCGAGCATGGAGGACATGTATCGGGACGGAGGGTAGGTGGTGCTGGGTGTGACTGTCGGTCGTCCGGGATACGTGCCGAAATAGTCCTTGCATTTGAGGTTAACTCTGGGGTCGTTGCGTAGTGGTTAAAGCAGCAGCCTAGCAATCAAGAGATCCTGGGTTTGAGCCTCGTTCCGACACACATTTCTCTTTTCGGCGCTGCATATAACTAAAGTCCCGACGCATGTGACACTACGTTTCCTATCCTCTCCTTTCTCCCCCTCAAGTTTCAATTGTTACATAATAGCACGGATATTAGTTGGACAAACAAGAAACTGGAGATGCGACCATAGATCGTCAATTAATGGTTGCAAAACAGTACATAGCGACATTATGTCACCTATTCCCTCTGGACGGTTGATTTCTTTTCAATAAAAAAATTAAAATAATTTTTTATTATTAATGTATAATACCGTTATTACGATGTCATTTGATTTATGATCCATGGTGAGATCGGTCTTTGATAGTGGTATAAATTCTACATAACAGTAAATTGTAAACTATCGTAACACATCTGCGATTTTGGTTTTAATGTACGTAATTTCTTAGCTTCAAATGTTATGCCATTTCTAGATACCTTTCACACTGTGACTTCTTTAAAAGGTAAACAAGGGAAAAATATATAAATGAAATAATCTCTTTACACAAGCGGCGCCAAAATCACTGCTGGCCGCAATTTACATCTGTTAAAAGCTAAACACTGACATTTTCTTTTAGTGTTTGCCGCATCTATCTGGAAAGCAAGTCGACGAGCGCGTGGCCGGGTAAGAAGTTGCCTATACGTTTTAAGGCTCACTTTATAGCATAAATTTGCTGCCATAGATGATAATATTTTTGAGAACTGCTCTTACACTGCTGTTCCAGTTATACAATGGATTATTTTGGAATCATAGTGTAGCCTGAAGATGGTACTGCGTATGGAGACCGCTAGCCAATCTGGGAAATAAATAATTAGCGCCTATAGACTAAAACATGTGATTTTTCATTTTCACAATCATTACAGGCAAAAGCAGGGTTGGTTCCTTCAGTAAGGTTGCGCCCACTTGTCATATCATCATCAAAACATACTTATATGAGGCGATCGTGCCTGGAACTCTAAGAATCGCACTGAGCGGCACCGAAATTTATTTGCTTTTCGTATCTGCTTGAGCAGTGGTAGTTAATCTGGTCACCACCAAAGGCCTTCCAGCTTGACAGCTGGTGATTGGTAGCAAGATCTGAATGACATTTTGACAAAGTATTTTGTAAATAATTATTACTGTCTGTAATATTTCTGGCTTATTCAGCCATCATATTAGGCTCCAGGAAGCTATTCCCAAAACGTTAAACTTTAGTTGCTATTATTAATTAAACCCGTCATCCAAATTACTACATTTTTTAAAAAATAAACATCTCTCAACAGTCAGCTATCAATCAGCCATTTCAAAATTATGAAAATCAAAGTATTACTAAAACAAAAGACTAACGATATTACTACCGATGCACTTCGGTGGCGTTCGGGTCACGCCTTGCTGGCTTGGGGCGCCAAGTGTCTCGGGCAGTCCGGCTCTCCAGTTCTGACCGTTCTAGTAGACCGACATGTTGTCTGTTACAGCAGTATTTGTTTCATGCAATTTTATTTACTACAGTTCCGACCGTCGCTAGGTACAGACATGTTGTCTGTAATAGTAGTATTTGATTCATGTAATTTTATTCTCCAGTTCCGACGGTTCTAGTAGACAGACATGTTGTCTGTGGGAGGATGTATTTCATGTTATATAAGCCAGATGTAATGACTGTGGAAAGATATGTTCAATACTTTGTGATTAATGCTACCACAATAGTCCCGCAGCAGGTACATCTCAGGGAAGTACTTTTGTGGTGGGATCAATGGACTCTACATGTGGTTACTGTCCGCCCCCGGTAGCTGAGTGGTCAGCGTGACAGACTGTCAATCCTAAGGGCACGGGTTCGATTCCCGGCTGGGTCGGAGATTTTCTCCGCTCGGGGACTGGGTGTTGTGTCGTCCTAATCATCATCATTTCATCCCCATCGACGCGCAGACACTGGACTCGCATTCGGGAGGACGACGGTTCAATCCCGTCTCCGGCCATCCTGATTTAGGTTTTCCGTGATTTTCCTAAATCGCTTCAGGCAAATGCCGGGATGGTTCCTTTGAAAGAGCACGGCCGACTTCCTTCCCCATCCTTCCCTCATCCGAGCTTGCGCTCCGTCTCTAATGACCTCGTTGTCGACGGGACGTTAAACACTAATCTCCACCTCCTCCTCCTCGACGCGCAGGTCGCCGAAGTGGCGTCAAATCAAAAGACCTGCACCAGGCGAACGGTCTACCCGACGGGAGGCCCTAGCCACACGACATTTCATTTCATGTGGTTACTTATCACGCAGCCTACACCAACCAGGAAATCCTTCCCAAGTTAGCGCTCTTCACTGTGCGGGCAACCTTCTTGTGCAGACTCCCTGTGTGTCACATACTGCTTACGCCCTCTTCCCTCATAAAGTGCTTGTTCATCGTCTTCTAAGCTGGGACATGGTAAAGAGGCGTCCTCTCTCAGAATGCCAAGGAAACTTCAAGTCACAGCTCTACCGCCATCTTACCCAAAAACATTCATACGAATGTATCAGATATTTAATGGAGCCATGAACTTTAAGAATACATTTTTCTGAACTCCATTAACCATAAAAGATTGTTATAATTACGATAAGCATCACTAGGTAGTTGCTTTAGGGGTTGTTGTTGCTTGCCATTATGCAGCAGCTAAATTGCTGTATTTTCTAGTTCACTTTCATAGGCGCATGCTATTAATAATTTTTGCATTTTATTTTCTTGCACAAGGAAGGAAAATTAACTTCTGTTGTTAGAGAGGTGGTGATCTATCCTGCATTTAAAGCATCGGTGGCGGCTGTGGGCATCGGAGTCTAGTAAAAGGGCTAACTTAAATATCAGCTTAATTAGGTAAATATTAAAACATGACTGTTGAACACAGTCAATGAATATTAGAAAAATGATTCTACTTAAATAATAATAATTATTAACATTATTACTTAGGACAGCTATCACAGAACTCTTTGGAAATAATATTAATAATAATACTGTTTGTTTCATTAACATGTTGTAACATGGAAATCATTTCTATTTCCGTATCTAATGATCCATAGTACACGAGCGATGCAACTAAATGGAAAGTAGCTGCCACAGAATTCAGATCTCGTGATTTCCGTGGGAAATTCATGACACTATCTTAGGCTAGGCAAAGAGCAACGTCGATTGTCACCATGAAGCCAAATGCTGATACTGAAACTTTGGTGATACACAATTACAAGCTCCAAAATTATATGTATTTTTTGTGCATAACATTCTTCCGCAGTACAGGCAGTAGATAAAAATATTCAGTTTCAAAAAACAACATTATCTTAACTTATATAGCACATTATGATGCAAAGAACAACCTGTTAAATCTATCACCTGATTTATGAAATTTTTTGAACCTTCACACATGTATGCATAAATGCTGTCCATGATTATGACTATGATTGCATCGAATAACGGCATACGAAATTCAATGGCTATCGTCTGGAGAAAATAAACTCACGCCCAGAATGCAAGGAAACACGATAATCTCAACGCTATGCACACTTCTTTTAGTGTGGAAATACGAATGACAAATTATTACACAAAGAGCACACCAGTTATACCTTTCACTGCACACTAAACACACCTTTACTTGACTCATCAAGCCAATATTCCACTGTCTATCACAAAAGTCCACTCTTGGTGCTCCTCTTGTATTACTGACTCCCCTGTCTGCATCGCCATCCTCTGGCCTGAGATAGACACCAGTCGCCGTCCTGTTCTGTTTAATTCTACACTTTGAGGTCACGTCCAACTTTGACCATTAGCAATGTCCCAGTCCCAGCACATCAGCACACCATCTCTGCAATAGGCTTTTTACTTCGCGGCTGTCCGTACACTGAGTATGCTGAGTCACCCACAGCTTGCACTGTGTTGACGCCCCCAGCCAAATGAAGTTTAGTGAATGGGCGATCAGATTTTTCCCACCCTAAAGTAGAAAAGTTTCTTGCGCCAGTCTCTTGCTACAATAACTCTTTTCTGAACACAGGGTTGTAGCAACCAGCATGGTCGGAACGCAGTGTAGTCGCCGCCAGGGAGCATTTTGATGACTAGTTCGTGAAGAACTACGACAAGACGGACAGACCCTCGTCATCCCGCTGTTTGTGAGGGCATGACAAAGGAGAGCGTTTACAGAAGACAAGATGCCTAGCGAGTTATTATGCATCGGCGCCTGTTTGTCGGCCGCAATTACCTTCACGCGACGCCGCTCCCCTCCCACCCGATACGTCAGTGACTCCACCATGGGGACACGGACGGTGGGGTGTGTTTGACCGTGGCGTCTCATGGCGCCCTGGTGCCGATGCACCACGCACGCCGCTGTAATTTTTAAGCATTAATCGCTCCAGCCTTGCAGGCGTAAACAATGTTTTCTGAACAGGCGACTAAAGGTTGCCCCCTGACTGTTTACGGCCGGACTGGGATGAAAGAAAGCATCACCCCGCAGTCGGGGCGCGCCCATACTAAAATTTAACAACAGGGTCAGAATGGCTGCCACTGGACTTAAGTTGATTCATAGAGATGCATTTAAATTACACGGACAATTGGATATTCATCGATCTTGAGCAATTGTTTTTATCATCTCCGATGACTATTCTCATCCTTCTTCTACCTGTGTAGTATAAGAAGCATAATATGAAACTAATCGGCCATTTAATTGACGTACTATATTTGATCAACTTGTTTCAATTTCTTATCGGACATTAACAAGGAGCATGTAAACCTGTCGCCTTACTGATGGCTTATCCTCTGCAGGGAACACTTTCAATAAAGTTCAGGCGTCTCTGTGAAGGAATGGCAGCCCACTCTTCCACAATAGCCGAAACCAGAGGAGACAGTGATGTCGGATACTGGAGTCTCGAGCGAAGTCGAATTATAACACATTCAAAAGGTATTCCACTGAGTTCAGGTCGGAACTCTGGGCAGGTTGTAATGCATATGTGCATTCCCTTCATGTGTTGAAGCAAAGTATTATGCATATTTATGAGATCGGGAATGCTCAGTAGCAGCTAGGCTAGATGTACATTTGACAATTAAGCGTCAGCAAGGAGTATTAGTGATGAAATCATAGGAGGCATTGTTGTGCAACTTTAGTAGGGACAAGATCCGACTATTCGGGAGTAGGATCTTATAATCTGAGACAGTGTTCCGAAACAAATTTCCGTCACAATGTCCGCAAATGTGGCATCAGATCCGCCTAGCAACAGCGATCTGAACGCTCATTGGCTGAAAGTTTGGATATACCAGGTGATCAAAAAGTCAGTATAAATTTGAAAACTGAATAAATCACGGAATAATGTAGATAGAGAGGTACAAATTGACACACATGCTTGGAATGACATGAGGTTTTATTAGATCCAAAAAAATACAAACGTTCAAAAAATTTCCGACAGATGGCGCTTCATCTGATCAGAATAGCAATAATTAGCATAACAAAGTAAGACAAAGAAAGATGATGTTCTTTACAGGAAATGCTCAATACGTCCACCATCATTCCTCAACAATAGCTGTAGTCGAGGAATAATGTTGTGAACAGCACTGTAAGCATGTCCGGAGTTATGGTGAGGCATTGGCGTCGGATGTTGTCTTTCAGCATCCCTAAAGATGTCAGTCGATCACGATACACTTGCGACTACAGGTAACCCAAAAGCCAATAATTGACGGACTGAGGTCTGGGGCCGGCCAGAGTGGCCGTGCGGTTCTACGCGCTACAATCTGGAACCGAGCGACCTTTACGGTCGAAGGTTCGAATCCTGCCTCGGGCATGGATGTGTATGATGTCCTTACGTTAGTTAGGTTTAATTAGTTCTAAGTTCTAGGCGACTGATGACCTCAGCAGTTAAGTCGCATAGTGCTCAGAGCCATTTGAACCATTTTTAGAGGTGTGGGGACCTGGGAGGCCAAGCATGACGAAAGTGGCGGCTGAGCACACGATCATCACTAAAAGACGCGCGTAAGAAATCTTTCACGCGTCTAGAAATATGGTTTTTTGTTTGTTCTAATAAAACCCCATGTCATTCTAAGGATGTGTGTCAATTTTTACGTCTCTATCTACATTATTCCGTGGTTTATTAAGTTTTCAAATTTATACTGACTTTTTGATCACCCGGTATATATATATATATATATATATATATATATATATATATATATATATATATATATATATATATAAGAAACGTGAGAAATGTCCTTATTGGCTGAGGGAGAAAGGGGGGCGGGTTTTCTCTTGTCCTTCGGGAAGACAGGGTGAGTGAGTCGCGAGGAGCCACTCAAAACGCACGGTCGAGTAACCGTGGCGGCTGTAAAACAACGGTGGCGACTGCATATTTCAGATGTTAAACAAGATATAAAGTGAAGTTATTAGTTATCAGAACGCCACGTGTCGTGGGCAATGTCTATCATTATGTAAAGTCAGAAAACGGTGTTGAAGTGTGTAATGGGTCGAATAGAACGGCGTAGTCCATAGCCGCCATGTTGCAAATGCTGATCCTGTGACGTTTGTGACAAAGTAATTTCTGTATTATAACAAGTATAGTACAAACGTTGTTGACGACTAACAACTGGCATCCCTAAACACTCCAGTTCAGCAGGATCACCACCTACATGGAACCTGGCGACTGAGAGCTTCTACTGTGCTACGAGGGATTTACCGAAACACTATGATACCAGTTTAGTGATATCGACCAGAGAAGCACTTCCTTCTCGCTACAATGCCAATGAGTGTGTTGTAAGGTCAGTCGATTTCAGAAATAATAATGTTTACAAATCGTTGGCTCACAAATGCTGCTGTGTTACAGGGTACAGCGTCATGCAGATGGAGTCCTCGCCTCTGAACTGTCCCTGCAGTGATGGACACAATGCTGTAAAATATGTTCATAAAAATATAATCATATTCTTCTATGTCTAGCGTTTTCTGAAGCACTATAAGGAGATTTCGCCATAATGGCGAAAAAGACACCCACTATATGCTCTGTAATTCACAGTGAGCACTAAGTATGAAGGTCACTCCAAAAGAAATGCACACAATTTTTTTTTAAAAATACAGAGTTCGTTCTGCATGTGTGAAAGTTTTACAGTGTGTAGATACATTCTTCATTTCAAACTTAGTTCAACCTGTTCCCGTGAGTGGCGCCGTCACAGCATGTCTTCAAGATGGCTGCTACACTTGACGTTCGTCAGAAGCAACGTGCTGTCATAGAACTCCTGTGCAGTGAAAAGAGACAGTGGGAAACATCCACAAGAGGTTGCAAAAGGTGTACGGAGATGCTGCTGTCGATCGCAGTACAGTTAGTCGGTGGGCAAGCAGGTTACGCGATGAAAGCGGGCACAGCAATATTGAGGATTGTCCTCGCAGCGGCAGGCTTCGCACTGCACACACTCCAGACAGTGTGCAGAGAGTTAACGAATTGGTGAGTTCTGACAAACGCATTACAGTGTACTAATTGTCACGCTACGTTGGAGAATAGGGGAAGGAAGTGTTTGCAGAATACTGAAAGTGTTGGAGTTAAAAAAAGTTTATGCCAGGTGAGTTCCCAGGATGTTGACAGTGGCTCACAAAGAAACAAGAAAAACAGTGTACAGCGACCTATTGGAACAGTACGAGAATGGTGGAATTGAATTTCTTCGAAGAATTGTGACAGGTGATGAAACATGGCTCCATCATTTGTCACCAGAGACTAAGAGGCAATCAATGGAGTGGCATCATTGAAATTCACCAAAGAAAAAAAATTTCAAAATCACACCTTCTGCTGGAAAGGTTATGTCAACAGTGTTTTTCGATTCCGAAGGGCCCTTGCTTGTGGATATCATGTCAAGTCGAACCACCATAAATTCAGATGCACATGTGGCGACACTGACGAAACTTCAAGCTCGACTGAGTGCATGTTCGACCACATCGGCAAAAGCAGGATGTTTTGCTGTTGCACGACAATGCACGTCCACACGTCAGTCAAAAAACCATGGAAGTGATCACAAAACTCGGGTGGACAACACTGAAACTACCGCCTTACAGTCCTCACTTGGCTCCATGTGACTACCATCTCTTCGAGAAACGGAATGTCTCTCTTCGTGGAACAAGGTTTGAAGATGATGACTCCCTTGTGCCTGCTGCCAAACAGTGGTTCCAACAGGTTGGTTCAGAATTTTACCATGCGGGTATACAGGCGCTGGTTCCAAGATGGCGTAAAGCAGTTGAGAGGAATGGAAATTATGTGGAGAAATGAAAATATTGTTCGTAAAGAATGTATCTACACACCGTAAAACTTTCAAACATGTAGAATAAAAGATGGATTAAAAAAAATTGTACGCATTTCTTTTGGAGTGACCCTCATAGTTAACGGTCTGTAGACATTTGCCAAAGACAAATCCAACCATCCGATTGCCACAGGGTATAGCATGCTGCATGATACAGGTCACTCGATTACAGTCATCCACTACATAGTGGTGCCAGTCTTTACAACATTTCAAGCACCGCTTACACTGGCTAAACAGAGTGGTGGTTAACTACGAGCTGCTCGACCACTGTACCCCATCCTCTGTCACTACCTGCCAACTGTCACTCTTCTAACAGGACTGCTGGTGGCAGTCTGGGTGTCACGAGTAGTTCCTTTCGCGTTTTTATAACGAACCTTCTCTCGACGGTCTCTGTCCGTCTGTACGTGAAATCTACCTGATAGTGGTTTAGCTGTGGTGGTTGTTTCGCGTTTCTGCCTCATAGTCAATAAGCCGACAGTCGAATTTGACTCCTTAGAAGGGTTGAAATGCCACTAATGGAATTGTTACACAAGTGACACTCAACGACTACTCTGTGTAGGATGTCACTAAGCTCTCTCTCCCGAACCACTCTGCTATTACTGCTTCTCTACTGACAACACAATGCCCACGTCTCCTTTTATACTGGCGCTCGTGACATCTGGTGGCCAGTCATGCTTTACATAGCGGTGACGGATACTTTTGATGCGATGTGTCACATAAAATCGATGGCATAAATGAAAGAAAATAAATGGTTAACCAAACGGAATTCCGTCACAAATTTATATTTATTTATCTTTAATTAGGCTCATTGAAAACGAAACAAGCAGGAGAGTGTACAACGGAACCCTCTTGCAAGATCGAAATGCGATTGCCTACGCATCGACCGTCTACTGCAGTCAGTCGTGCTCAAAACAAGGGAATAGAGGCTTAAGAAGAAGAGCCAACGGGTGTAGTGTGTTGCCCAACAGAAGACGGTGTTCTGGGGACGGGAATTGATCAAATAAAGAGACAAGCGTACAGAGATCATTGGATGTCTGTTGCAACAGTCAAGGCATGGAAGAAGCGATTTGAGGAAGGACGAATCTCGTTGGCCGATGACACACGGTCTGTAACGCCACATCGCCTTACCGACACCAGTGTCCAACAGGTGGATGTCGTCATTACTGAATACTGGCAAGTTACGGTGGCACCATCGCCCCAGAGGACGAACTGAATGTCGGAAACACACAGAGGAAGACTGCACTGTAGTTCCTTCTCTAGATTGTCACACAGATGACAAAATGGTAGATATCGAAATAGATGATAGAGGGATATACAAACAATTAAAATCGCTCAAAAGAGGAAAGGCCGCTGGACCTGATGGGATACCAGTTCGATTTTACACAGAGTAAACGAAGGAACTTGCCCCCCCCCCCCCCCACCCTTCTTCAAGCGGTGTACCGTATATCGCTAGAAGAGCGTAGCGTTCCAAAGGATTGGAAAAGGGCACAGGTCTTCCCCGTTTTCAAGAAGGGACGTCGAACAGATGAGCTGAACTATAGACCTATATCTCTAACGTTGATCAGTTGTAGAATTTTGGAACTCGTATTATCTTCGAGTATACTGACTTGACTACTTATCTACTCTGTAGGAATCAGCATGGGTTCGAAAAAGACGATCGTGTGAAACCCAGCTCGCGCTATTGGTCTACGAGACTCAGAGGGCAATAGACACGGGTTCCCAGGGAGATGCCGTGTTTCTTGACTTCCGCAAGGCGTTTGATACAGTTCCCCACAGTCGTTTAATGAAAAATGTAAGAACATGTGGGCAATCAGACAAATTGTGTGATTGGATTGATGAGTTCGTGGATAACAGAACGCAGCATGTCATTCTCAATGGAGAGAAGTCTTCGGAAGTAAGAGTGATTTCAGGTGTGCCGCAGGGGAGTGTCGTAGAACCGTTGCTATTCACAATATACATAAATGACCTTATGGATAACATTGGAAGCTCACTGAGGCTTTTTGCGGAGGATGCTGTAGTGTATCCAGAGGTTGTAACAATGGAAAATTGTACTGAAATGCAGGCTGGCACTGAGCACTATGGGGCTTAACATCTGTGGTCATCAGTCCCCTAGAACTTAGAACTACTTAAACCTAACTAACCTAAGGACATCACACACATCCAAGCCCGAGGCAGGATTCGAACCTGCGACCGTAGCAGTGGCGCGGTTCCGGACTGAGCGCCTAGAACCGCTTGACCACCGCGGCCGGCGAAATGCAGGGAGTTCAGCAACGAATTGACGCTAGGTGCAGGGAATGGCAATTGAATCTCAATGTACACAAGTGTAATGTGCTGCTAATACATAGAAAGAAAGATCATTTATCATTTAGCTACAATATAGCAGGTGAGCAACTGGAAGCAGTAAATTCCATAAATTATCTGGGAGTAGGCATTAGGAGTGATTTAAAATAGAATGACCATATAAAGTTAATCGTCCGTAAAGCAGAGCCAGACTGAGATTCATTGGAAGAATCCTAAGGAACGGCAATCCGAAAACAAAGGAAGTAGGTTACAGTACACTTGTTCGCCCACTGCTTGAATATTGCTCACCGGTGTCACATCCGTACCGGATAGGGTTGATGGAATAAATAGAGAAGATCTAACGGAGAGCAGCGCGCTTCGTTACAGGATCATTTAGTGATCGCGAAAGCTTTACGGAGATGATAGATAAACTCCAGTGGAAGACTCTGCAAGAGTATCTCGGTACGGGCTTTTGTTTCGAGAACATACCTTCACCGAGGAGTCAAGCAGTACATTGCTCCCTCCTACGTATATCTCGCGAAGAGCCCACACAGAGGCATACCTACAATCTTTCTTTCCATAAACAATACGAGACTGGAATAGAAGGGAGAACCGATAAAGGTACTCAAAGTACCCTCCACCACACACCGTCAGGTGGCTTACGGAGTATGGATGTAAATGTAGATGTAGATGTGCTCTCCGTACACTTGTGCTATTCTTTGATGAATTTCCGTTTCCCACACCCCTATAAGGAAAAGCAAAACGCACTACACCCCTTTTCTCGTCTTTTGAAACCTCCAATCCTTTGTTTTTAGCACGAATGATTGCATTTGGCTGCCGACGTGTGCACGTGAGCAGTCTTTTGTCACGTGACTATGCGCCCATGTCTCTCTACTGATGAGTCTGGGGTCTGAGCGGTCTTATTGGGACCATACCTCTTCCGTAGGTAATGGCATCACCATCCCTTTGTTGTTTTTCATTTTAGAAACTCCGTCTCTTTTCTTTCTGAATGAATGGTAATATATTTTATGTCTTTGCGTAGAAGAAACCAGCACTGTACCTCATACTGAAACCTATCAAGCACATTGCCAGTGACACTCACTACGGCCGTTCAGTAAGTAATGCAGTAATGCAACACATTGTTTTTCTGATAGCAGGTTGGTTTACTCTTGATACCACATTATTTCCTACTCTTTGTAAGTTGAGACAAAACTGTACGTGGAGCGCAGCGATCAGCTTCTATACTTTGATAAAACAACAGCCGAATTCGCCGGCCGGTGTGGCCGAGCGGTTCTAGGCACTTCAGTCTGGAACCTCGTGACCGCTACGGTCGCAGGTTCGAATCCTGCCTCGGGCATGGATGTGGGTGATGTCCTTAGGTTAAATAGGTTTATGTAGTTCTAAGTTCTAGGGGACTGATGACCTCATATCTTAAGTCTCATAGTGCTCAGAGCCATTTGAACCATTTGAACAGTCGAATTCGCAGTAACGTTTGTTTATTATGTGCGGTATCGGCTTGTCTTACAGCCATCCTCAGATTTTTTTCAGCCGTCTTTGGCTGGTGCTGGTGCACTCCTCGGTTTTTCAAGTGATACCACGATCGTACACTCTTTTGGCTAAAAATTTTATTTTTCAACGCAGTCTTCGCTCAACGGGACGGCCTTACGCCACCTTACTGGAAGGGTCTATATCCCGGCACTGTACCGATTTACAGGTCGCTGTCAAAGCCAACGTCCTGCTGCTTCAATAACCTCCCTATCATCCAAGTACTGCTTCCCTGGAGCGTGTCTTTTACTGAGCCAACCGGAAGGAAGTCGGAAGGTGTAAGGTCTAGGCTGTAGGATTGATGAGGAACAACAAAGAATTTTTATGAGCTCCCCTCGGGTGCGCAAACTTGTGTGAGCCCTTGCATTGTAACGGAGAACGAGAAGTTTGTCAGCGTTTTTGTGGCGATGAACACGCTGAAGTCGTTTCATCACTTTCCTGAGGGTGTCTCAATAAACTTCAGAGTCAATTTTTACACAGTGAGGGTCGACATCAAATAGAATAACTCTTTCATTGGTGCTGTGGTGTCACTTCATCGACTGTCGTTTGGAGCCTGAGTCGAAGTGATGAATCCATGTTTCATCGCCTGTGACGACAATCGACAAAAATTGTCACTATCAGCCTCCTAACGCGCAAGCATAACTACACAGATGGTCCTTCGTTGGTCTTTATTGTCTTCCGTTAGGCACCGAAGAACCCAGCAGGTTCACACCTTTGTGTACCCAACTCGTGACGAGTGTAGGAGCACTACTAGTAGAGACGTCCAGTTGAGCAGTGAAGCGTTTGGTTGCGATCCGTCGTTCACCTCGGATGAAAACGTCCACACGTTCCAACTTTTAAGGAGCCGCAGCTGTGTGTGGCCGGCCAGCACGCAGGAAGTCGGACAGGTTTCCAGAATGAGATTTTCACTCTGCAGCGGAGTGTGCGCTGATATGAAACCTCCTGGCAGATTAAAAGTGTGTGCCATACCGAGACTCGAATTCGAGACCTTTGCCCTTCGCGGGCAAGTGCTCTACCAACTGAGCTACCCAAGCACGACTCACGCCCTGTCCTCACAGCTTTACTTCTGCCAGTATCTGGCCTCCCACCTTCTCTGCAATATCCTTTCTTTCAGCAGTGCTAGTCCTGCAAGGTTCGCAGGAGAGCTTCTGTAAAGTTTGGAAGGTAGGAGACGAGATACTGGTAGAAGTAGAGCTGTGAGGACGGGGCGTGAGTCGTGCTTGGGTATCTCAGCTGGTAGAGCACTTGATCGCGAAAGGCAAAGGTCCCGAGTTCGGGTCTCGGTCCGGCACACAGTTTTAATCTGCCGGGATGATTCGGACAGGTTTGCCCGGCCTTGATGCAGTGACGACAGATCCCTCGGCCAAAGACTCGCCGTGTTTTTGTTCACACCCAGATCTCCGAAGAAATTCTGCAGGAAACTATAAATATCTCCCTCGTTCTGGTTTTCTGCCAAAAGAAAACCAATGACAATTCTGTGCTTACAACCCAACTCCGTTGCACTCACTGTTTTGAAGACGTATACCGCCGCCATCTACTGGAACTTCAGGAACCGTGAAGCTGAAGCGGTAGTATTCCACGATACACTCTGCATTTTACGGGAAATAAAATTCTGCATTACTTACTAGACGTGTTTGATTGCCTGAATGGCTTAGCAGCAGGATCGGAGAGGCACGCGTGGGTACCCGCTAGAATGACGGCGTGGTTCGGTGATTGCCTCTTCGCAGCCGATACAGCGGCAAGTAGGGCAGCGCAGCATGGCGTAGCGTTTCCCGCTTCTGCCGGAAGCTCGCGGCGCTGCCTCTAATGGCCCGGAAAGCGACACGCTCGCCTGCCCGCCGGATGTGGGGGGGGGGGGGGGGGGGGGGGGGGCGGTGCGTGGTGCGTGGGTGGGGGAGGGGCCGAGAGAAAGTGAGGCGCCGCTCCTGGGCCGTCATCTTTCCACAGTGAGCCGTGCCGAAAGTGAAAGGAGGCAGGCACATTCGTGTTATGTCTACCGACAGTTCTCTATTCTTCTCTGCTTCCCCTTTCACTGGTGATCTTTCCCCTGGGTTGACATATGACTCCGTTTCTATCAATATTATTGCTCTTCGTCTCTTTATATGCTAACATTTATTTCTTTTAATGTCGCAGGCATCAGTCATCTGACTGGTTCTGTATGATCCATCAGGGACTCCCCTCTGGCGCCAACTTCTTCCTCTCAGAGTAGAACTTACAACATACGTCTTCAATTAGTTGTTGGATGTAAACAAATCACAGTATTCTCCTATAGTTTCTGCCCCTTACAACTCTCTCCAGTATAATGGATGTTATCCTCTGATGTCTTGACATACACTACTGGCCATTAAAATTGTTACACCACAAAGATGACGTGCTACAGACGCGAAATTTAACCGACAGGAAGAAGATGCTGTGATATGCAAATAAATAGCTTTTTAGAGTATTCACACAAGGTTGGCGCAGATGGAGACACCTACAACGTGCTGCCGTGAGGAAAGTTTCCAACCGATTTCTCATACACAGACAGCAGTGGACCGGCGTTGCCTGGTGAAACGTTGCCTCGTGTAAGGAGGAGAAATGCGTACCATCACGTTTCCGCCTTGTATGAAGGTCGGATTGTAGCCTACCCCGATTGAAGTTTATCGTATCGCGACATTGCTGCTCGCGTTGGTCGAGATCCAATGACTGTTAGAATATGATATCGGTGAGTTTAGGAGGGTAATACGGAACGCCGTGCTAGATCCCAATGGCCTCGTATCACTAGCAGTCGAGATGACAGGCATCTTATCCGCATGGTTGTAACGAATCGTGCAGCCACGTCTCGATCTCTGAGTCAACAGATGGGGACGTTTGCAACACAACAACCATCTGCAGGAACAGTTCGACGACGTTTGTAGCAGCATGGACCACCAGCTCGGAGACCATGGCTGCGGTTCAAAGGCTCTGAGCACTATGGGGCTCAACTGCTGTGGTCATAAGTCCCCTAGAACTTAGAACTACTTAAACCTAACAAACATAAGGACATCACTCACATCCATGCCCGAGGCAGGATTCGAACCTGCGACCGTAGCGGTCGTGCGGTTCCAGACTGTAGCGCCTTTAACCGCTCGGCCACTCCGGCCGGCCATGGCTGCGGTTACCCTTGACGCAGCATCACAGACAGGAGCGTCTGCGATGGTGTACTCAACGACGAACCTGGGTGCACGAATGCCAAAACGTCATTTTTTCGTGTGAATCCATGTTCTGTTTACAGCATCATAATGACCGCATCCGTGTTTGGCGACATCGCGGTGAACGCACATTGGAAGCGTGTATTCGTCATCGCCATACTGGCGTATCACCTAGCGTAATGGTATTGGGTGCCATTGGTTACACGTCTCGGTAACCTCTTGTTCACATTGACGGCACTTTGAACAGTGGACGTTACATTTAAGATATGTTACGACCCGTGGTTCTACCCTTCATTCGATCCCTGCGAAACCCTACATTTCAGCAGGATAATGCACGACCGCATGTTGCAGGTCCTGTACGGGTCTTTCTGGATACAGAAAATGTTCGACTGCTGCCTGGCCAGCACATTCTCCTGATCTCTCACCGATTAAAAACGTCTGGTCAATGGCGGCCGAGCAATTGGCTCGTCACAATACGCCAGTCACTACTCTTGATGAACTGTGGTATCGTGTTGAGGCTACATGGGCAGCTGTACCTGTACACGCCATCCAAGCTCAGTTTGACAATGCCCAGGCGTATCAAGGCCGTTATTACGGATAAAGGTGGTTGTTCTGGGTACTCATTTCTCAGGATCTATGCACCCAAATTGCGGAGTAATCTCTTCATTCCTAATCTTATCAGTTCCCTAATTTCTAACTTTCCTCTGTAACAATACATCTCAAACGCTTCGATTCTCTTCTTTTCTGGTTTCTGCCACACTCCATGGTTCTTTGTCACACAGTGCTGTCCTGCAAACATACATACTCAGGAATTTCTTCCTGACATTAAGCCCGAGGTCTGATGCTGGTACAGCTCTTGTACAAAAAGCACCTCTCTGACTGTACTAATTTCCTTTCTATGTCCTCTTTGCTTCGTCCGTCACGTGTTATTTGTCTTCCAAGATACCGAAGCTACTAAACATCGTCAACACTGTAAACTTGCCGTACCACATTCTGCTTCACTTTCGCATCTCTGTGTACTCTTCAGAACTTCCAACACCTGTTTCCGAGGTAGCAGAACATTTCTTGTAATATTTATACTAATCATACGGCGCAGCATATAGCCTACAGGTCTTAATTAATTGTATTAATAGTGGCCATCCTGGTCGAGCGGTTCTAGGCGCTTCAGTTCCGAACCACGCAGCTGCTACGGTCGCAGGTTCGAATCCTTCCATGGATGTGTGAGATGTCCTTAGTTTAGTTAGGTTTAAGTAGTTCTAAGTCTAGGGGACTGATTACCTCAGATGTTAAGTCCCCTAGTGCTCAGAGCCATTTTTTTGACGTGGGCGCACTTTAAGTTTATAGACCGTGATTGTGTGGAATAATTATTTCTATTTTTCCCCTTACTAGAGAGTTTAATTTAACATACCACAAGGCGTTTTGAGCACGTTTTGCACGTCATCAACCGTTCTCACACGCAGAATACCAAGAAAGCCGCTCCAGTAGCAGAACAGCGTACGAAACAGTACTATATATTAATTTAAATTAAGACTTTTATTGGTAAAATTCCAATAGCCACTCCAGTAGCAGAACAGATAACAAAATTGTATCTTGTGTCAATGAAGATCAAGGCATTTCATTCTTAAATAACATTTATCTGTGTGCATTAGTGTCTGATGATAGCTAAACATGTTTAAAATGCGTTGAAAAATGTTAAAAATAGAAAAATAAATTAGACTGCTTACAGAAAATTAAAATAAATAGATTTTTATTTTTGTCACCAATTTTAGCAAATAGCTTCTATTATACACTCATCTCATTTGTTTTTCTGCTGGCCCAGCTCTTTCCAGTAACACTACTCCAAATATCCATCATGCCACTTTCTTTTCTGTATTTTTCTCTCACTGCAGGCCTCTAACTTCCGTATAAAGGCACTCTGCAGACGCAACGTTCAGTTAAAATCATGTCTATTACTAGACTCGTTAAAATACTTCTCTTGACCGAATAATAGTTTGCTGCTTCTAATCACTTTCTAATCTGAATTGATCAGTTCTTGTGTTTTCATAGGGAAGTCTTCGACTGGCACAACTTGCATTTTTTAATGATTTTAACCAACGAACACTTTACTTTTCATGTTCTCATAAAATCCTTTCGATCTGTAGGACACTTCACGTTGTAAAATGATGAATTACTGTTTGGAATGCTGATGACACTGACCGAAATATTGCTGTATCAAAGTTGCAATCTTATTAAGTCAACAACGCACAATAAACTTATGGTATCTGACACTAGCCACGAATAACTACGCACAAACATTGAATTATTTTATTTTTATCTGACTTTAATTCTACTATACAGGGTGTCCCAGCTTCCTTGTCCACCCAAAATATCTCTGGAACAATAACAGCTACTGGAAAACGACTTTCATCGGTATCAATGTAGGGCTGGGGCCCATGAATGTACATATTTGGGAACATTCTAAAACGAAAGCATATGTGTTTTTTAACACAAACTTATGTTTTTTTAATGGACCTCCTATATTTTTTCTTCAGCAATCCATAGCATGACAAAGCACATACACAATGGCGTTGATTTCATCGCAATATTCCCATTATATCCCGAGATATTGACACGCGAAGTTAACGCTTGAAACACCCGACATGCGCTGCTAGCGCACGTCCTGAGGCTCAGGCGTGAACCCCATGCTGCCCGTAATCGCGATGTGATTGACATGTGTAATCACACCTCCATACTTATCAAGAGGTCCGAAACGAATAATACGGTCTGCTGCCATCAACTCTCGTAAGCACATAATGGTTTCCCTCTTGCACGTTTTACGTATCTACGTACACAATATGAACCGGTTCCGATCGGTGTACACCCGTCAGGTTGTCTTATTTATCCTGCACACCCAAAATAAGGTTTATCTAATGCATTATATGA
The DNA here is from genome assembly GCF_023864345.2 of Schistocerca serialis cubense. Classification (NCBI taxonomy): domain Eukaryota; kingdom Metazoa; phylum Arthropoda; class Insecta; order Orthoptera; family Acrididae; genus Schistocerca; species Schistocerca serialis. The sequence continues at coordinate 414,879,208 of NC_064645.1, forward strand.
CCCATTGTGCCTGTCGCGCAGGGCCTGGCTCTACCTTGTCAAGTGTCCAACGTAGTTCCCACTACTGCCACAGTTACCACTTCGCCTTGTATATGATTTGAGACCCATGCAAACTTCTGTACTCCACCACCCTCCGAGCATCCCATTTGTTGTTGCTTTGGCGTGCAGTACACCGCTTGCCAGTGTAGCCATGCATCAGAGTAATCTAGTGACGGCACGGAGGTAGTACACATTGTGAATAAACGTTGTGTTGTGGAACTTATACTGTACAGTATAATGTACACACATGAAGATATGGTAGAAATGCTGCTGATCTATGGAGAATGTACGTTGACGGGAAATACATTATGAGATTGCTTGTTTGTTTATAGTACTGTTAGCGAACATTATGATTATTAAGTTAATATGTCTGTTTTCTACCCTACTCTACATACCTGTACTGTACCCTGTTGTAGGTAGACGAATTGCTATTCAGGCAGAACGACTGTACAGAAGACGATTCCCTGACAAGCCATCGCCTTCGTGCCGGATGTTTGGTCGTCTCACATCTCGTCTACGTGAAACGGGAAGCTTAAATCCAAAACCTCGACATCGTCCTAGAACACGCACAGATGAACGTGCTGAAGTTGCTGTGCTCGCTACCATAGCTGTGAATCCTCAAATCAGCACACGTCAAATTGAACGTGAAGTTGGTGTGTCGAAATCAAGTGCAAAGCGTATTCTTAAACGTCATAAATTTCATCCTTACCATGTTCATTTACACCAGGATCTTCATGGAAATGACTTCCGCGATAGGGTAACATTTTGTCGGTGGGCTCAGCAAAAACTTCTGACTAATCCAAATTTTTTTGCAGATGTTCTCTTTACCGACGAGGCATCATTCTCCAACAAAGGAATTGTCAATATGAGGAATATGCATTATTGGTCCGCAGACAATCCAAAATGGCTCCGCCCGTGGAAAGTTAATGTTTGGTGTGGGATTATTGGAGGTACCATTATCGGACCTTTCTTTATAAATGGCATCCAAAATGGCAGACAATACTCCAGATTTATACGACACAATCTTCCTGTTCTCTTGGACACCGTACCTCTGAACCGGAGAATGGTCATGTGGTATCAGCACGACGGATGCCCTGCACATAACGCCTTACGAGCACGACGACTTCTGAACCGTAAGTTCCCTGGTAGGTGGATTGGACGAGGTGGCCCAGTTAGGTGGCCTGCCCGATCTCCGGACCTTACACCGCTGGATTATTTTCTTTGGGGAGCAGTGAAGGACACTGTTTACCAACATGAACCAACAATACCAGATGACATGAAGCAACGCATTATTGATGCTTGTACAGCCATCAAAGAGGAAACAGTAGCACGAAGTAGGGCATCCTTCATCCGCAGAATGACCCTATGTATGCATGCCAATGGGCATCACTTTGAGCATGAGATGTGAACACTATGTTTAGTATGTAGTGCTGGTATCACAGTGGAAGTTTCTACAAAGGCCCATTTTACCCAGTGATGTTAAGAAACATTTGTTTGCAACAATTTGTCATTTAACGCATTAGATAAACATAACATTGATAATTATGTGATAATAAAACTAATTGGTTAAACATGTTTACATTCATCTTCTATGTCCTACCTGAACTTCTCAAATCAAAACATTTTTACCTAAACAACAGTAAAACTTTTAGTCCACTTGCTCGTTTCACTAAAACCATCAACATTAATTTTACTATTACGAGTGAATGATTAACTGTCACTTGCGCTAGATCTAGAGTAAAGTAAAGTTAAGTTTTAACGTTGAACGGCATTACCTTTTTAGTAACGGATTAACGATAAGCGAAGTTAACTTTGTACACAGATATGTTACAGAACCGCATCACCCCTAGCCTATGGGATAAATACCTGCTGGAATGTACGACGTTAATGCAGGATGGCAGCAGACCGTATTATTCGTTTCGGACCTCTTGATAAATATGGAAGTGTGATTACGCATGTCAATCACATCGCGATTACGGGCAGCATGGGGTTCACGCCTGAGCCTCAGGACGTGCGCTAGCAGCGCATGTCGGGTGTTTCAAGCGTCAACTTCGCGTCTCAATATATCGGAATGTAATGGGAATATTGCGATGCAATCAACGCCATTGTGTATGTGCTTTGTCATGCTATGGATTGCTGAAGAAAAAATACAGGAGGTCCATTTAAAAAAACATAAGTTTGTGTTAAAAAACACATATGCTTTCGTTTTAGAATGTTTCCAAATATGTACATTCATGGGCCCCAGCCCTACATTGATACTGGTGAAAGTCGTTTTCCAATAGCTGTTATTGTTCCTGAGATATTTTGGGAGGACAAGACAGCTGGGACACCCTGTATATAATTTGAGTCTAGTTGAAAGACATTTTGCATACTCTTTCGCATCCTTGCTGTACCTGATAATGATAATAACTAACAGATCGTATGTCTTATGTCACTGTAAAACACTTTTCTCTGTTCGTGCTACTCAAGCATTTAAAGTATTATAGAAACTATTCCTGCAAAAACGTAAGAGATGGAAAAGAGCCACCGAGGTACAACAACCGAGTTAGAAAACTGCTGCGGAAGCAACGGGAACTTCACAGCAAACATAAACATAGCCAAATCCTTGCAGACAAACAAAAATTACGCAAAGTGAAATGTAGTGTGAGGAGGGCTATGCGAGAGGCGTTCAATGAATTCGAAAGTAAAGTTCTATGTACTGACTTGATAGAAAATCCTAAAAAATTTTGGTCTTATGTCAAAGTGGTAGGTGGATCAAAACAAAATGTCCAGACACCCTGTGACCAAAATGGTACTGAAACAGAGGATGACAGACTAAAGGCAGAAATACTAAATGTCTTTTTCCAAAGCTGTTTCACAGAGGTTTCACAAAGTAAGAGCATATGGACTATCGGACCAATTGTGTGATTGGATTGAAGAGTTCCTGGATAACAGAACGCAGCATGTCATTCTCAATGGAGAGAAGTCTTCCGAAGTAAGAGTGATTTCTGGTGTGCCGCAGGAGAGTGTCGTAGGACCGTTGCTATTCACAATATACTTAAATGACCTTGTGGAAGACATCTGCAGTTCACTGAGGCTTTTTGCGGATGATGCTGTGGTATATTGAGAGGTTGTAACAATGAAAAATTGTACTGAAATGCACGAGGATCTGCAGCGAATTGACGCATGGTGCAGGGAATGGCAATTGAATCTCAATGTAGACAAGTGTAATGTGCTGCGAATACATAGAAAGAAAGATCCCTTATCATATGGCTACAATATAACAGATCAGCAACTGGAAGCAGTTAATGCCATAAATTATCTGGGAGTACGGATTAGGAGTGATTTAAAATGGAATGACCATATAAAGTTGATCGTCGGTAAAGCAGATGCCAGACTCAGATTCATTGGAAGAATCCTAAGGAAATGCAATCCGAAAACAAAAGAAGTAGCTTACAGTATGCTTTTTCACCCGCTGCTTGAATATTGCTCAGCGGTGTGGGATCCATGCCAGATAGGGTTGATAGAAGAGATAGAGAAGAGCCAACGGAGAGCAGCGCGCTTCGTTACAGGATCATTTAGTAATCGCGAAAGCGTTACGGAGATGATAGATAAACTCTAGTGGAAGACTCTGCAGGAGAGAAGCTCAGTAGCTCGGTACGAGCTTTTGCTGAAGTTTCGAGAACATACCTTCACCGAAGAGTCAAGCAGTATAATGCTCCCTCCTACGTATATCTCGCGAAGAGACCATGAGGATAAAATAAGAGAGATTAGAGCCCACACAGAGGCATAAAGACAATCCTTCTTTCCACGAACAATACGAGACTGGAATAGAAGGGAGAACGGATAGAGGTACTCAAGGTACCCTCCGCCACACACCGTCAGGTGGCTTGCGGAGTATGTAGATGTAGAACTAATACTGTCTGTGCAAAGACTCATCATCACAAATACACTTAGATAATAGTGGCCTACTTAACTGAGAAACGGATTCGCCGTCGCACATTCATTTCACGTATCTTAACGCTCATTACGATTATTTTCATAGAAGACACTGATAATCGGCCATTCTATATTTCATTTACGAAGCCAATATGAGAGTGGTAGCTAAACCCCAACGCTGAATATAGGGTCACAAATGAAGTTAGTAGTTGCGAAGTACAGTCGACTAGTAAGGGAAGAAACTTTAATATATTATCCAGAAAAGTACAAACAGTTACGCTCTTGATTTTCGCTGACAGTAGATCGCAAACGAACCATTGTCCTATTCACACAGAGCAAAGACGCCACTAAGGGATGAAGTCACTGACTTAATTGACGAGCTGATTACTTAGTTACTTCCACGTTACATAGACCATAAGCACGATAAACCGTATGAATATATATATATATATATATATATATATATATATATATATATATATATATCCGCTATGATACAGAAACATTTCTCGAGAGAAAACACTTTTCCTTTTATTCTCATGGCCTCATTAAAACGAGGTCTACTGTACAGAATAACCAAGCCAAGTGGATGGACGTGAGGATAGGATGATTATTTAGAGGTAATAATGAGCCGTAAGTGTAGGGTGATTTATACAGAAAGTGGTACGTAGGCCCTACATAAGGGGTAGCATAACAGAGAACTTCAGATTCTTGGATGTCAGGATTTAGGATCGGTCGGTCGAGGGTCGAGGCCAGGGACAGAAAGCGTCAGCTATCTCCCAGTCTTGCAATTGGTAAACGTCCTATGACCTAATTAACGGGAGCTGACTTGTCGCATCAACAGCGCTGACATCCCAGCGTCAGCGACGGCGGTACGACACGTGGGCCACCGCTATCGTGCCCTGGTTGCCGTGGATCGGTAGCTACCGAGACTTAAAATTGTTATACATTGCACACTATAGCTGTGAGTTTCAGTCGAGTCTGGGACGAAGGGACTATATATATATATTCGGGGCGGTTAGTAGACCCGCAACCGAGCGCCCCCCCAGGTGGCGGATAGGGGAATGCCTCCTAGATATAGGTGGTACCGAGGAAATGAAATACTCGGGGCGGACCAAAACTACTTGTAGCGTCTGTTCCCACAGTGGGCGGCTACAAAAGGCGTCTGCTCCACATGTCAGTGGCGGCCTCAACCAACCTCCTGATCTGGAAAGTCAGGTTGTACTCAGCAGCATGCCATACATCCAACTACTAAACATCATGATGGTACAACGAGAAAAATCTCATTACCCCGGGCCCCAGTCAATAGAGTGGGATTGTCGTGAGCATCGGATTCCGGGGGCTCACGGACATCATGAGAAGAATCGGAGCTTCTCAAACTCCCTCAAGACCAAACGCAAACACTACATCGGCACACTCAACGTGAACACACTGATGAAGACAGGAAAGATTAAACAACTGACAGACACTCTCGAAAAATTTCAAATCAAAATATGTGCACTGCAAGAAACACGATTCACAGACGAAGACCATTTCAACACGGAGAATTTCAGAATATACAAAGGAAAACCATCGAGACAACTGAAAAACCTAAGGCTTTTTGGCACAGGATTTGCAGTACACAGGTCCATCACGGACAGCATAATCGACTTTTCGTCACCAAACGAAAGAATCAGCACCATCACAGTGAAATCAGCCAATAAATCCTACACAATAATCAACGCACATGCACCGACTAATGACTACAACAGGAAAAACCCGGACGAAATTGATGACTTCTGGACGACAATGGAAGAAACTATCAGAAAAATTGCTGCACATAGAGTTAAAATAATACTGGGAGACTTCAACGCCAAACTCGGAAAAGAAAAGATATACAGACATATCACAGGCAAACATACTCCACACAAGGATACCAACAAAAACGGAAAACATCTCATAGACTTTTGCAAAAGCCACGACCTCGCCATTATGTCAACAAAATTCAAGAAATCAACACGAAAACTTACCACATGGAAATTCCCCAGCGGAAAGCAAGAACTACAAATCGACCACGTAATAGTGCAGAAAGACTCACAAAAAGAAATTTTGAACATAGACACCCGTAAAGGCTACTTCGACTCAGACCACCACCTATTACAGATCAGGATTCGTCTTTTGCCCAAGAAAAAGCTCCAGAAGAACAAAATTGTTAGACCAGATCCAGAATACGTTACTTTAAACCAGACACAAATATTACACAAAATTAAAATGGAGAAAACGACAGACTGGACACAACTTTCACGAAGAATCCGAGAGGCCATGAAACTAGCACAAGCACCACGAACACGGAAACACCGTTGGTGGAACCACACATTTAGTAGCCATAAATCCCAAGAGAATTGGATGAACTTCTTGAAAACACAGAAGCAATCAAGCAAAATCATTCGCAGTGAAAAACGACAGTATGACAAACGGCAACTGACAGAGATCGAATCGGACTTCATGAAGAACAATACAAGAAACTTCTACAGAACGTTCAGAGAAAATATGACTGGATATCAACCACCCAACTTGTGCTTCAGAAGACCGGATGGAACCCTAGAGACCAATACCAAAAACAATTGTGACATTCTGGCAAAGTACTTTGAAAAACTGCTCAACACGGACCCCCCCATGGAAGAAATGATGACAGAAACGAGCACATACAATCCAGATAGTGAACCTCCAACTCTAGAGAAGTTAAAGAAATAATAAAGTCACTCAAGAATCGTAGAGCACCAGGAGAAGATGGCATCATCGTGGAAATCTGGAAGTTACAAGACCCAGAACTCACCAAAGACATCCACAGGATCTTGGAAGACATCTGGAAGACCATGAAAATTCCTGGCGACTGGAAAACTGCCCTGATACACCCACTACACAAAAAAGGTGACAAGACTGACCCTAACAACTACAGAGGAATATCCCTACTACCGGTCACATACAAGATCCTCTCTAAAGCTTTACTGAACAGACTAGAATGCCAAACCGACCACTTGATTGGGGAATACCAAGCAGGCTTCCGTAAAGGGCGGTCTTGTGCGGAACAAATTTGGAACCTGAAAATGATTTTACAACACAAACAGAACCTGATCATTACCTTTCTTGACTTCAAAAAGGCGTAAGACTCTATCGACCGGAAAACTCTCTTCAAAATTCTAGCAGAATACAAAGTAGACAACAAAACACGGGCTATCATAGAGCAAACTTTAACCAACACGACCTCCAAAGTAAAGTTCTGTGGGGAACTATCAGAGCCCTTTCAATCTGGTGTTAGATAAGGTCATAAAAGAATGGGAAACATCACAACAGGGGATAACCTTAGGAAACCTACAGATTAAATGCCTGGCTTTTGCAGACGATTTGGCGATTGTCACGAAAGGTATAAAGGAAACAAAAGACGCTATTGAAAAACTGCATGAAATCGCTTCCAAAACTGGACTACAGATCTCTTACGAAAAGACACAGTTTATGAGCACAAATGAACTCTCATCTCTGAACACAAAGTATGGCACGATTTACAAAACGGCAAACTTCAAATACCTCGGTGAAACACTACAAATGAGTGGACATAACAGAGACTCAAACGAAGAAAGAAAGACTAAACTGGACAAGGCATACAAAGTAGTGTGGAATCATTACAACAAGAAGTCTATCTCACAAAAAGCCAAATTACGCCATTACGACACGGTGGTGCTCCCCGAGGCACTATATGCAGCAGAGACCACACTAATCCTAGGGCATACACGTATCGGACAATTAGAAAAAGTAGAACGGAAAATACTTAGGAAAATATTTGGCACAACTAGCAACAATGGAATATGGATCAAGAAACCTACAGAGGAACTGTACAAACATACGGAGACAATCACAGAAAAGATTAGAAAACGCAGACTACAGTTCTATGGACACCTATACAGAATGCCATCACACAGGCTGACCAAACAGATCTTTGACTGGGTAACCACTACAAACAACAAATATGTGGCAGAGGTAGAAAACAACCTGAACCAGCTCAACATAACAGCAGACACAATAAACGACAGAATAAAGTTCAGAAACATCATTAAGAAAAGTAAACTACATGAGATACAACGCGACAAAAGAAAAGGCATAAAATGGACCGAAGAACGCAAGCAAAATCACAGCGAGAAGATGAAAGAAATGTGGGCAACCAAAAAGGCAATCAAGATGAAGCCGAAGACACAAATCCGACAAGAAGCATGGACAGAGGACCGGAAACAGAAACACAGCAAGGAAGGCAGCAAAAGGAACTGGCCATGTAGTTTAGTCCAAATGCGCTCTTTAAGGGCGAAACACCAATAATATATATATATATATATATATATATATATATATATATATATATATGTTGTCGTCTTGAGTCCTGAGACAGGTTTGATGCAGCTCTCCATGCTACTCTATCCCGTGCAAGCTTCTGCATCTCCCACTACGTACTGCAGCCTACAACCTTCTGAATCTGCTTAGTGTGTTCATCTCTTGGTCTCCCTCTACGATTTTTACCCTCCACACTGCCCTCAAATACTAAATTGGTGATCAATTGATGCCTCAGAACATGTCCTACCAACCGATCCCTTCTTCTAGTTAAGTTGTGCCACAAATTTCTCTTCTCCCCAATTCTGTTCAATACCTCTTCATTAGTTATGTGATCTACCCATCTAACCTTCAGCTTTCTTCTGCAGCACCACATTTCGAAAGCTTCTATTCTCTTCTTGTCTAAACTATTTATCGTCCACTTTTCACTTCCACACATGGCTACACTCTATACAAATACTTTCAGAAACGACCTCCTGACACTTAAATCTGCACTCGATGTTAACAAATTTTTCTTCTTCAGAAACGCTTTCCTTGCCATTGCCAGTCTACAGTTTGTATCCTCTCTACTTCGCCCATCATCAGTTATTTTGCTCCCCAAATAGCAAAATTCCTTTACTACTTGAAGTGTCTCATTTCCTAATCTAATTCCCTCAGCATCACCCGATTTAATTCGACTACATTCCATTATCCTCGTTTCGCTTTTGTTGATGTTCATCTTATATCCTTCTTTCAAGACACTGTCCGTTCTGTTCAAATGCTCTTCCTAGTCCTTTGCTGTCTCTGCCAGAATTACAATGTCATCGGCAAACCTTAAAGTTTTTATATCTCCTCCATGGATTTTAAGACCTACTCCGAATTTTTCTTTTGTTTCCTTTACCGTTTGCTCAATATACAGATTGAACATATTTGGGGAGAGGCTAGAACCCTGTCTCACTCCTTTCCCAAGCACTGCTTCCCTTTCTTGCCCCTCGACTCTTATAACTGCCATCTGGTTTTTGTACATTTTGTAAATAGTCTTTCGCTCCCTGTATTTTAGCCCCGCCACCTTCAGAATTTGAAAGAGAGTATTCCAGTCAACATTGTCAAAAGCTTTCTCTAAGTCTACAAATGCTAGAAACGTAGGTTTGCCTTTCCTTAATCTTTCTTCTAAGATAAGTCGTAGGATCAGTATTGCCTCATGTGTTCCAACATTTCTACGGAATCCGAGCTGTTCTTCCCCGAGGTCGGCTTCTACCAGTTTTTCCATTCGTCTGTAAAGAATTCGCGTTAGTATTTTGCAGCTGTGAATTATTAAACTGATAGTTGGGTAATTTTCACATCTGTCAACATCTGCTTTCTTTGGGATTGGAATTATTATATTCTTCTTGAAATCTGAGGGTATTTCGCCTGTCTCATACATTTAGCTCACCAGATGGTAGAGTTTTGTCAGGACTGGCTCTCCCAAGGCTGTCAGTAGTTCTAATGGAATGTTGTCTACTCCGGGGGCCTAGTTTCGACTTAGGCCTTTCAGTGGTCTCTCAAACTCTTCACGTAGTATCATATCTCCCATTTCATCTTCATCTACATCCTCTTCCATTTCTATAACATCTTATCCGCATGGCTGTAGCAGATAGTGCAGCCACGTCTCGATCCCTGAGTCAATAGATGGGGACGTTTGCAAGACAACAACCATCTGCACGAACAGTTCGATGACGTTTGCAGCAGCATGGACTATCCGCTCGAAGACCATGGCTGCGGTTACCCTTGAAGCTGCATCACAAACTGGAGCGCCTGCGATGGTCTACTCAACGACGAACCTGGGTGCACGAATGCCAAAACGTCATTTTTCGGATGAATCCAGGTTCTGTTTACAGCATCATGATGGTCGCATCCGCGTTTGGCGACATCGCGGTGAACTCACATTGCAAGCGTGTATTCGTCATCGCTATACTGGCGTATCACCCAGCGTGATGGTATGGGGTGCCATTGGTTACACGTCTCGGTCACCTGTTGTTCGCATTGACGTCACATTGAACAGTGGACGTTACATTTCAGAAGTGTTACGACCCGTGGCACTACCCTTCATTCGATCCCTGCGAAACCCTACATTTCAGCAGGATAATGCACGACCGCATGTTGCAGGTCCTGTACGGGCCTTTCTGGATACATAAAATGTTCGCCCGCAGCCCTGGCCAGCACATTCTCCAGATCTCTCACCAATTGAAAACGTCTGGTCAATGGTGGCCGAGCAACTGGCTCGTCACAATACGCCAGTCACCACTCTTGATGAACTGTGGTATTGTGTTGAAGCTGCATGGGCAGCTGTACCCGTACACGCCATCCAAACTCTGACTCAATGCCCAGGCGTATCAAGGCCGTTATTACGGCCAGAGGTGGTTGTTCCGGGTACTGATTTCTCAGGATCTATGCACCCAAATTGCGTGAAAATGTAATCACATGTCAGTTCTAATATAATTTATTTGTCCAATGAATACCCGTTAATCATCTGCATGTCTTCTTGGTGTAGCGATTGTAATGGCCAGTAGTGTATTTATGAAGAAGTTGTCACATGTTCCCTTTATTGCATATGAAGGATTAATTATCAATGCTGATATTTGAATATCATTTTGCTTTAATCGTTAATTCCTATCTCTTGATATGAAAATAAATCTAATGAATTAAAATATATGTATCAATTAACATTTCATCAACTCTTCACGAAAAAGTATCTCACACGTGTCATTGCTCACCACTGAGTGCAGTGTAGTGCGGGTGGCGCTCCCCTTCAGCTGTCAAATACAAGCGCTGTCATGTCTATACAGCCACATACGCTTTTTCAAAATTTTGGCTGTATCAGCTTATGCCACATTGTGAATTATTTGTTGTATGCTTGTCTGGTCCGCTCCCTGCCTGACCTGCAGTGTTTCACTCTTCTTATCCCACTAGAAGCACCTTCTTCTCAATTTTTTCTCATTTTCCTTGCCTCATTGTTTCCACAGAGATGCGTATTAACATATGCACAAGCAATTTTCAGCGTATTTGTTGTTGTTCTTTTGGTTGTTAGTCCAAATGCTGGTTTGATCAGCTTTCCACTCTAATTTATCCTGTGCAAACCTTTTCCTCTCAAAATAGCTACTGTAACCTGTACCATTTTTTATCTGTTATTCATCCCTAGGTCTCATTCCGCAATCTCACACTCCACATTTCCCTCCATTACCAAAACTGACGATTCATTGATGCTTCAGATTGTGTCCTATCAACCAATAACGCCTTCCTTAAGTTATGTTGTACTATAAATTTATCTTTTTTTGCTAATTCTATTGAGCACATCCTCATTTGTTACTCAATCTAATCAGCTAATTTTCTGAGTTCTTCTGCAGCACCACATCTCAAAACCTTCTGTTTTCACCTTGTCTAAACTGCTTATAGTCCACACTTCAATTCCATATAAGGCTACACTCCAGACAAATACCTTTAGAAAAATTACATTCGAAGTTTCCAACCGACTCTTTTTCACAAATGCTTTTCTTGCTGCAGTCGGTATGCATTTTATGACCTCTCAGCTTTGGCCAATCTCAGTTATTTTATTTCCCAGTTAGCAAAATCTCATCAATTACTTTTAGTGTTAATTTCCTAATCTAATTACGCAGAATTGTCTGGTTTCATTCGATTACATTCCATTATCCTTATTTTACCTGTCTTGATATCCGTCTTACAGCATCGTTTCTTTCCAAATTTTTTCAAAATCCTTTGCTACCTCTAAAAAAATACGACCTCATTGGTGAACCTTAACTTCTATTTTAATTTATTCTGACTGAACTTGTATTCCTTCTCATAATCTTTCTCTGTTTTCCTTTACTGACTGTTCAATGTAGAAATTGATTAACATGGGGGATAGCCTACACCACGCCTCATTCCCACATGTATGAAACTCCAAAACTCAAATTCTTTGTCTCCTTTCTTTTCCAGTTTTCACCCATTTCATGAAGTACTTCTATACAATACTGTCCTCCAGGTGTGCATCATCCAAAAACGTTTTTTTTAAAGTGAGAACCATGTCGATGAATGGTCTCTTCGCCTGAGCTAGTATGCTTCGTAATGCTTTCATCACTCATTTCATACTGATTCGTCCACCACATGTATACCATTTTTCATGTTAAGTTTTTCGCTAACCTAATTTCTATTACAACTTCCATCATTCTCTTTCTTGATCTGATCCGCATAGATTATTCATTCCATTAAACACGTTCTGTAATTATTCACGTTCGTATTGTCTTCACCGAGCATACCATAAATTTTAGTGCATTTTAAATGTTTTGTTTGATTTCCTGAACAGATTCTTCGATATACAGGCTGCTTCGCAGGAAAGAAAGACTCCGTTGCTGCCTTACACCCTTATTAATCTAGGCATATCTGTATAGGTTTCCAGGCTTATGGGCACCTCTTGGTTGACAGATATTTACTGTTATTATTTTTGTAATTTATTGTAATAACGTTCCACACAAATGATAGTAACATCGGTTATGCCCAAAGGCAGCGTAGTATCACCTTTAATATTCTTAATATACATCATGGATTTAACAGATAAGTGTTACTATAAGATTGTTCACTTACTACGTCATTGTTTATAGTGAAGTTGTGCTATTGCAGAGACATTTAAACAACATTTCTGCTCGGTGTAATGTGTGACAACTCTCTTTAAATGAGGATACATGTCAGATAATTCCCAACAGAAAGACAAAGACCCAAAGAATATGCGATTACAATGTTAGTAGTGACATGTAGGGCACTTCATGTCGTGCAAATATTTAGAGAAGTTTCAGTAACACTGTGCCACTTTTATGCCGTCATCATCGTGTATGTCGCGTAGGGATTATGAGTACAATAGAGATTAGAACATGTATAGAACCACTATCGCTCAGTACGCCTATCGAAAAGTACAGAAAAATGACAAAATAGATAGGATTTACCCTACCCCACGCACTGTGCAGTCGCTTGTAGAGTACACCCATAAAAATTTTCAGCTTGCCTAGAAGAAATAAAAAGAAACTATTGTGCTGTGTGGTGAAACGTCACAGGTACAGCGTTTTCCCAATCGGGCTCCATGGCAGTTTTGATGCTAGTGAAGTTCAGAGACGGTGTTCGAACTGCCGTGTGATGGTTCGTGTTAGAAAGGTTGCTGAAAATGTCGTCCGTTTGTATGAATGCAAAACTGAAGTCGCGTGCTAATGAATGTCTAACACACTCAAAATAACTAGGTGTTCCGTGAATAATGGCCGCATCTTCAGGCAAACGGGCAGACTGCCTCTTCTTTAAATTTAGTTAAGAACTGAAAAGGCGTGTCTCACACCAATCAAACTATGGGATTAACCAGCTAGTAGTACTGCTTGTCGCGGAGAATAGTTTAGTGAAGACCCGCATTGCTTGTGCACAAAGTTGGACAACCAGTCAGTTTTCGGGCGTGTATCCGGCATGTTATTAATTCTTCTTCCGATATTTCCGACGGAAACATTTCAATCATTTTCCAGGTGAGTTGCTTCCAAAATTTTTAAACCACTTTCCGTTTTACACTGCACTGCATGTTTCAGAGCCAACACTGTAAGCACGTTTTCTCCGCAGTGTAGTGTAAAGTGGAAGGTGATATTGCAAGCGACTTACCTTGATAATTGCTGAAAGAAATACCGGAATAAGAGCAACGCGGAATAGCCGCGTGGTCTCAGGTGTCTTGACACGGTTCGCGTGGCTCCCTTCGTGAGAGGTTCGAGTCCTTCCTCAGGCAGGGGTCTGTGTGTTCACCTTAGCGTAAGCTAGTTTAAGTTAGATTAAGTGGTGTGTAAGCCTAGTAACCAATGACCTCAGCGGTTTGGTCCCATAGGAACTTAATTTAAATTTCAAAGAATTTTCAGAATAAGAATTAATAAAATCCCGTAAGCACGTCCGAAAAATGTTTGATTACTCTGTTCGCCAGTAAAACTTCAAGAAACACAAAGGGGACGCTGTTCGTTCCCGCATGCGGCAGTGAACGCGGTCTGATTTCCTGCTTGATCGTCCCGACCTATTTGGTACAGCCGCTTGTCTTCTGATACTCCGTTGGGCATACTGAAACGACGCGTCGCCGAGGGTTATGGTCAGATATTTGCTTTGTAAAATTACATACTTATCAGCCAATACATAAGGACCACCTACCTAATATCCATTATATCCACCTTTGTCACGGATAACAGCGGCGACGCATCGTGTCATGGACGCAATGAAGCCTTGGAAGGTCATTGAAGGGAGTCGGCACCACATCTGCACACACAAGTCACCTAATTCCTGAAAAATTCCGTGAAGGGGGGCGATGAGCTCTGTGATCGATCTGGTTCAGATCTGGCGATTTTTGGTACTAGAATATCAATTGGAACTCGTTACTGCTTTCCTCGAGCCACTTCATGAGACTCCTGGACTTGTGATATGGAGCATTATCTTGTTGCAAAATCTACTGCCGTCGGGAAATATGGTCATCATGAAGGGGTGGACGTGGTCTACCGTCTGTATATGATACTCCTTGGTCGTCATGGTGACTTGCAAGAGCCCTACTGGACCCATGGGTGTCTACGGGAATGTTCCCCAGAATACAATGGAGCCGCCGCCCGCTTCCCTCCATCTCGCAGTACAGGTGTCAAGGAGCTGTTTCCCTGGAAGATGACGGATTCGCGCCCTCCCATCGGCATGATGAAGACGGTATTGGAATTCATCAGACCATGAAGACATCTGCCACTGCCCCATCGTCCATAGATGATGGTCACGTGCCCATTTCAGTAG
This sequence comes from Schistocerca serialis cubense, assembly GCF_023864345.2. NCBI lineage: Eukaryota > Metazoa > Arthropoda > Insecta > Orthoptera > Acrididae > Schistocerca > Schistocerca serialis. The sequence continues at coordinate 414,894,307 of NC_064645.1, forward strand.
CAGTTGCCGATGTCGTGGTGTTAACATTGGCACATGAATGGATCGTCGGCTATGGAGGCCCATCGTTAAGAGTGTTCTACGCAGTGTGTTCAGAAACACTGCTCCTCTGCCCAACATTAAACTCAGATGTTAGTTCCTCCACAGTTTGCCGTTTGTCTGTTTTACCAGTCTGCCCAGTTTATAGCGTCCAACATCTGTAATGAGGGGGGTTCGCCCAACTTTGGTTAGTGCAGTTTCTGAAATGCTCGTGCTGAGCCTCTGGCCATCACAATCTGCCCTCTGCCAAACCCAGATAGATCGTTCGCCTTCCCCATTCTACACATGGACCGAACGATCACTGATACTACATGGACTGTGCGTGTGTTTAGCAGTCAATTCTCGCCAGCTGACTCTGTTATCGTCTGGACCGATTGCACGGATTTATATCGATAGTCGGTGGGATGCTCATGGCGATTTAGCCTGACTGACATACCGATTCTAGACTGCACTGCATTCGCAGAGCCTTGTTGATAGATTCGTCGTTTTTCATTCAGTAATTAACGCCATGAGTGTTCATATGAATATAGGATTTTATGCCCCCTTCTAAGGGACGACCGTATGTTACACATCAGTTTGTATTCGTATTCTGCAAAAGATGACATGGTTATTGAGTATGAATACATAAGGGGACGATCAACAAGGTTATTCGAATGCTGTACCGTCTAGAATCGGTATGTCAGTCAGGCGAAATCGCCGTGAGCATCCCACCGACGCATCAGGATGTAGATAAGCATTTGGCAAACATCGTAAAGTCTGCTAATGAATGCTGCTAATCCTCATCCAATAATATTCGTTGACTTTTCAAGGCCTTTTCCGAGGGGCATAAGACGTAATAATCTGAGTTAGCACCAATGCTGTAAGCCTTTCTCTGACGACTCAACTGCCAGTTTCTTAGAAACACGTTCAATTTAGTTGAAAACGCTGAGGAATGGGTTGCAAGTAGCATCTGGAAAGACGGTCACTACATTTAAACTTTAACCAGTGTGCGTATAAGCTGTTGTCACTCGAGTTATAACGCCTTAAAAGATTCCCATTTAAATGAGAGCTGACCCATAAGTGAACAACAAGCGCTTTTTGTTGATCTCCAACTAGTTTTCAACTTCTTGAACCATCTTGAGGAAACAGCTGACTATCATCTTCAATGGACGCCATTTCTTAGGCAATAAAACTTCATAACCAATGATACAATACAGCTGCACACAATTCTGTGTACCAAACTTATTTCTTAACGTTAAAATCACACTTAACACAACGGACAATATTAAGCACAGTAAACAATTAAACTGCACAATATTATAGTATTACACGTTATTGTTGTGGTCTTCAGTCCTGAGACTGGTTTGATGCAGCTCTCCATGCTACTCTACCTTGTGCAAGCTTCTTCATCTCCCAGTACCTACTGCAACCTACATCCTTCTGAATCTGCTTAATGTATTCATCTATTTGTCTCCCTCTACGATTTTTACCCGCCACGCTGCCCTCCAATACTAAATTGGTGATTCCTTGATGCCTCAGAACATCTCATACCAACCGATCCCTTCTACTAGTCAAGTCGTGCCACAAACTCCTTTTCTCCACAATTCTATTCAATACCTCCTCGTTAGTTATTTGATCTACCCATCTAATCGTTAGCATTCTTCTGTAGCACCACATTTCGAAAGTTTCTATTCTCTTCTTGTCCAAACTATTTATCGTCCTTGTTTAATTTCCATACATGGCCACACTCCATACAAATACTTTCAGAAACGACTTCCTGACACTTAAATCTACAATCGATGTTAACAAATGTCTCTTCTTCAAAAATGCTTTCCTTGCCATTGCCAGTCTACATTTTATATCCTCTCTACTTAGACCATCATCAGTTATTTAGCTCCACAAATAGCAAAACTCACCCATTACTTTAAGTGTCTTATTTCCTAATCTAATTCCCTCAGCATCCCCCAACTTAATTCGACTACATTCCATTATCCTTGTTTTGTTTTTGTTCAAAAATGGTTCAAATGGCTCTGAGCACTATGGGACTCAACTGCTGTGGTCATGAGTCCCCTAGAACTTAGAACTACTTAAACCTAACTAACCTAAGGACATCACACACATCCATGCCCGAGGCAGGATGCGAACCTGCGACCGTAGTGGTCGTACGGTTCCAGACTGTAGCGCCTTTAACCGCTCGGCCATTCCGGCCGGCTTGCTTTTGTTGCTGTTCATCTTATATCCTCCTTTCAAGACACTGTCCATTCCGTTCAACTGCTCTTACAATCCTTTGCTGTCTCTGGCAGAATTACAACATCATCGGTGAACGTCAAAGTTTTTATGATTACGCATGTCAATCACATCGCGATTACGGGCAGCATGGGGTTCACGCCTGAGCCTCACGACGTGCGCTAGCAGCGCATGTCGGGTGTTTCAAGCGTCAACTTCGCGTCTCAATATCTCGGAATGTAATGGGAATATTGCGATGCAATCACCGCGATTGTGTATGTTCTTTGTCATGCTATGGATTGCTGAAGAAAAAATACGGGAGGTCCATTTAAAAAAACATAAGTTTGTGTTGAAAAACACATATGCTTTCGTTTTAGAATGATTCCAAATATGTATATTCGTGGGCCCGAGCCCAACATTGATAATGGTGAAAGTCGTTTTCCAATAGCTGTTATTGTTCCAGAGATATTTTGGGAGGACAAGATAGCTGGGACACCCTGTATATAATTTGAGTCTACTTGAAAGACATTTTGCATACTCTTTCGCATCCTTGCTGTACCTGAGAATGATAATAACTAACAGATCGTATGTCGTATGTTACTGTAAAACACTTTTCTCTGTTCATGCTACTCAAGCATTTAAAGTATTTTAGAAACTTTTCCTGCAAAATTGTGAGAGATGGAAAAGAGCCACCGAGGTACAACAACCGAGTTAGAAAACTGCTGCGGACACAACGGGAACTTCACAGCAAACATAAACATAGCCAAAGCCTTGCAGACAAACAAAAATTACGCAAAGCGAAATGTAGTGTGAGGAGGGCTATGCGAGAGGCGTTCAATGAATTCGAAAGTAAAGTTCTATGTACTTACTTGATAGAAAATCCTAAGAAATTTTGGTCTTATGTCAAAGCGGTAGGTGGATCAAAACAAAATGTCCAGACACCCTGTGACCAAAATGGTACTGAAACAGATGATGACAGACTAAAGGCAGAAATACTAAATGTCTTTTTCCAAAGCTGTTTCACAGAGGTTTCACAAAGTAAGAGCATATGGACTATCGGACCTATTGTGTGATTGGATTGAAGAGTTCCTAGATAACAGAACGCAGCATGTCATTCTCAATGGAGAGAAGTCTTCCGAAGTAAGAGTGATTTCCGGTGTGCCACAGGAGAGTGTCGTAGGAACGTTGCTATTCACAATATACATAAATGACCTTGTGGAAGACATCGGAAGTTCACTGAGGCTTATTGCGGATGATGCTGTGGTATATCGAGAGGTTGTAACAATGGAAAATTGTACTGAAATGCACGAGGATCTGCAGCGAATTGACGGATGGTGCAGGGAATGGCAATTGAATCTCAATGTAGACAAGTGTAATGTGCTGCGAATACATAGAAAGAAAGATCCCTTATCATATGGCTACAATATAACAGATCAGCAACTGGAAGCAGTTAATGCCATAAATTATCTGGGAGTACGGATTAGGAGTGATTTAAAATGGAATGACCATATAAAGTTGATCGTCGGTAAAGCAGATGCCAGACTCAGATTCATTGGAAGAATCCTAAGGAAATGCAATCCGAAAACAAAAGAAGTAGCTTACAGAATGCTTGTTCGCCAGCTGCTTGAATACTGCTCAGCGGTGTGGGATCTGTGCCAGATAGGGTTGATAGAAGAGATAGAGAAGAGCCAACGGAGAGCAGCGCGCTTCGTTACAGGATCATTTAGTAATCGCGAAAGCGTTACGGAGATGATAGATAAACTCTAGTGGAAGACTCTGCAGGAGAGAAGCTCAGTAGCTCGGTACGGGCTTTTGATAAAGCTTCGGGAACATACCTTCACCGAAGAGTCAAGCAGTATAATGCTCCCCCCTACGTATATCTCGCGAAGAGACCATGAGGATAAAATCAGAGAGATTAGAGCCCACACAGAGGCATAAAGACAATCCTTCTTTCCACGAACAATACGAGACTGAAATAGAAGGGAGAACGGATAGAGGTACTCAAGGTACCCTCCGCCACACACCGTCAGGTGGCTTGCGGAGTATGTAGATGTAGAACTAATACTGTCTGTGCAAAGACTCATCATCAAAAATACACTGAGATAATAGTGGCCTACTTAACTGAGAAAAGGATTCGCCGTCGCACATTCATTTCACGTATCTTAAAGCTCATTACAATTATTTTCATAGAAGACACTGATATTCGGCTCATCTATATTTCATTTACGAAGCCAATATGAGACTGGCAACTAAACCCCAACGCCGAACACAGGGTCACAAATGAATTTAGTAGTTGCGAAGTACAGTCGACTAGTAAGGGAGGAAACTTTAATACACTCCTGGAAATGGAAAAAAGAACACATTGACACCGGTGTGTCAGACCCACCATACTTGCTCCGGACACTGCGAGAGGGCTGTACAAGCAATGATCACACGCACGGCACAGCGGACACACCAGGAACCGCGGTGTTTGGCCGTCGAATGGCGCTAGCTGCGCAGCATTTGTGCACCGCCGCCGTCAGTGTCAGCCAGTTTGCCGTGGCATACGGAGCTCCATCGCAGTCTTTAACACTGGTAGCATGCCGCGACAGCGTGGACGTGAACCGTATGTGCAGTTGACGGACTTTGAGCGAGGGCGTATAGTGGGCATGCGGGAGGCCGGGTGGACGTACCGCCGAATTGCTCAACACGTGGGGCGTGAGGTCTCCACAGTACATCGATGTTGTCGCCAGTGGTCGGCGGAAGGTGCACGTGCCCGTCGACCTGGGACCGGACCGCAGCGACGCACGGATGCACGCCAAGACCGTAGGATCCTACGCAGTGCCGTAGGGGACCGCACCGCCACTTCCCAGCAAATTAGGGACACTGTTGCTCCTAGGGTATCGGCGAGGACCATTCGCAACCGTCTCCATGAAGCTGGGCTACGGTCTCGCACACCGTTAGGCCGTCTTCCGCTCACGCCCCAACATCGTGCAGCCCGCCTCCAGTGGTGTCGCGACAGGCGTGAATGGAGGGACGAATGGAGACGTGTCGTCTTCAGCGATGAGAGTCGCTTCTGCCTTGGTGCCAATGATGGTCGTATGCGTGTTTGGCGCCGTGCAGGTGAGCGCCACAATCAGGACTGCATACGACCGAGGCACACAGGGCCAACACCCGGCATCGTGGTGTGGGGAGCGATCTCCTACACTGGCCGTACACCACTGGTGATCGTCGAGGGGACACTGAATAGTGCATGGTACATCCAAACCGTCATCGAACCCATCGTTCTACCATTCCTAGACCGACAAGGGAACTTGCTGATCCAACAGGACAATGCACGTCCGCATGTATCCCGTGCCACCCAACGTGCTCTAGAAGGTGTAAGTCAACTACCCTGGCCAGCAAGATCTCCGGATCTGTCCCCCATTGAGCATGTTTGGGAATGGATGAAGCGTCGTCTCACGCGGTCTGCACGTCCAGCACGAACGCTGGTCCAACTGAGGCGCCAGGTGGAAATGGCATGGCAAGCCGTTCCACAGGACTACATCCAGCATCTCTACGATCGTCTCCATGGGAGAATAGCAGCCTGCATTGCTGCGAAAGGTGGATATACACTGTACTAGTGCCGACATTGTGCATGCTCTGTTGCCTGTGTCTATGTGCCTGTGGTTCTGTCAGTGTGATCATGTGATGTATCTGACCCCAGGAATGTGTCAATAAAATTTCCCCTTCCTGGGACAATGAATTCACGGTGTTCTTATTTCAATTTCCAGGAGTGTATATTATCCAGAAAAGTACAAACAGTTACGCTCTTGATTTTCGCTGACAGTAGATCGCAAACGAGCCATTGTCCTATTCACACAGAGCAAAGACGCCACTAAGGGATGAAGTCACTGACTTAATTAACGAGCTGATTACTTAGTTACTTCCACGTTACATAGACCATAAGCACGATAAACCGTATGAATATATATATATATATGGTAAAAACCTTTATGATAGAGAAACATTTCTCGAGAGAAAACACTTTTTCTTTTATTCTCATGGCCTCATTAAAACGTGGTCTACTGTACAGAATAACCAAGCCAAGTGGATGGACGTGAGGATAGGATGATTCTTTAGAGGTAATAATAAGCCGTAAGTGGAGGGTGATTTATACAGAAAGTGGTACGTAGGCCCCACATAAGGGGTAGCATAACAGAGAACTTCAGATTCTTGGATGTCAGGATTTAGGATCGGTCGGTCGAGGGTCGAGGCCAGGGATAGAAAGCGTCAGCTATCTCCCAGTCTTGCTATTGGTAAACGTCCTATGACCTAATTAATGGGAGCTGACTGGTCGCATCATCAGCGCTGACACCCCAGCGTCTGCGACGGCGGTACGACAGGTGGGCCACCGCTTTCCTGCCCTGGGTGGCGTGGATCGGTAGCTACCGAGACTTAAAATTGTTATACATTGCACACTATAGCCGTGAGTTTCAGTCGAGTCTGGGACGAAGGGACGAAGTTGGATTCACTTCAGCGACGAGCAAATAATTTTTCCTCCATAGATCTTCAATGATGAAAATATTAAGGAATTTTGGACTTCATCCTAAATTAATAAAAATGATACAGTTAACCTTAACAAACACCAAATCCAAAGTAAAATTTAGAGGAGAAATATCTGAGCCATTTACGATTAAAACAGGGTTGAGACAAGGAGATTGTTTATCACCATTGCTATTCAATTGTGCTCTTGAATACGTAATGAGAGAATGGTACAAGGAAAATCCTATGAATATTAAAATTGGAACTAAGAAAGATAAAATAAACCTAAATTGCTTGGGATTTGCTGATGACCTAGCATTACTAGCTAATAATATTCAGGAAGCCACGAAACAAATAACAAGCTTACAAAATATAGCACAAAAATTAGGACTCCAGATATCATTTGAAAAGACTGAAATAATGGTAACGGATCCACTTGTAATAGATCACATCACAGTGAACAATAGGGAAATTAAAATAGTGAAACAATTTAAATACCTGGGTGAAATTATAACACATAAATTGGACGAGAAACCTGCATGGCGAGCAAGCACTAATAAAATGATAAAAGCTCAAAAACTAACATGGTCTACGTACAATAAAAAATGTCTATCAATTAAAACAAAATTAAAACATTACAAGACGGTGGTTCAACCAGAGGTTACATACGGAAGTGAAACTCTTTTTAAAGCCACCCAGAAAAACAGAATTGACAAAATTTTAAAAGTAGAGAGAAGAATTGCTAGAACATGCATAAATAAGAAATATCAAAAAGCTGGGCAATGGCGGATAGTTCCAAATGAAGTGGTATACAGAGAACTGGAGCCCATCACCGATACTATACGAAAGAAAAGTATCTCTTTTTGTGGTCACATTCTGAGGACACCAGAAACCAGATTATCAAGGAAAATTATTGAGAAACTCTGGAATTTGAAACAACAGGGAGGATGGCTTAAGGAAATAAGAGAGGATATGGAAGAACTGGAAATAACTCTGGATGATTTGCAGAACAAAACGCCAAATTTAAAGAAGTTGAGGGACACAGAAATAAGATTTAAACCAAAAATTGACAAACGACATACAATGAAAAGGGTATTTACAGATGAGGAACGACGAAAAGCATCGGAAAGAATGAAGAGATACTGGGCCACTCGGAAGGGGAAAATACCAAAGAAGAGGACCAGAAATGATTGACTGAAGTGGTCCAATGAGGCCGTAAAAGCAGAAGAAGAAGAAGAATATATATGTGGTCGTCTTCAGTCCTGAGACTGGTTTGATGCAGCTCTCCATGCTACTCCATCCCGTTCAAGCTTCTTCGTCTCCCACTACGTACTGCAGCCTACAACCTTCTGCATCTGCTTAGTGTGTTCATCTCTTGGTCTCCCTCTACGATTTTTACCCACCACACTGCCCTCCAATACTAAATTGGTGATCCCTTGATGCCTCAGAACATTTCCTACCAACCGATCCCTTCTTCTAGTTAAGTTGTGCCACAAATTTCTCTTCTCCCCAATTCTGTTCAATACCTCTTCATTAGTTATGTGATCTACCCATCTAATCTTCAGCATTCTTCTGCAGCACCACATTTCGAAAGCTTCTATTCTCTTCTTGTCTAAACTATTTATCGTTCACGTTTCATTTGCATACATGGCTACACTCTATACAAATACTTTCAGAAACGACTTCCTGACACTTAAATCTACACTCGATGTTAACAAATTTTTCTTCTTCAGAAACGCTTTCCTTGCCATTGCCAGTATACATTTTATATCCTCTGTACTTCGACCATCATCAGTTATTTTGCTCCCCAAATAGCAAAATTCCTTTACTACTTTAAGTGTCTCATATCCAAATCTAATTCCCTCAGCATCACCCGATTTAATTCGACTACATTCCATTATGCTCGTTTTGCTTTTGTTGATGTTCATCTTATATCCTTCTTTCAAGACACTGTCCATTCTGTTCAAATGCTCTTCCTAGTCCTTTGCTGTCTCTGACAGAATTACAATGTCATCGGTAAACCTTAAAGTTTTTATTTCTTCTCCATGGATTTTAATACCTATTCCGAATTTTTCTTTTGTTTCCTTTACCGTTTGCTCAATGTACAGATTGAACAACATCGGGGAGAGGCTAGAACCCTGTCTCACTCCCTTCCCAACCACTGCTTCCCTTTCATGTCCCTCGACTCTTATAACTACCATCTGGTTTCTGTACAAATTGCAAATAGCCTTCCGCTCCCTGTACTTTACCCCTCCCACCTTCAGAGTTTGAAAGAGAGTATTCCAGTCAACATTGTCAAAAGCTTTCTCTAAGTCTACAAATGCTAGAAACGTAGGTTTTCCTTTTCTTAATCTAGCTTCTACAATAAGTCCTAGTGTCAGTATCGCCTCACGTGTTCCCATATTTCTACGGAATCCAAACTGATCTTCCCAAGGTCGGCTTCTACCAGTTTTTCCATTCGTCTGTAAAGAATTCGCGTTAGTATTTTGCAGCTGTGACTTATTAAACTGATAGTTCGGTAATTTTCACATCTGTCAACACGTGCTTTCTTTGGGATTGGAATTATTATATTCTTCTTGAAGTCTGAGGGTATTTCGCCTGTCTCATACATTCAACTCACCAGATGGTAGAGTTTTGTCAGGACTGGCTCTCCCAAGGATGTCAGTAGTTCTAATGGAATGTTGTCTACTCCCGGGGCCTTGTTTCGACTTAGGCCTTTCAGTGCTCTCTCAAACTCTTCACGCAGTATCATATATCCCATTTCATCTTCATTTACATCCTCTTCCATTTCTATAACATTGCCCTCAAGTACATCGCCCTTGCATAGACCCTCTATATACTCCTTCCACCTTTCTGCTTTCCCTTCTTTGCTTAGAACAGGGTTCCTATCTGAGCTCTTGATATTCATACAAGTGGTTCTCTTTTCTCTAAAGGTCTCTTTAATTTTCCAGTAGGCAGTATCTATCTTATGCCTAGTGAGATAAGCCTCTACATCCTTACATTTGTCCTCTAGCCATCCCTGCTTAGCCATTTTGCATTTCCTGTCGATCTCATTTTTGAGACGTTTGTATTCCTTTTTGCCTGCTTCATTTACTGCATTTTTATATTTTCTCCTTTCGTCAATTAAATTCAATATTTCTTCTGCCACCCAAGGATTTCTAATAGCCCTCGTCTTTTTACCTACTTGATCCTCCGCTGCCTTTACTACTTTATCCCTCAAAGCTACCCATTCTTCTTCTACTGTATTTCTTCCCCACATCCTTGTCAATTGTTCCCTTATGCTCTCCCTGAAACACTATACAACCTCTGGTTTAGTCAGTTTATCCAGGTCCCATGTCCTTAGTTTCCCACCTTCTTGCAGTATCTTCAGTTTTAATCTGCAGTTCATAACCAACAGATTGTGGTCAGAGTCCACATCTGCCCCTGGAAATGTCTTACAATTTAAAAACTGGTTCTTAAATCTCTGAAACCTGTCAGTATCTCCAGGGTTCTTCCATGTACACAATCTTCTTTTATGATTCTTGAACCAAGTGTTAGCTATGATTAAGTTGTGCTTTGTGCAAAATTCCACCAGGCGGCTTCCTCTTTCATTTATTACCCCCAATCCATATACACCTACTACGTTTCCATCTCTTCCTTTTCCTACTATCGAATTCCAGTCACCCATGACTATTAAATTTTCGTCTCCCTTCACTATATGAATAATTTCTTTTATCTCATCATACATTTCTTCAATTTCTTCGTCATTTGCAGAGCTAGTAGGCATATAGACTTGTACTACTGTCGTAGGCGTGGGCTTCGTCTCTATCTTGGCCACTACAATGAGTTCGCTGTGCTGTTTGAAGCAACTTACCCGCATTCCTATTTTCCTGTTCATTATTATACCTACTCCTGTATTACCCCTATTTGATTTTGTATTTATAACCCTGTATTCACCTGACCAAATGTCTTGTTCTTCCTGCCACCGAACTTCACTAATTCCCACTATATCTAACTATAACCTATCCATTTCCCTTTTTAAATTTTTTAAATTTTCGAACCTGCCTGCCCGATTAAGGGATCTGACATTCCACGCTCCGCCCGGTTCTCCGAATGGGGGACTATTTTACCTCCGGAATATTTTATCCAAGAGGACGCCATCATCATATATCCATACAGTAAAGCTGCATGCCCTCGGGAAAAATTATGGCCGTAGTTTCCCCTTCCATTCAGCCGTTCGCAGTACCAGCACAGCAAGGACGTTTTGGTTAGTGTTACAAGGCCAGAGCAGTTAATCATCCAGACTGTTGCCCCTGCAACTACTGAAAAGGCTGTGCCCCTCTTCAGGAACCATACGTTTGTCTGGCCTCTCAACAGATACCCCTCCGTTGTGGTTGCACCTACGGTCCGGCTATCTGTACCGCTGAGGCTCGCAAGCCTCCCCACCAACGGCAAGGTCTATTGTTCATATATGGTTCTATATATATATATATATATATATATATATATATATATATATATATATATATATATATATATATATATATATATTGCTGATAAACTGTAATGGACTATGTACAATCAGTTTCTTCAGTGAAAACTGTGTTGAGAGCTGTACCAACATGTCAGATGTATAGACATCTCAGTTGTATCGGATTATTCGTTTCTGATCCTGGAATTAGATTCTTATTGTTTTTCTGTACTGCAAAATGACGTATTCTAAAAGACAAAAAAAACTCTGGCTCATTTTCGTAGAGATATGAGTAGTTTGATGTGGCACACTCCGATTTTATCTTTTGCACCAGCGCCTTCAACTACGATTGCTTCTTTAGGGTGATTTATTTTATATAACTACACAGTGATCACCACAGACTGGCCCCAGATAAGACCATCCAAGTGCGATTTAATGGTACCGGAAAAAAAGTAAGGGATATTGGTTTACACTTTTCGTAGGTTTTAGAATGCGTTGTTGGATTTCATTTCAAATATTGGTCTACATTTAACGTCTAGGATCCAACCAACGAATTAGTCTCAGCGTATTAAACTATGTAAGCTGTTGATTAATCACACAACAGATCTTTAGCAAAAATGTGAAGGTGGGCTCTTTATATGCGTTGAAAATTAAATAATGGCGTAACTCACATAGGTTTTGAGTCAAATAAATCAAAGTTCATTGATTCTGCTTTAAGTAGGACCAGCGTAGCGGTGTCACTAAGGCTTTTAAATTTAGAGAATCAAACATTACACCACGTTAACTACTGAGTTGTTCCGGTAAACTACTGAAATACAGAATGTTCTAAGATCAATCGTGTGTGATCAGAGTTAGAGTTTCACAATGGCTAACAAGTAGAAATCACTAGACTATAACGCTCACAAACTTTCTAAAATGTTCCAGAGTTCCATCTCGTTCACCTCGAGTGAAACAATCCAAGTACATACTTTCATTAACTCGCACGATTTACGACGGCAGATTTCCCAATTATTCTTCACCGCCACGTGTGAATACCACAAGTTCACAACTCTTATTTACAAAATTTCTAAACGCCACAAAAATTCGACCCGGTAACAGCTTATACATAGTTCCTTACTCCTACAACTCTGGTAAACGAATGGTCTCATACAAGAAAGTCGTCGCCCATTTCGCCCTCGCATTGTCGTTACGAAAATTCATATACAAGAGTTTTCCGTACACACTTAAAACCAGTAATCTTATTCTGCACACATATATGACATATCAAAGAAAACGGATATTTTGTCACCCATTCCGTTGCTTTCCTTTGTTTGCTGTTAATAAAGCAGAAACCAGCAGAACTAATTACACGTGTACATAAGTACCTAAGTGTAAACTGATATGCTGCCATTACTTTCAATACATTATTAAATATTTTGCGTAAAATTGGCGTTTTCATCCTCGGAATACATGTTGTGGCATGTAGTTTCAGATATGTAATATTTGCAAACATTCTGAAAGTATGTCCTAGCAGAGCTCTACGAGATCTATCCGTGCACACGTAATTTATAAAAAATCGCACAGTGCGCCGAGAAGACATTAATTTTTAAATTTCATTTCAGTTACAAACTTCAGATATTGAGTCGCTTAACACTACATGTTTGATTGAGGGTGGGTTTTCACTCATTTCCGCTATGATGGGCCACTTTTTCCATGCCAATTGGCAACGGTTAAGCATAATGGGTTTTTCTAGCCACTGAGCCAGAGCAAAAGTTTACCTCCAGCTATCTTGTAGCTGTGGGATTTCTTATAATCTCTGTACCCTCCAGTCACTAAATCTGAATACTACAGTTGTCTGCTGAGCCTTATCACCATCTCCTGGTGAATACTACAAATCTTTGCCATGAAAGTTTCTTGGAGCAGCCACACAACAAATGTAAATTGATTTAACTTCATGATAGACACCCCACTGTGGTCCCGAGTAACTAATTACAATCCCAGAAATGATTTGATGTAAAATGTGTGATTGTCAGTTACTATAGTAATCTAAAACCAGTATGCATGCTGCTTGGAAATAAAGAATGTTTTGCAAGCACACGTGCTACAAACGCGAAATTTAACCGATAGGAAGAAGATGCTGTGATATGCTAATGATTAGTTTTTCAGAGCAATCACACAAGTCTGGCGCCGGGGGCGACACATACAACGTGCTGACATGAGGAAAGTTTCCAGCCGATTTCTCATACACAAACAGCAGTTGTCCGGCGTTGCCTGGTAAAACGTTGTTATGATGCCTCGTGTAAGGAGGAGAAATGCGTACCATCACCTTTCCGACTTTGAAGGTCGGATTGTAGCCTATCTCGATTGAAGTTTATCGTATCGCGAGATTGCTGCTCGCGCTAGTCGAGATCCAATGACTGTTAGCAGAATATTGAATCGGTGGGTTCAGGAGGGTAATACGGAACGCCGTGCTGGATACCAACGGCCTTGTATCACCACCAGTCGAGATAACAGGCATCTTATCCGCATGGCTGTAACTGATAGTGCAGCCACGTCTCGATCCCTGAGTCAATAGATGGGGACGTTTGGAAGACAACAACTATCTGCACGAACAGTTCGATGACGTTTGCAGCAGCATGGACTATCCTCTCGAAGACCATGGCTGCGGTTACCCTTGAAGCTGCATCACAAACTGGAGCGCCTGCGATGGTCTACTCAACGACGAACCTGGGTGCACGAATGGCAAAACGTCATTTTTTCGGATGAATCCAGGTTCTGTTTACAGCATCATGATGGTCGCATCCGGGTTTGGCTACATCGCGGTGAACTCACATTGGAAGCGTGTATTCGTCATCGCTATACTGGCGTATCACCCGGCGTGATGGTATGGGGTGCCATTGGTTACACGTCTCGGTCACCTGTTGTTCGCATTGACGTCACTTTGAACAGTGGACGTTACATTTCAGAAGTGTTACGACCCGTGGCACTACCCTTCATTCGATCCCTGCGAAACCCTAGATTTCAGCAGGATGATGCACGACCGCATGTTGCAGGTCCTGTACGGGCCTTTCTGGATACAGAAAATGTTCGACTGCAGCCCTGGCCAGCACATTCTCCAGATCTCTCACCAATTGAAAACGTCTGGTCAATGGTGGCCGAGCAACTGGCTCGTCACAATACGCCAGTCACCACTCTTGATGAACTGTGGTATTTTGTTGAAGCTGCATGGGCAGCTGTACCCGTACACGCCATCCAAACTCCGTTTGACTCAATGCCCAGGCGTATCAAGGCCGTTATTACGGCCAGAGGTGGTTGTTCCGGGTACTGATTTCTCAGGATCTATGCACCCAAATTGCGTGAAAATGTAATCACATGTCAGTTCTAATATAATATATTTGTCCAATGAATACCCGTTATTCATCTGCATGTCTTCTTGGTGTAGCAATTTTAATGGCCAGTAGTGTATTTATGAAGAAGTTGTCACATGTTCCCTTTATTGCATATGAAGGATTAATTATCAATGCTGATATTTGAATATCATTTTGCCTTAATCGTTAATTCCTATCTCTTGATATAAAAATAAATCTAATGAATTAAAATATATGTATCAATTAACATTTCATCAACTCATCACGAAAAAGTATCTCACACGTGTCATTGCTCACCACTGAGTGCAGTGTAGTGCGGGTGGCGCTCCCCTTCAGCTGTCAAATACAGGCGCTGTCATGTCCACACAGCCACATACGCTTTTTCAAAATTTTGGCTGTATCAGCTTATGCCATCATAAGACATATTCTGAATTATTTGTTGTATGCTTGTCTGGTCCGCTCCCTGCCTGACCTGCAGTGTTTCACCCTTCTTATCCCACTAGAAGCACCTTCTTCTCAATTTTTTCTCATTTTCCTTGCCTCATTGTTCCCACAGAGATGCGTATTAACATATGCACAAGCAATTTTCAGCGTATTTATTGTTGTTCTTTTGGTTGTTAGTCCAAATGCTGGTTTGATCAGCTTTCCACTCTAATTTATCCGGTGCAAACCTTTTCCTCTCAAAATAGCTACTGTAACCTGTACCATTTTTTATCTGTTATTCATCCCTCGGTCTCATTCAGCAATCTTACACACCACATTTCCCTCCATTACCAAAACTGACGATTCATTGATGCTTCAGATTGTGTCCTATCAACCAATAAAGCCTTCCTTATGTTGTACAATAAATTCATCTTTTTTTGGTAATTCTATTGAGCACATCCTCATTTGTTACTCAATCTAATCAGCTAATTTTCAGAATTCTTCTGCAGCACCACATCTCAAAACCTCCTGTTCTCACCTTGTCTAAACTGCTTATAGTCCACACTTCAATTCCATATAAGGCTACACTCCAGACAAATACCTTTAGAAAAATTACATTCGAAGTTTCCAACCGACTCTTTTTCACAAATGCTTTTCTTGCTGCAGTCGGTATGCATTTTATGACCTCTCAGCTTTGGCCAATCTCAGTTATTTTATTTCCCAGTTAGCAAAATCTCATCAATTACTTTTAGTGTTAATTTCCTAATCTAATTACGCAGAATTGTCTGGTTTCATTCGATTACATTCCATTATCCTTATTTTACCTGTCTTGATATCCGTCTTACAGCATCGTTTCTTTCCAAATTTTTTCAAAATCCTTTGCTACCTCTAAAAAAATACGACCTCATTGGCGAACCTAAACTTATATTTTAATTTATTCTGTCTGCACTTGTATTCCTTCTCATAATCTATCTCTGTTTTCCTTTACTGACTGTTCAATGCCACGCCTCATTTCCACACGTATGAAACACCAAAACTCAAATTCTTTGTCTCCTTTCTTTTCCAGTTTTCACCCATTTCATGACGTACTTCTATACAATACTGTCCTCCAGGTGTGCATCATCCAAAAACGTTTTTTTTAATGTGAGAACCATGATGATGAATGGTCTCTTCGCCTGAGCTAGTGTGCTTCGTCATGCTTTCGTCACTCATTTCATACTGATTCGTCCACCACATGTATACCATTTTTCATGTTAAGTTTTTCGCTAACCTAATTTCTGTTACAACTTCCATCATTCTCTTTCTTGATCTGATCCGCATAGATTATTCATTCCATTAAACACGTTCTGTAATTATTCACGTTCGTAATGTCTTCACCGAACATACCATAAATTTTAGTGCATTTTAAATGTTTTCTTTGATTTCCTGAACAGATTCTTCGATATACAGCCTGCTTCGCAGGAAAGAAAGACTCCGTTGCTGCCATACACCCTTATTAATCTAGGCATATCTGTATAGGTTTCCAGGCTTATGGGCACCTCTTGGTTGACAGATATTTACTGTAATTATTTTTGTAATTTATTGTAATAACGTTCCACACTAATGATAGTAACATCGGTTATGCCCAAAGGCAGCGTAGTATCACCTTTAATATTCTCAATATACATCATGGATTTAACAGATAAGTGTTACTATAAGATTGTTCATTTACTACGTCATTGTTTATAGTGAAGTTGTGCTATTGCAGAGACATTTAAACAACATTTCTGCTCGGTTTAATGTGTGACAACTCTCTTTAAATGAGGATACATGTCAGATAATGCCCAATAGAAAGACAAAGACCCAAAGAATATCCGATTACAATGTTAGTAGTGACATGTAGGGCACTTCATGTCGTGCAAGTATTTAGAGAAGTTTCAGTAACACTGTGCCACTTTTATGCCGTCATCATTGTATATGTCGCGTAGGGATTATGAGAACAATAGAGATTAGAACATGTATAGAACCACTATCGCTCAGTACGCCTATCGAAAAGTACAGAAAAATGACAAAATAGATAGGATTTACCCTACCACACGCACTGTGCAGTCGCTTGTAGAGTACACCCATAAAAATTTTCAGCTTGCCTAGAAGAAATAAAAAGAAACTATTGTGCTCTGTGGTGAAACGTCACAGGTACAGAGTTTTCCCAATCGGGGTCCATGGCAGTTTTGATGCTAGTGAAGTTCAGAGACGGTGTTCGAACTGCCGTGTGATGGTTCGTGTTAGAAAGGTTGCTGAAAATGTCGTCCGTTTGTATGAATGCAAAACTGTAGTCACGTGCTAATGATTCTCTAACACACTCAAAATAACTAGGTGTTCCGTGAATAATGGCCGCATCTTCAGGCAAACGGGCAGACTGCCTCTTCTTTAAATTTAGTTAAGAACTGAAAAGGCCTGTCTCACACCAATCAAACTACGGGATTAACCAGCTAATAGTACCGCTTGTCGCGGAGAATAGTTTAGTGAGGAGCCGCATTGCTTGTGCACAAAGTTGGACACCCAGTCAGTTTTCGGGCGTGTATCCGGCATGTTATTAATTTTTCTTCCGATATTTCCGACGGAAACATTTCAATCATTTTCCAGGTGAGTTGCTTCCAAAATTTTTAAACCACTTTCCGTTTTACACTGCACTGCATGTTTCAGAGCCAACACTGTAAGCACGTTTTCTCCGCAGTGTAGTGTAAAGTGGAAGGTGATATTGCAAGCGACTTACCTTGATAATTGCTGAAAGAAATACCGGAATAAGAGCAACGCGGAATAGCCGCGTGGTCTCAGGTGTCTTGACACGGTTCGCGTGGCTCCCTTCGTGAGAGGTTCGAGTCCTTCCTCAGGCAGGGGTCTGTGTGTTCACCTTAGCGTAAGCTAGTTTAAGTTAGATTAAGTGGTGTGTAAGCCTAGTAACCAATGACCTCAGCGGTTTGGTCCCATAGGAGCTTAATTTAAATTTCAAAGAATTTTCAGAATAAGAATTAATAAAATCCCGTAAGCACGTCCGAAAAATGATTGATTACTCTGTTCGCCAGTAAAACTTCAAGAAACACAAAGGGGACGCTGTTCGTTCCCGCATGCGGCAGTGAACGCGGTCTGATTTCCTGCTTGATCGTCCCGACCTATTTGGTACAGCCGCTTGTCTTCTGATACTCCGTTGGGCATACTGAAACGACGCGTCGCCGAGGGTCATGGTCAGATATTTGCTTTGTAAAATTACATACTTATCAGCCAATACATAAGGACCACCTACCTAATATCCATTATATCCACCTTTGGCACGGATAACAGCGGCGACGCATCGTGTCATGGACGCAATGAAGCCTTGGAAGGTCATTGAAGGGAGTCGGCACCACATCTGCACACACAAGTCACCTAATTCCTGAAAAATTCCGTGAAGGGGGGCGATGAGCTCTGTGATCGATCTGGTTCAGATCTGGCGATTTTTGGTACTAGAATATCAATTGGAACTCGTTACTGCTTTCCTCGAGCCACTTCATGAGACTCCTGGACTTGTGATATGGAGCATTATCTTGTTGCAAAATCTACTGCCGTCGGGAAATATGGTCATCATGAAGGGGTGGACGTGGTCTACCGTCTGTATATGATACTCCTTGGTCGTCATGGTGACTTGCAAGAGCCCTACTGGACCCATGGGTGTCTACGGGAATGTTCCCCAGAATACAATGGAGCCGCCGCCCGCTTCCCTCCATCTCGCAGTACAGGTGTCAAGGAGCTGTTTCCCTGGAAGATGACGGATTCGCGCCCTCCCATCGGCATGATGAAGACGGTATTGGAATTCATCAGACCATGAAGACATCTGCCACTGCCCCATCGTCCATAGATGATGGTCACGTGCCCATTTCAGTAGCAGTTGCCGATGTCGTGGTGTTAACATTGGCACATGAATGGATCGTCGGCTATGGAGGCCCATCGTTAAGAGTGTTCTACGCAGTGTGTTCAGAAACACTGCTCCTCTGCCCAACATTAAACTCAGATGTTAGTTCCTCCACAGTTTGCCGTTTGTCTGTTTTACCAGTCTGCCCAGCTTATAGCGTCCAACATCTGTAATGAGGGGGGTTCGCCCAACTTTGGTTAGTGCAGTTTCTGAAATGCTCGTGCCGAGCCTCTGGCCATCACAATCTGCCCTCTGCCAAACCCAGATAGATCGTTCGCCTTCCCCATTCTACACATGGACCGAACGATCACTGATACTACATGGACTGTGCGTGTGTTTAGCAGTCAATTCTCGCCAGCTGACTCTGTTATCGTCTGGACCGATTGCACGGATTTATATCGATAGTCGGTGGGATGCTCATGGCGATTTAGCCTGACTGACATACCGATTCTAGACTGCACTGCATTCGCAGAGCCTTGTTGATAGATTCGTCGTTTTTCATTCAGTAATTAACGCCATGAGTGTTCATATGAATATAGGATTTTATGCCCCCTTCTAAGGGACGACCGTATGTTACACATCAGTTTGTATTCGTATTCTGCAAAAGATGACATGGTTATTGAGTATGAATACATAAGGGGACGATCAACAAGGTTATTCGAATGCTGTACCGTCTAGAATCGGTATGTCAGTCAGGCGAAATCGCCGTGAGCATCCCACCGACGCATCAGGATGTAGATAAGCATTTGGCAAACATCGTAAAGTCTGCTAATGAATGCTGCTAATCCTCATCCAATAATATTCGTTGACTTTTCAAGGCCTTTTCCGAGGGGCATAAGACGTAATAATCTGAGTTAGCACCAATGCTGTAAGCCTTTCTCTGACGACTCAACTGCCAGTTTCTTAGAAACACGTTCAATTTAGTTGAAAACGCTGAGGAATGGGTTGCAAGTAGCATCTGGAAGACGGTCACTACATTTAAACTTTAACCAGTGTGCGTATAAGCTGTTGTCACTCGAGTTATAACGCCTCAAAAGATTCCCATTTAAATGAGAGCTGACCCATAAGTGAACAACAAGCGCTTTTTGTTGATCTCCAACTAGTTTTCAACTTCTTGAACCATCTTGAGGAAACAGCTGACTATCATCTTCAATGGACGCCATTTCTTAGGCAATAAAACTTCATAACCAATGATACAATACAGCTGCACACAATTCTGTGTACCAAACTTATTTCTTAACGTTAAAATCACACTTAACACAACGGACAATATTAAGCACAGTAAACAATTAAACTGCACAATATTATAGTATTACACGTTATTGTTGTGGTCTTCAGTCCTGAGACTGGTTTGATGCAGCTCTCCATGCTACTCTACCTTGTGCAAGCTTCTTCATCTCCCAGTACCTACTGCAACCTACATCCTTCTGAATCTGCTTAATGTATTCATCTATTTGTCTCCCTCTACGATTTTTACCCGCCACGCTGCCCTCCAATACTAAATTGGTGATTCCTTGATGCCTCAGAACATCTCATACCAACCGATCCCTTCTACTAGTCAAGTCGTGCCACAAACTCCTTTTCTCCCCAATTCTATTCAATACCTCCTCGTTAGTTATTTGATCTACCCATCTAATCGTTAGCATTCTTCTGTAGCACCACATTTCGAAAGTTTCTATTCTCTTCTTGTCCAAACTATTTATCGTCCTTGTTTAATTTCCATACATGGCCACACTCCATACAAATACTTTCAGAAACGACTTCCTGACACTTAAATCTACAATCGATGTTAACAAATGTCTCTTCTTCAAAAATGCTTTCCTTGCCATTGCCAGTCTACATTTTATATCCTCTCTACTTAGACCATCATCAGTTATTTAGCTCCACAAATAGCAAAACTCACCCACTACTTTAAGTGTCTTATTTCCTAATCTAATTCCCTCAGCATCCCCCAACTTAATTCGACTACATTCCATTATCCTTGTTTTGTTTTTGTTCAAAAATGGTTCAAATGGCTCTGAGCACTATGGGACTCAACTGCTGTGGTCATGAGTCCCCTAGAACTTAGAACTACTTAAACCTAACTAAACTAAGGACATCACACACATCCATGCCCGAGGCAGGATGCGAACCTGCGACCGTAGTGGTCGTACGGTTCCAGACTGTAGCGCCTTTAACCGCTCGGCCATTCCGGCCGGCTTGCTTTTGTTGCTGTTCATCTTATATCCTCCTTTCAAGACACTGTCCATTCCGTTCAACTGCTCTTACAATCCTTTGCTGTCTCTGGCAGAATTACAACATCATCGGTGAACGTCAAAGTTTTTATGTCTTCTCCATGGATTATTACAGGTTGTATGTTTGTAATGCTATATTTTGTTAGGTCTAGATAGGTTGAGAATCTGCCAGTCTGAGACCTCATCATTTATGTTGTGCACCGGACATGTCTTTTAACATTGCAAATTACACTCTGCAGAATAGGCAGTAGTAAACTTTTAAATTATTAATCCATTAAATTTCAGGCATGCAGCCGCGCAAATAAAATTTCCTCCACTGATATTTCGGCCGCGTATCGTCCGGCCATCCTCAGAGTGAGTCACAAGACGGACGACAAGACGCCAAGCGCGGCCTTATATGCTCCACCGCGGCGATACTGCGCATGCGGGTCACAGATGCTGGTCGGCGGCAGCGACGTACGCTTACACATGCGCCGCCTGTGGCGAAGGCGTACAGACATTCGATTCGCTTATCGATGTATGATCGGCGGCGGTGACCCGATGACGACTTCTCTGCAGTTTAATTATTCCAAGAGCCGAATTCCAGGCTTTGTCTAAATTAAAACCATTATCTCTATTTATTAGATTGTAAGCTAATCTAATCTCTGCAGCTTCCTTGAAGACAGATTCCCAAAAGGAGGAGGTGGATGTTAAAATCTTCACATCACTGTAATTCATGGAGTGCCCTGTGTCAATACAATGTTCGGCTACAGCTGACTTGTCTGGCTGTAATAAGAGTGTGTATCTTCGATGCTCCACACACCTCTCATGAATGGTGCGTGTCGTTTGACCTATGTGTGACTTCTCACAATTTCGGTAAGGAATCTGATACACACCCGCTTTACGAAGCTGTACATCGTCCTTCACAGAGCCGAGTAAAGCTGCAATCTTCGTGGGCGGGGGGGGGGGGGGGGGGCGGAAGATCGCCGTAACACAGAGTTTCTCAAGAGTACGGCCTATCTTCGAGGAAAGAGCACCCACATATGTCAAAACCGCACTAAATCTGAAGGAATTACTATCTTCTTCCCCATCACATACCTGTTTTGTAGGTTTTGCATGGAATGCTCTTCGATTTTGTTGCGGAGAAAATCCATTCGATTTAAAAATACTCTTGAGGTATGTGAGCTCTTCTTGCAAATTGTCTTTATCGGATATACAGTGCGCCCGATGCAGTAAGGTCTTTAAGGACACCTGTGGTCTGTGAAGGGTAATGGCAGCTACTGGCATGAAGATATAGATTTGTGTGCGTTGGCATTTCCTAATGTGCCATCACTTTTGCGGCGAACGACAACATCCAAAAAGCGGAGGCAGCCGTTTTTTCTATTTCCATAGTACATTTAATGCTAGCATGGATGGAATTCAAATGCTCAAGAAATCGATGTAATTCATCCATTCCATGGGGCCATACCATGAATGTGTCGTCCACGTACCTCCAGAAGAGCGTAGGTTTAAAAATTGCTGAGTCCAGTGCGTTGTCCTCGAAGTCTTCCATGAATAAATTAGCTACCAGAGTGGAGAGGGGGCTTCCCATGGCAACACCATCAATCTGCTCATAAAATTCACCATTAAACTGCAAATAAGATGATAAAAGCACATGTTGAAATATGGCCGTAATGTTCTTATCAAAATGTTGGCCGATAAGAGATTAACAGTCCTTTAAAGGTACTTGGTGTATAATGATACCACATCAAAACTAACAAGCACATCCGTACTATTCAGCCTGACACTGCTAAGTCTCTGAATAAAATCCATAGAATTACGAATGTGGTGACTACATTTTCCTACCAATGGTTTTAATAAGGAACCTAATATTTGGCAGAAAAATATGTTGGTGAACCAATAGTGCTCGTTATAGGTCTCATAGACAAGTCCTCTAGACGCTCATCCTTACCCATCTTGTGAACTTTAGGAAGAGCGTAAAACGTCGGTGGTACTGAACCTCGTACATTAAAAAAACGCACATTTTAAATTATTGTGTTTAATATTGTCCATTGCGCACGAAGCTACGTAACTCGCTGGTGAGGATATCGATCATGCTATCCTAACGACCTATGGTATTTTTGTCACGTAAGGAAGGTGTTTCCTTTTTACGTCCTCTAAACACGGTACGTTCCAGTCTTTTTAGACCCTACATATTTAGCAGTCGACTTTTCCGGGTCACCGCACGCTAGGTAATCGACGTGGTGTGTGCGCGGCTAGGGCGGCGTCAAATGTCAGACGGGCGGTCTTTGCAGACGTTCCGCCTCATGGGGCCGCGTGACGCCCGGCAAGGGCTCCGCCGCCCACGCTGCGTCGCGAGTCGCAGCCCCTGGCGACGGCGTTAATGGCCCGGAAAGGACACGCCGAGGACTTCAAGGGGAAAGCTTCCGGGCAGCGGCGGCCCTCGGGCCTGCAAAGGCCGGAAGGTCACGCCGCTCGTAGTCTGCCTCCCATCTCCATCACATCCTTCTGCTCCTGCTGCTACCGAGAGCGATCTACGTCCCGTGGCGCCGCACGGTATTACGTCCAAAGTCTGAGATGTAAATCACAATAAAATATCAGATACTCTTTGGGATTAAGAAATTTTCAGGGATAAACTGCTTGGAGCGTAAGACAATCTTCGACTAGTACGAGAAAGACCGTCGTTGTAGATGGTGGAAGTACAATAAAAGGAGACAGTAACTGAGGAAGGAGTGAGACTGGTTTGTAGCTTATTTTTTCATATTTATTTGTTTATGAGGCTGAGTGAGACCAAGCGACAAAAAGCCACACTACTGGCCTTTAAAATTGCTACACCAAGAAGAAATGCAGATGATAAACAGGTATTCATTGAACAAATATATTATACTAGAACTGACATGTGATTACATTTTCGCGCAATTTGGGTGCATAGATCCTAAGAAATCAGTATCCAGGACAACCACCTCTGGCCGTAATAATTGCCTTGAAACGCCTGGGCATTGAGTCAAGCAGAGCTTGGATTGCGTGTACAGGTACAGCTGCCCATGCTTTTTCAACACGATACCACAGTTTATCAAGAGTAGTGACTGGCATATTGTGACGAGCCAGTTGCTCGGCCACCATTGACCAGAAGTTTTCAATTGGTGAGAGATCTGGAGAATGTGCTGGCCAGGGCAGCAGTCGAACATTTTCTGTGTCCAGAAAGGCCCGTACAGGACCTGCAACATGCGGTCGTGCATTATACTGCTGAAATCTAGGGTTTCGGATGGATCGAATGAAGGGTAGTGCCACGGGTCGTAACATATCTGAAATGTAACGTCCACTGTTCAAAGTGCCGTCAATGCGAACAAGAGGTAACCTAGACGTGTAACCAATGCCAGCCCACACTATCACGACGGTTGATACGCCAGTATGGCGATGACGAATACACGCTTCCAATGTCGCCAAACACGGATGCGAACATCTTGATGCTGTAACCAGAACCTGGCTTCATCCGAAAAAATGACGTTTTGCCATTCGTGCACCCAGGTTCGTCGTTGAGTACACCATCGCAGGCGCTCCTGCCTGTGATGCAGCGTGAAGGGTAACCGGAGCCATGGTCTCCGAGCTGATACTCCATGCTGCTGCAAACGTCGTCGAACTGTTAGTGCAGATGGTTGTTGTCTTGCAAACGACCCCATCTGTTCACTCAGGGATCGAGACGTGGCTGCACGATCCGTTACAGCCATGCGGATAAGGTGCCTGTCATCTCGACTGCTAGTGATACGAGGCCATTGGGATCCAGCACGGCGTTCCGTATTACCCTCCTGAATCCATCGATTCCATATTCTGCTAACAGTCATTGGATCTCGACCAACGCGAGCAGCAATGTCGCGTTACGATAAACCTCAAGCGCGATAGGCTGCAATCCGACCTTTATCTAAGTTGGAAACGTGATGGTAAGCATTTCTCCTCCTTACATGAGGCATCCCAACAACGTTTCACCAGGCAACGCCAGTCAACTGCTGTTTGTGTATGAGAAATCGGTTGGAAACTTTCCTAATGTCAGCACGGTGTAGGTGGCGTCACCGGCGCAAACCTAGTGTGAATGCTCTGAGAAGCTAATCATTTGCTTCTTCTTCCTGTCGATTAAATTTCGCATATGTAGCACGTCATCTTCGTGGTGTAGCAGTTTTAATGGCCAGTAGTGTACTTGTTCATGGAACGATTCACTAGATATTTTCAGAACTCTAATTACAAAATTTACATTTTGTTAGAGGAGGATGAGAGGACCCGCCAGGGAAGCCGACAGTCTGGCCTTAGCTGTCGCCGCGGTCGCACGTTCCTCAAATTTGCTCCGTCAACGTTCAGTGTTTACGCCAGTGTTTTCGTGTTTCGTGATTGTTTATTGGCGTCTTGCACGTGAATTAAGCGTTATAAATTGAGCTATTGGTCTTTGTTCGTGTCGTCTTTCAACGTAGTGCTGTTGGAATTTCGGCGTTGTCCGAAATATCTTCGCTGCAGAACACTATGGCAAACTCCGTGAGCAAGAACACCGTGATTTTCACCTTCGACAAGTACACCCGTCGAGTACAGCCCTCTGCACTTGAAGTACACGACTGGATTACCGAGGTACTTGGCCTTCATTCTGAATCTGTTCATACCATGCAGCTAGACTCTGGTGAATACTGCATTTTTGGAAAAGTTTAACGATTCCGTGAGTGTAGACCGCTTTTGGGAAAAATTTGGTTATGAAACGGAATTTATACACCGTGATGGTACTAAAAGTACTGTAAAGCTCAGGAATTCCGAGTCTGTAATTAGAAATGTTAGGGTTTTGAATATTCCCATAGAAGTAGACACATCGAAAATTAAAGATGTCCTTTCAAAGTATGGGGTTGTCAGGCAAATAGTCAACGAAAGGTGGGCTTCGCATTTCAAGCTGTAGTGCTTTAACGGCATTCGCTCCGTGGAGATGGAAGTGAAGGCAAACATTCGCTCCCACATCTTTGTTGACGGGCACAAGGCGCATGTTATTTACTCAGGGCAAACCCCTACATGTGACGTATGTAACGAGTCTGGTCACCTCCGTCAGGACTGCTCTCGCCGTGTTTTTGTGCTAAAAAACAGCCTTATGCAGCGCCGGAAATTAACACTCAACGATTTGTTGCCAGCCAGTAATACAACAGGGCCGGCGGCTGTCGTGGATCCTGTTACTACCTCTGAAAACGTTGCACTTAATGTTAATGAATTTCCGACTTTAAAACCTGCATTAACTGCTGAAATCCCGTCCCGTAACAGCGAGATTCCCACTAAAAAGCGTCCTCTAGAGGACACTGAAAGAAATGTTGATGAGGACTCTTCCTGCGACACACCCGTTGCCAGGAAGCCGAAGCCAAGTCCTGAAGATCTGTTGGAAGTGGAAAAAGGAGATGAAATGCAGGTCGATGTGGCTCCCACTTCCGCACAAGGAATTATACCACCACGAACAGATAGTGACGCACCTGGTAGTGACCTTTCGCGGAAATGTGACCCTGAGCCTGAGGTCACAGCTGCAATAACCGCATCAAGTGCACAGCCCATACTGTGCGAACAGTACGAGGAAGTACCAAGTAAACTACCTTCTGACTCTGAAGGCACATGATGACGTAATTCGTCTGAATGATATCAAAACAATGAGCCAAGTTATTAGGCATTAAAGCAACACCGCGCCGAAGGAGGAAATAATCAAGCATCACCGCCTCGCCAGCAAGACAACACAACAGACAACACGCTGGAGCCAAATTTTGACGACTCGCAAGCCACCGCCGTTGCGCCAGACGGCCACCGTCGGAGGCTGCGACCAAAACCAGGTCTTGCTGTCACGCGTCATCAAGCGAAAGCCACACCAGAGAAGCAAGACATCAAGAAAAGGAATATTAAATATGAAGTCATCAGGGCAAACACCGACGAGGAGAAAGAGAAAGAGAAAGACCACAGTGACTTATAGCAATGCATTGTCAGGAATTCAGGATAATTTTCTTCTCAAGCACTTTGTTTAAAGGCAGTAAAAATTTTTTCTTGGAAGTTAGTTCATGTAATGGGCACACAGCTTGTAAAGATCGTGACTGGTAGAGAAGCACGTTGCTGCTATAATCATACCGATCCTCATCCCAAATAGCTTCTTCTGGTATGTCTGTGATGCAAGCTTGTAGCATTACTACTATTGTTGTTGTTGTTGTTGTGGTCTTCAGTCCTGAGACTGGTTTGATGCAGCTCTCCATGCTACTCTATCCTGTGCAAGCTTCTTCATCTCCCAATTACTACTATTAACATTAACAAAATACAGTCACCTTTGAAATTGACAGCACTAAAAGAATTCTTGTACCAGTCTGGGACAGATATCGCGTTGCTACAAGAAGTTGCGATAACGGAATTTCGGATCCCAGGCTTTTTTGAAATTGTTAATGTTTCTACGGAAGCCAATATCGGTACAGCCATTCTTATAAGGGAAGGCATTCCGGTGACTGAAATCGGACGACTAGAATCAGGAAGAGCCACAGGTTTGAAAATTTTCGATGTGACCGTGCTTAACCTTTACGGCCCATCAGGAAATTCCCATAAATTGGATCGTGCGAAGTTTTTTCAAGATGAACTGATTAATTTATTGAGGAAAAATCCGTATTTCTTATACTAGGTGGAGATTTTAACTGTTTCAAACCAGAAAGATCAACAACCCAATTTCAACTACTCGCCACAGTTAAAAAAGTTAGTAAGTGATCTACAACTTAAGGATGTGTGGGAACTTGAGCAACCGACGTCGGTCGGGTACACGTATTTAACCAGCCACTCCCGCAGCAGACTACATAGAATTTACGTGTCACCAAATTTGCAAAATTTTTTATTAAACGTTGAAACTATTCCCGTGTATTTTAGCGATCACATTACACTTTTAACTTGCCTTAATTTAAGTGTACAGCCAACCCGTCGATTCAGAGGCCAATGGAATTTGAATATCTCTGTTTTAACTGACGAAGAACTGGAACAGGAAATAAGAGTAGCGTGGACTATGTGCCTCTGCACAGCAGACAAGCACCCAACAGTCATTGACTGGTTGACTAGGAGGGCTAAACAAAGGCTGGGGAAAGTTGTCATGCAGTTTAGTGCAGCGAGGCACAGGGAGTTGAGGAATATAATGGAGTTTTATTATAAAGTTTTAAGAGACATATCAACAGGCACATGATGACGTAATTCGTCTGAATGATATCAAAACAATAAAAGCCAAGTTATTAAGCATTAAACGACAACAAAATTGTTCAAATGGCTCTGAGCACTATGGGACTTAACATCTATGGTCATCAGTCCCCTAGAACTTAGAACTACTTAAACCTAACTAACCTAAGGACGTCACACAACACCCAGTCATCACGAGGCAGAGAAAATCCCCGACCCCGCCGGGAATCGAACCCGGGAACCCGTAAACGGCAACAGATGGAGGGACTAAAAATTAAATCGAAAGCCACATTAGTAGTTACAGATGAAACAGCTTCTCTGTATCATTTGGTGCGGCATGCTAAAAACAGATGTCAAACTTTTATTGATGAAGTCCAGACGCATACTGGTACAAGGCTCACATGCCAGAAAGAAATACTGGACGAAGTCCACAGGCACTATGAAACCTTATATGTGCCTACCACAGTGGAAGATGCAGCTCCCGAGGACTTTCTCACTATTTTAGGTCCACAATTGTCGGTAACAGACAACGCTGACATCCTATCACCTATTACTAAAGATGAAGTGCATGAGGCAGTGCGTAACTCACCTTTCAAAAAATCTCCGGGGCTTGATGGCCTCCCTGCGGAGTTTTATGCCCGCCACTGATCTATAATTGGGGAAAAGATCACTTCCATGGCGAATGAGGTCCTGAACGGAAAAACGGTCCCTGCAGAGTTTAAGGAAAGTAAATTGGTACTATTCCAAAGAGTAAAGGGGAAACCAACTTAAACAATTTTCGGCCTCTTTCGCTACTAAATTCTGATTACAAAATAATTTTGCGTATTATCAACAAAAGACTCTCTGCCTTTTCCAACAAAATATTGAGTCATCATCAATCTTGTTCTTCGACCAGAACGTCTATCTGCATACAGAGACGTCATTGCAATTACCTCAGTCATAAGAATAAAATGTGCTTTAACCTTTATAGATTTCAACAAAGCTTTTGACCGCGTTAGTCATAGATACCTCTTTACGACGCTGTCAAGAGTGGCTTTCCACCCTCAGGTTCTCAACATGCTAAGAAATATTGCACCAGGTATAAATGCGAAAATAGCAATCAATGGCCAAACATCTAAACCCATACAGATAAGGTGAGGGGTTCCACAGGGCAGTCCCTTATCCATGTTTTTATTTTCCGTATCTTTAGAGCCCTTTCTCCGCACTGTCCACGCAAGATTAACAGGCATAACATTGAGTGGAGAGAAAACTGTCATACGAGCTTATGCCGATGACGTGGGTGTGGTAATAAGGAATAAGGATGAGACAGTTACACTGGAAAGAGAAATCCAAAAGTATTGTCTAGCGTCGGGAGCGACAACAAATGAAAACAAAAGTAAAATATTGAATCTACGGGGCCTAGATCACCTCCGACTGGCATGGGCAAAAAAAGACAACAAACATAAAACTTTGGAAATAACCTTAATGGCATGTCCGATGAGGATGGCTGCTTTTAACTGGACGGAAACTAGGAGGAAAGTTCATGGTGCTGTAATGGAGAACATCCATCGAACTATGGACCAGGTGCAAAAAGTCAGATTCATCAACTCCTGCATTTTGTCTAAAGCGTATTTCACTGCGCAAGTATTTCCAATCCCTAAACTAGTAGCTAAAGTGATCATGTCCACTGTTACCAATTATTCATGGCGAGGAGACATATTCAGGGTTGGTGCGACTACCGTTATGCTGGATGTCAGAAACGGGGGCCTCGGTTTGGTGGATATTCGAAATAAAGGGTCTGCTCTGTTCCTCAAACGGGCTTTCCATATACTCAGAGAACTTCCACAATGTATAACCGCAAAGCTCTTTGAGGCTGTGAAACCCCATAGCCTGCAAGCACCGATTGATGTGCGAGGGATTAATGCCCGTCGTCTGCAGTATGTGAGGAACTTTTTCCTCGAAGCAAGTTATCTTAGTGACGAAATCAGAAGCAACACATGTATCATAGCGCGCGACATTATACCTGAAAGGAAGTTAAATGAGGGCAGAAACAAAATTGAAACGAAATTCCCTAACTGTGACTGGAAAGCTGTATGGCGGAACATCAACTATGCCGGGCTATCTACAGACGCTATTTCCGCATGGTACACAACAGTTAACAATGTCATCAGCACCAACGAGAGACTATATGGGATCGGTTTAAACCAGACACACCTCAGTGGAAAATGCAATCTGGTGGATATACTTATCCACAGATTCACCTGTGGCGGCAATGTGAATAACTGGAATTGAATCAGGCAACAAATCGCCTTTCTCACCAGATCCTCGACGGAATATATAATGCCATAGCTCCTCCTGAGACCAGACATGACTTGCTTTCCGAAATTAAAAACAAACGCCATTAGCTGGTTACTGGGAAAATATGTTAGTTATATCATCAACAAACTTAGGTCGGACAACGAGATAGAATTCCGAGTTTACATGAAGCGTGAATATGCAAAAATCAGCACGTATCGCAAGCACAAGAAGCACTACGGCAACACGCTGAAGATCATTTTTTAAAGAATGGGTGTCGGTTACACATGTGGAACCACTACAACAACTTGAACGAGAACGAACAGAAGAAAATTAAAAGTCACTTGTGTTCTTATTATTATTTACTATTACCTTGCTTCCAGAACTTCTATGTTAGACGAAGAGTTTTTTTCAAAACATTTTGTTCAGAATTACTCGTGTACGACTTCCAAAGTATTTGTGTGATTCAAGAAGAATTGTTAAGTTTTATCAGTGTTCAGTTTCTACTGAGAGAAGAGGTTTCTTTGTCTTTCTTACATCGGAGAATGGGAGTTTTTGTGTTAAGATTTCTGCACACTTAGTGCTATGACCCAACAGGTGACCTGAAAAAAGGGGTGGGAGGGGTTTGGCCCTCGACGCACTGGCAGTGCCGTGAAGAGACCCCACTGCTAGTACAGCGTGTACCACGCCCTGACCATCCTTAAAAAAAAAGGAGCAATTACTGTTTATGATTAATGCGAAGAAAAGAGATGGATAGACCGTCTGCCACCTACGCAGTAGATCAATATGTATATATATATATAAAAAAAAGAGCGCTAATGCGCTGCTACCTGGACTCGGGTAGGCGCGCCGGCCCCGGATCGAATCCGCCCGGCAGATTAATGACGAGGGCCGGTATGAGGGCCAGCCTGGATGTGGTTTTTAGGCGGTTTTCCACATCCCGCTAGGTGAATACCGGGCTGGTCCCCCATTTCCGCCTCAGTTACACGCACTATTTCATGCCTTACACTAGACGCAGACAGCTGGAGTACACTACTTCCGTCCTGGGGACTTCGGGGTGGCGTCAGGAAGGGCATCCGGCCAACCTCTGCAATTAACACTGCCAAATCCGTAATAACAAAGCTGACCCCGCGTTTGAGCGGGACAAAGGCCCCAACAAAGAAAGAAAGAAAGGAGGAAGATGAGAGGAAGGGGAACTCGGATGAACATCCGCGTCAATTTGGACAGTTTTGTCGATGTGCATCTTCACGTAATGAAGTACTGATGAGCAGCAGAAATGAGTACAGCAAAGAACTTAACATCAGAACTGAGGATAGCGAAGTAGACAAAGTTACGCAATTCTGTTCCCCAGGCGGCAAAATAATCCATGTTAGAGGTACCAAGGAGGAGATGAAAAACAAATTAGCCATGGGAAAATGACGTCCCTGGCCAGGAGAAGTCTGCTAGTATCAGACATTTGTCTTAATTTGAGGAAGAAATTTCTGAAAAAGTACGTTTGGAGCACAGCGTTACATGGCAGTGAGGCATGAACTGTGGGAAAACCAAAACAGACGAGAATCGAAGATTTTGAGATGTGGTGCAAAATACTGTAACAACAACAACGCTGTACTAGTGTACATATAATAATTTTTTCTTCTGATTTTGATAAATTAGTGTAATCGATGTTCTGATTTCATTTCTTTTTTTGTTTCATGCCATTATGTTAAAGAAACTGTAAACAATTTTCAATTTGAATATTAATGTTTATGTCAAATTTCAAGCAATATTGTAATAGAATTGAAGTGTAACAAATGTTGAAACTATTGTAAGATGTCAAAGTTGTAATTGTGCGTCTGGTCCATACGTAGGCAATGTATTAGGATATGTAAAATCCAAAACCTCGGGTGAATACCCTGTCTGTAAGGGAGCGGTAAAAGGTGGACGGCAGGCGAGCGCGGGAAAATGCACACGGGCACTGCACGGCATAACGGGCTCAGCAGTAGTAGTCGGAGTTGAGCATTGGTCTGAGCAACACGTTCTGGATCGAGGAGGCTTTCCTGGAAGACGTAGTTTCATTGAGCCTCGGATATGCCGTTCCGACGCCTATACAGCGTGGCAAAATTCCATAGGCACTAAATGGAAAAGTATTGCGACGCTAAGAAGAAGTAAAGTGCCGATACATCAAGAGCCATTGCTGTGGTGGTATGTGTGCCCTGTGCTTCGCCATCTCGCTGCCCGCCAACCGCCACATCGATACAAACAGGTTGAAACTTTTAATATTGTATTCGTGTGGACCAGTGTTACTTTTATTCCATACTGTCCAATAACAACTTAAATTTTACCAGAACTGTCCTATCATTTAATTATCCTCACAACTAACTTAGACAGGGACCTTTCCAAATGTTGTGCAGTCCGAGTGTCCCGAAATGAAGACTTAAAGTTTGTGTTAATAATAATTATCTGCAGACCTAGCTATGTTAGAATAATGTTTAAAGAACTATTTTGTTAATGAACTAATTGAGGAATAACAAAGGTCTGACAAAGTTGGAAGATAATTTTGATATTGAATTAGTAATGAAGTTTAATTATTTCAAGACAGATATAATGGTATTTAAATGATGGCTCTGAGCACTATGGGACTCAACTTCTGAGGTCATTAGTCCCCTAGAACTTAGAACTAGTTAAACCTAACCAACCTAAGGACATCACAAACATCCATGCCCGAGGCAGGATTCGAACCTGCGACCGTAGCGGTCTTGCGGTTCCAGACTGCAGCGCCTTTAACCGCACGGCCACTTCGGCCGGCGTATTTAAATGAGCAGGAAATAAAATGAAAAGAGTAGTAACTAATATATTGGAAATCTTGAGCACATAATGATTTCAGTAATTAATTGTTTTAATACAGTGATCATAACAGTTTCAGGTCCCACCCTTTTTTTTATTCATTTGAATTCTGAAGTGTTCTAAACTGATTTGACCAGCAAGGTCAAAGCCAGAATAGAAACCAAAATTTATCAGTGTTTTACCTTTATCAAAATTGACATTGTGTGTGTGTTTCGAAAGTGCTATTTCTAGGGTAACCTATGCCCGATTTTAATCAGATCAATAGACAGTACGAAGTTTTGTAGTAAACATTATAGTGTAATGTTACGTATTTATGGTTTATCCATATTAGTACAGAAAGTGAAATTATCAGTTCAGTAGATTTTCTGGTTCTAAAATTTACCATATTATGCAGTGCTATTACGTGTGGTTTTGCATGAACGTACATCAACTTGTACAGGGAAGAAACTCAGTTAATGCCTAATTAGGCTGGCGACCGTATTATTAACAAATTGGTAGCATCTTCTGTGTTGTTTCTTGTCCGTCCTGACGTGCGGTTGCATTTCGAACTTGCTTGACGTATCATTGTTACTACAGAGTGGGTGTAAGTCTGATTTGCCTCCATTCAGGTACACGCGGTCAATATCTACACAAAAATCCTGTCTCGTAAGGTAAACCCCACTCACTTACCATAGTACAGGCTTTAACGAGAATTGTGTGCCCCATGCGCGCGTTACAAGACGAATGGTGAAAATTAGGTGAACTGGTAAGGTAAGTAACGAGGAAGTTCTGCGCTGAACCGGTGAAATAAGGAATGTATGAAAACACTAACAAGAGGAAGGGACAGGATGATAGGACATCTGTTAAGACATCAGGGGGTAGCCTCCATGATTCTAGAGAGAGCTGTAGGCGGTAAAAACTGTAGAGAATGATTGGAATACATCCACCGAGTAACTGGGGACGTAAGTTGCAATTTCCACTCTGGCATGAAAAGGCTGGGAGGAGAATTCGTGGAAGGGCACATCAAACCAGTCAGAAACTGGTCATACACACACACACATACACACACACACACACACACACACACACACACACACACAAGAAAAAAATTCTTTATACTTTCCGTATCCGGGCTTCAGTAACTGAGCCATTAAATTTCAGAAGAACTGCAGCGTGGATAGACCCCATATTCATAGATTCAGCTTGTACATACTCTTTGCAACCGATCAACATCTCTGGTACTTGTGTGTCTTTAAAATGATGGAACGAGTGCTGTGGCTTCAATCTGAACATGTTCGAAAGATATAAGACCGAAATGTTAGAATAAAAATAACTTTCCGTGGTTATACTTCAGGAATGTGATGTATCTGTTTTATTGTTGTGCAGTAAGCAGATGTTTCCTAACATTTGTGAGCTGTATATCGCTGCAGAAAAATTCCCAACACAAATGGTTCAAATGGCTCTGAGCACAGTGGGACTTAACATCTCAGACCATCAGTCCCCTAGAACATAGAACTAATTAAACCTAACTAACCTAAGGACATCACGCACATCCATGCCCGAGGCAGGATGCGAACCTGCGACCATAGCGGTCGCACGGTTCCAGAGCCTAGAACCGCTCAGCCAAACCGGCCGGCAAAATTCTCAACACATTTTCTGCCAAAAAAAATTCCAAGAAATCGCTCATTTGAAAGCATTCGTCTGAAAATTTGAATGAGACATGTAATTAATTTGATAAATAGAATAGTATCATATTCTATTCCACTTAGCACAACTGTCGAGAACTCCGGTTCACAGACTTTGGCTATACAACATTGTATACACACGGTCCAGTTACCCGTTAATCGGACCACCGCCTACGTTCGACGTCAAGATGCAATAACCACTTACAGACGACAGCTCCCAGCACTATCCATGGAGGGTACACAAAGCGTGCCTGTAGGGGGTGGGGGGAAGGAGAAAATGGTGTGCTTGATCTGTCGTCCAAAAGGGCATGATCAATAACTCTCGGTTCAAGAATGGAAGCACTTTGGAAACGACCAAGTTTGTAAGTTGTTCGCTTGCCGCCGTGATTAAATCAACTTTGATTCCAGAAGGTTAAAGTATACGTCGATAGCAAGATCACGCTGTCCAAAAGAGTCACCGATGCAACTGTGGTGCACCATGAGCCATAGACGAGAGGGGTGAACGAAGGATGAGGTGACGCTTACTGGCAAATGGACGTGGAACTGTTGAGCAGTTGATTGATTAGATAAACCAAAGGGCTACCAGCAGCGCCTCCTCAACGGCCGTTGGGCGAGTTTTGCTGCGTGTAGGCCTCCACAGAAGGCACTTGATTCATGTATCCATGCTGACTGCTGTTCGTCGGCGACGACGGCGGTGATTTACACTCCAGCACCGCAACTGTACGTCCACTGGGTGGAGACAGACGAACCACGTACTATGATGTATCGGAGAAAAGGCCATTTTGTAATGCGGAAAAGTCAGGAAGCAAGCACCTTGCAATAGTCGTCGGAGTGGTCCGGGGCGGAGGACGGAGCGCTACGGTCTGTGGAATGTTTTCTTGGCGGTGGAGAACATTAGGGACCACCTCGATCGGGCTGTTCTCACCATGGTTCCTGAACAGAGAAACCTCGATCAGCTTACCACGACACTGGAGTTGAAATGGCTGCACATCCCTATCGACACCTTCCTGAACTTCGCTCTCTCTCCCTCTCTCTTTCTTTCTCTCTCTCTCTGCAGGCCTTGTAACGGTCGGCTCTGCAAAAGGTGATTATTCGGGCTTTTGAAAGGTGGTCACATTAATGTGATTGGACAGTGTATTATATACACTTATCAGCGTTCGTGGGAGAATGCTTACTCATGGAAAGAGTCAGTGCATAGTTTCTAGTATGCTCATTAGAAAATTTATGAATAAAAAAGCAACATAATTAAAAACGTTAAATAAATTGTGACAGGACATATGAACTACAATCAATTTACAGAAAAGACTTATCAGCCACTGCAACGATTTCCTGTACATAAAAGGCATGCACCACAATGGAACCTCCCAATTTTCCTTTGAACTTTTGCGCGTTTGGCACACATTTCAGCTCTGCTGGAAGGTTATGTCTCTCACTCTTTTTACACTGAAGCGCCGAAGTAACTGGTATACCCATGCGTTTTCAAACACAGAGATATGTAAACAGTCAGGATACTGCGCTGTGGTCTGCAACGCTTATATATGACAAGTTGATAGATCGGACACAGCATCTCCGATGTAGCGATGAAGTGGGGATTTTCCCGTACGATCACTCCGCAAGTGTAACGTCAATATCGGAAATCCAGTAAAACATCGAATCTCAGACACAGCAGCGGGCGGAAAAACATCCTGCAAGAACGGGACCAAAGACGACTGCGGAGAATCGTTCAGCGGGACAGAAGTGCCACCCTTCCGCAAATTGCAGCAGATTTCAATGCTGCGCCGTCAGCAAGTGTCAGCCTGTGAACAAGTCAACGGAACATCATCGATACGGGCTTTTGGAGTCGAAGACGTGCTCGTCTATCATTGATGACTGCACGACACAAAGCTTTATGCCTCGTCTGGGCCCATCAACACCAACATGGGACTGTTGATCACTGGAAACATGTTGCCTGGTCGGACGAGTGTCGCTTAAAATTGTACGAGCGTATGGACGTGAACGGGTGAGGAGGCAACCTCATGAATCCATGGACCCTGCATGTCAGCAGGGGACTGTTCAAGCAGGTGAAGGCTCTGTAATGGTGTGGAGCGTATGCAGTTGGAGTGATATGGGATCCCTGATACGTCTAGATACGACTCTGACAGGTGAAACGTACGTAGGTACATCCATTCCGGTCCACTGTGCATTCCGACGGACTTGGGCAATTTCAACAGGACAATGCGACACCCCACAAGTCCAGAATTGCTACAGAGTGGTTCCAGGAACACTCTTATGATTTTAAACACTTCCGCTGCCCACCAAACTCCCCAGACATAACATAATTGAGCATATCCAGGATGTCTTGCCTCCAGCTCCTAGTACTCTTATGGACAGCTCTATTCCCTCCACCATTACCTCAGACATTAGTCGAGTCGATGCCACCTCCTATTGTGACACTTCTGCGGCTCGCGGGGGCCTTGCACGATATCAGGCAGGTGTACCAATTTCTTTGTCTCTTTAGTGTATATCCGTGGCAGGCATAGTAAAATGAAAGCTGTTCAACAGTGCACACATTACTGTGCTGTGCTAAAGGAAGTGCTATAAAGGTGGGAATAGTTTTATTGCCAAGAGTTTAATAAACTGTTCCATTTTCTTATGAATGTGCAACTATTTGTAACAACAAATCCCACTATGGAATACATGTGAATCGCCCATCGTATTCTGTCTGTATTTTAAATTAACAGCGAATGCAGTTATGGAGTAATTCGGTAACATAATTTTAGTTCAGAGAAAAGAAATAATAACATTGAGGTTTGCCGTCGACAATGTCATTCTTATAGAAAAGTACAAGTAAGAGCAGTTCAATAATTGGACAGGTTTTTGGATAGAGGTTATACGATAATAATAAAACATGGATAATATACTGTAGTCGACTTACAGGCGCTGTATAATTGGCGCTGCTCAGTCTTACATGCTATTAAGTCTTTTCTGACGGAATTTGTTATGCCCGTAGCTTTAAAAGAAAACTTGGATGGTGCACAGCGCACACAGGAGGAGAACAGAAGCTTTGAGACTTAGCGGTACAGAAGAATATTGAATATTAGGTGGGTCAATACAGGCACTAATGAAGAGGCAGTAGACCGAGCTGCTGGCTAACACCCTTATTGGACATCTTGACTAAAAAAGGATATGGGTCGAATGGAGACGTTGAGGTATCTAGGAATGTTTAGTTTGGTAATGGAACGAAAAGGAGGGTGAGGGTTTGTAGGGGAAGACAAGGGTTTAATACAGCAACCAGGAAATAATAATGTATGATTTAGTAGTTATGCAGAAATGATTCCCTACAAGACAGATACTATGTATTAATGTATGTCATTAATAGGCGTCA
Source organism: Schistocerca serialis cubense (assembly GCF_023864345.2). Lineage (NCBI taxonomy): Eukaryota > Metazoa > Arthropoda > Insecta > Orthoptera > Acrididae > Schistocerca > Schistocerca serialis. The sequence continues at coordinate 414,932,728 of NC_064645.1, forward strand.
AAGAGAAAATTCTGAAGTTTGGATGCTAGCATTATATCTGATATTTTCTTTAGTACCAAACATGTACGCTTTGAGATCAGAAATATCAGGACAACCCTGTCTAACATGACATTGAACACTAGATGTCACGAGAAGCGAACTCGCTAGTATAAAAGGAGGTGGGGAGAGCAGCGTTCCCAATGAAGAAGCAGTAATGGCAGTAAACAGGCGGAGAGAAAGGCTGTGACTCAAAACGTGGATTAGTCATTAGATTTCATGTGAGTAAGAAATCCAGCAGGAGCAATTGACAACTGCTTAATCTGCTGCTCAAGTCGACTTTTGGTAATATGAGGGCTGTTCGGAAAGTGAGGAACGATCGGTAACGAAATGGAAACCGTTGTGAAAATCCAATGAGGCTTTTCACAGACGTTTTGGGAGTGTCTCTAGTTTAACCGTCGATCTCATCAAGACGCTCTTTTCAGTTGTAAGCGCACTGTCAGCAAGTAAAGCTGCCTAGAACAACGATGTCTCCCGCCAAGTAGGGGGGCCCGCTGAGAGGCTTCGCCTTAATGAATGCAGCCCACCTGACACAACTGCCACGCACTTCCTTCTCCATGGCAATTCTCAGCCGCACTCTGCAGGGGCAGTGAAGACGCTCCTGTAACCTTTTCGATGGGAAGTGTTCGATCAGCCACAACACAGCCCTAATTGGCTCGTCTGAGTATCATCTCTGTTCACATTGCGACGGGGCGACAATAATAAAGAACAAGTGCGGTTGCAGAGTTCTCACACGAAATGTGCATATTCAAACGTTGGTTAAAAATGTTATTACAAAATTTTGGCTCTCACGTGAGTCTCAGGGGATGATTTCCACACTTGGTGCATTAGTACACTTCCACACCCGCGCATTTGTTATAGTTTTGAATTAATTATTCACTCAGGCGTAAGTACAGTTTATGCCAGGGTACGAGAATTAGGCGATTATTATATTAAAATCAGTTTTTTCACGACACAGTTCAATCACTATTATTGGCATTGTCCTTTTCTTTCACACAATGAAATTAGCGCTGGTGAGACGGTTAATAGTTTTACTTTAATAATAATTTGACTCTGAGCCCCAGATAGCAGTAATATAGGCTGCTATAATCGAAAGTTATTCAATCAATTCGAGTAGAACGACAAGTCCCACTGTCCTCTTTACTCTAACAGTTTTGGCGCGAAATCAAAGTTCGCCTCATGTTCACTTACGACGATGTATACCTAGTAAATCGCACTCACACAAATAATCGTAGCACTTCCAGTTCACCAAATATATGCTTGCACACTTGCACTATTAATCAATACTCTTTGTCGAAATAAATCGGCACGAAAAAGAATTCTCAAACGAACACATGGGCCACCCTCAAGTGGGGCTTGATCGCCACCCACCCTCCAAAACGGCTGACCAACGGCTGACCCCTGGCCAAGATGGCCACTCGCTTATATAGGCTCGGATGTCAACCCCTCCCTGGTTATGCAAGTACCAATCTCACCAGTTAAGGTTACAAATTTTGATACATACATCCCTCGATAGAAATAAGTACACCATGGGAATCGCGCAAAGAAGTACATCTCATTTACTATGTTATATTAACTTCTAGGATTATTCTATCGCCCGTAAATCAAGTTTTAGTTTTTGCAAAGTTTCGCCACTTAGCCCAAATTTGTTTGTTGACATCTGTGCTGCAAAGTTTTTACATAGAACTGCATATGGGACCGTTTTTAGACGTAATCAGTAGCGATCTACACATTGCGCTGCTCAAAATCTTCAAATCTATAATAATTAATTAATTATGGGCGATAAATATTAGTAATAATTTGCAAACTATGAAAACTATTGCAAGTTAAGTGTACAGTATAACTTAACTAGTCTAAAATACGTGTGATGCCACCCAATATATTATATAGTGTCGTTCTTTACGTCATGAATTTTCTATTGAATTTTATAAACAATTTCCCCTCAAACTTTGTCCATTGTTCTTTACAGGTTTAATTATTTATCAATCTTAACATATGACTACGGCTCTCGATCCGCTATGACGAGACGTTTCTAATGAGTGCTCGCTCATCCCTGTAAGTTGTTATTTACTTTTTTGATTAATCTTTCAGTATTCATGATATTAGCCGATTTTGAGGTTACTATAACTTTTGCGTCTCGTGACTTGAAATAAATATCGATCTTTCAGAAGGTGCATATTGCCGACCACAATCCATTGCCGCATCGCTCTTCACCGTAAGTTACATAGTTTTCGCGTAATGCGCGGAAACCCAAACAATGCCTCTAGCTGGGGGCCACGTGGCCGCCCGACGACCGTTGCAAATCTCGCGCGGGCGCGCCACGCGCTTCCGCGCCATGTAGCGCGCTCGCTCTCCACAAAGCAATTCTTGTATACTAGAAATATCCATCTAGTAACGGGGGTTTGTAGCGTCACAGCATGAAACGCTGGATACGAAGATAACACCTGGGCGTAGAGAATAATCGGAAAGCACAGGCAGCTGCCTTCTATGACGATGGAGCTGGAAATTTGGTATAACGCTCTTAGATATGTCTACGTCGGTCCGGCGGTTATGTAGAGGTGTAGCTAATTGTGAAAGAAAACAGTTTTCGTTTTCACTGTGGTTTCCATTTCGCGACCGATCGTTCCTTACTTTCCGAACAACTGTGGTATGATTGTGTAGCAGAGACGCGAAGGATAATTGCAGATAAGGCAAAACCAGGCAGACCTCATGTAGCGACGAACAGGGATCGTCAAGCACTGCAGATGGTGGTTGTAAGAAATAGCATGAGAACAGCAGAAGGTTCCAAAGTGGCACTAGTAGTACAGTCAGCGCAGTGACTGTGTGTAGGGAGTTAAAAGGAATCGGATATGATGGTCAAGCAGCTCCTCACAAGCCGCACTTTTCTGCAGACAGTGGGAAGCGACGCTTGAGGTAGTGCAACGAACGGCGTCACTGGACAGTTTATATCCAAAAACGAGTGATTTAGGGTGATTATTCGCGATACACCCCGTGGCAATCTGTCGGAGCTGCTAGGTTTTGGCAAACAAGTGCAAGGCCGACAGTGAAGTTTGAGAAGGCGTTGTTACAATATTAGGGGTTACGGTGTGGTACCCTTATTGCGATTAAGAAAACAGCGATTTCCGGAGTCTATGAACACATTTTACAGCAATGTGTAAAGAGTACAGTACACAAACAGTTGGGCTGCGATTATTATGACAATGCACGTTGTCATAAACCAGCAATAGTGAGGCAATGCTTTGTGGACAATGACATTCCTGAAAAGGACTAGGCAGCCCAGAGTCCCAACATAAACCCTTTGGAGCACCTTTCGGATGAGTTATAATGTCGACTTTACTCCAGACCTCAGCGCCTACAACACTGCCTTCTCTCATTTCAGCTCTTGAGAAAGAATGGGCTGCCGTTCTTTAAAAGACATTCAGAAACCTCACTGAAAGTGTCTACTATTGAGTTGAAGCCATGTTATGATGTGCAGGATGGGCGCGCCCGATATTTATGTCCGCTAATAGGTGTCTTGACACATTTGATCAGATAGTGTACACTCTTGTCTTTCGAAACCGTGGTAGTGTTACAGACATGTATTCTAGCGACTACTGGTGCCATTTGTGTGGTATAAAGATTTTTCCCCTCAACAGATCTTGTGGTAATAATATTAAACTACTTAATTACTACGAATAATTGTTTTATAATAGTTTCACGTAAAATTAATACTGCATCACGTGGACGCATATTGAAAAACGTCAAGTTGTTTCCGCTGGCCAGTTTTCATTCATCTTCGCGTTTAGATCCGATTTGATGTAATTTAACGTATGTAGATGGTGCAAACACTTGTTTCGTGTTGGATAAAGCCATAAAGTGACTTTAAGGGATGACTTTATTTCCTTTTTCTTACAACTAGCCTAGCCCATGCTGTTATAATGGTTTCTTTGGGAGAACTTTGAAGCTTTCGTGTGCTGCAGTTCGAGGGGTAGAATATTCGACGTGAAACGTTGATAAGGCGGGACCCTGACGGTAAGTGACAAGGTGTTCTGAGAATTGGCGAGTGGCCGGCCGACTCAGGTAAGGCGACATAGGAGTGAGCGGGGGGTATACACATTGTCTGCATGAAAGCAGAGAACCAGACACACGTTCTACAGAGCTCGCGAGGCAAAGCTCATGACCCGGGAACAATATCTTCTGTCTCGCCCTCCTTCTCAGCTAAAACTGAGGCTGGTAGTGAGCCAATGGAAATCCCAATTTGGGGTATTTGGGAGAGGACTTACAGTTTTGGCTTTCATGTGATAATCAGGGGGAACCTCTCGTAAAACGTATTCGGAACCGAGAGATAGGAACTGTTTGATTTCTGCAACAGTGTTATCTGTTATCTCAGGCTAAAATTAAAATTTAGTGTTTGTTGTGTGTGTGTATGTGTGTGTGTGTGTGTGTGTGTATGTGTGTGTGTGTGCGCGCGCGCGCGCAAAATTTGTTGCCAGGTGCACTTCCTAATGCCATAGTCATCAAGGTAGCCTAAAGTTGCGTCCACACAATGCCTTTATTTCTGTTCAACTTCAGCTATGCGCTTACATTTCTAAGAGCACAAGCGTTTATGCAGATTTCTATATGCATAATTTGTACGAATTCTTGATTGGGCATCATAGCGCATTGCTTCATGTGTTGGTTCGGGCTCTCTTTCGTTGTTTAGCACAAAACAGACAAATGCGCCTAGATCTCTTTCCTTCTGAAGTATGTTTAGGTTATACTTTAAGAAGATTTAAGTGCAATGATGTCTGTTGAGTATAAATGAACCATGGTGAAATTTATATGTGATTATAAAAAAATGGAAGTCATGTGGAGCGCCGCTTCTAAGGATTAATTGAATAAAAATTTGATATACGATGCTCTGACAGCCAAGTAATAGCTTACCTTGGCAGTAACTAAAAATAAGAATAAAAGTCTCCGATCATGTTACTTAAAGAATAAGATACGTTTATACGTAGGAAAGCACTGAAACAGAACCTTACCAATTTATGAAAAGTTCATGTGACAACTGCAGATGCAAAGTCGTATTATAGCGACTTAATGGCTCAACAATTAAGGAGTGTGACATCTGAACAATAGAAAATTATGTGATGGGTGCATATCTTCAACGAACTACTAGAAAATGGAATGAAGGACATTGAGGATGCAAAAGATACATTCTTTGGAAACAGCTTCTGTTATAATAGACTGTCGGGTCTATGACATTCTTGAATTTTCTCGAGTCACAGGATGTTGCCTTTTTCGATTAAAATAATCGTGTAAATTGCTTTTCCATATAAAATAAATTAGATATCATGTATTGAAACACAGTTGACCTTTACATAACAACTAAGAACCTCCCTTAAGTGTTTCTCAGATTCGGTAATTATCAATGAAATACACTGTTATGCAAAATATAAGGACACAAGCAACTTTTGCATGATGGCTCGCTGCCAAGTAACACAGCTTCGTAAAATATGGACCATACGTAGGAAGAACTGATGCAGTGTGGTACAGAAAGCAACTGAAAGAAATACCCAATGAGACGAAACAAATGGCACTTTTATTCCAAGACATTAATTACTATGAAATCACTGCAATTCATGATGGCCCACTGGACACGTAAGACAGTGTTCGAGAATGCTGGACATACCACCATATGCCTAGAGACTGGAAATCATAATACTCCCAGTAAAATTGTCGAAAATGATCGTTTTGGTGGTCCAGATGTCATGGTGTGAGGAGGCTCAAATTCGTATGGGCACACTGACCTCCAAATCTCTGAACACGGTGAACTACCCGGTCAGCGCTACTGTCCCACTGTACTCCTTCCATATGTGGCTCTTCTCGGAAGTGCTTTCGGCCGTCATTTTGTTTTTACACATGAAAACCCCGACCTCATCGAACTACGCAGATGGAGGAGGATATTAGTGTAATGAACTGGCCTGCCCAAGCCTCCGACTTAGATCCAGTCGGGCACGTGTGGGATGCGTTGGGAGTACTGTAGCACGTCCATATGAACGAAGGACCATCAAACAGCGATGTTTTGCTTCTTCGTCTACTCGTAACGAAAGAGGCATAGTATGAACGTAACTTTCGGGAGGCGTGTGTGCTACCTTAGACACTTGTCCTGTATGTTATCATGTAGTAATTATTTGTGCATGAAAATACAAAGTACAGTCTCCAACAAATTTTACATATTCACAAGTACCTTTCCCTTTAATCCAAATAAATACAGTTTCATTTACAGATATCTTACGTCTATTACGTGTATACAAGGAAAAGGGTGAGGGTGACATATATGTTGATTTGCCAAAGTCTTTATTTGCATTTTCACATATGTGGAATGTGCTGTAGGCTACGACGTCACGGTCGATGAAGCTTTCCAGTCCCGATACATTGGGTACTCCTGTACCACCTCGTACAATTGCAACGGTTAGCCAGCCGTTGCCATGAGAAAATGTATCATTCAGATCAATACTGAAATTCAGTCTACATCCACAGAAGACAGCAGGTCCATCTAGTAGAGAGTGTGCAGCGACAGATTTTATGGTATTTTTCTTCTTGTCAGCGGCAGATGTTGTCAATTCGACGTCTTCAATTGTTTTATATATTGTCTGTCTCAATTAGCGTCAAAAAACCGCCTAAACCCACGGTTTTTAACATATCGCGCGACTTCTAAACAGGCCCTTTTTTCTTAAGATTTACCGTCTTTGGCGTTTTATTCTTCTAGAATGGCAAGTTGACGTGTATGTTTCATCTCTATGTTTATCAGTTCCATGAGATCTGTCGTCACTATTGGGTCATATTGTCCACTTTGGTGGGGTTGACTTCTCTTGGTGAATTGTCCTATTTGAGCTGCATATTTATTTTTACTGTTGTTGTACTTAAACTTGTATAACCTGAGGCCGTCTCTATATCTGAGATAATAACTCTTGGCGCTTTGTATTTGTGAAAAATCCGTTGCATGGCTCTTCCAGAAGTTTCCACTTGACGTAAAACTCTTCCGCTTGGTTCTATACTGTCGAAAATTATTTTTGCGTGTTCTCTAATCTTTTCACCGTTATATTCTTCTCCCAGATAATGCTCTTATTTTGAGTATATTTGTGGACTGCCAAATTAGAAATCTTTTCTGTAGGAGTTAAAGATTTTTAGTGTTGGACGTACAGATTGTTCCCCATACTATCGCTCCATACACCATTGTTCGTCGTATTGTAGCTCTGTAATACTTTAGCTTTTCTGGCAGGGCCTAAGTTTTTACTGGTTAAGTGCTCTGATCACCTTAGTCGTTTTTTGTTCTCGTCCTCTGTAATCGACCTCGTGCATGTTGGTGGATATCTGCTTGCTCCAGTTTCCTTTCCATTCCATCTTGATTATTCCGATCCAACCTTCCAGAGTTCAACAACCCTCTTGGTTCCTGTCAGTCCTCTTGTCCAACCTTTTGTTTCTCATACTCTTTTCGTTATCCTACAAATATGCGTCCTAATCACACATCTGGTAAACCAAGTAAGGAACAACATTTAAACTGTGTGTTGTGTTGTGAAATTGGTAGTGTTACAGGTCTCGTTTCAGGGAGTTTATATATATGGATGGGAATCTTATAACTGTCAGACACTGAACAATGTTCGCGAGCTAACATGACACATCTTTATAACTGCCCTCTTGTGGACTAAGTGGTCTCGTTTCAGGGAGTTTATATATCTTGATTGGAATCTTATAACTGTCAGACACTGAACAATGTTCACGAACTAACATGAACTAACATGACACATCTTTATAACTGCCCTCTTTTGGACTAAGTGGTCTCGTTTCAAGGAGTTTATATATATGGATAGGAATCTTATAACTGTCAGACACTGAACAATTTTCACGAACTAACATGACACATCTTTATAACTGCTCTCTTGTGGACTAACGATATCTTTAGTGAATTCACGGAGCTGCTCGAGAATATCATCCGTAGAGTGCAAGAGAGTGAAAAGCGTTTCTTGAATGTTGTATTTCCTGAAAGCTTTTATCTGTCAGTACGTGGTCTTCAGTAATTCAACTGCCTATGTGTTCATAGATATTCCCCATGAATATGATGGTTGAATCTATAGAGTTTGAGAGTGTCTCGTGGTCCATACGTTAGAAACTAACGTGGTAGGAATTGAATCCTGCAGCACTCCCAACTTCACGACGCACACATTCAAAATCGTTCCTTATTTACTGATACTGGGAGACAAAGTTCTACTAAATGGTATCAATCAGATTTTTTATTGGTTACAATCTTACGTAAAACTGTATCATGCATCACACAACCACAGTGTTTTGTTAAACAAAATAAAATAGCTCTTCAACTTATGTTTCAGTCCCGGAAGAGGCTCGTACACCCACAAGAAAAGGAAACAAATTACATTTTCTATTGATGATTCCTGACATCAAACTGCAGGTCCTACAGCAAAATAATTGCTTTGAAATGTGTTGTGTATGGTTTTCTCAAAGAATATTTAACAGAGACTTCTGACGAAATAATCCTGCAGTTCTTTATGTTATGTTTATAAAATTACAAGGAGGCAGAATGGCTGGCCAGTACTTTGCTTAAGGAAATGAAATTTCAGTACTTCTGGTAAGGGTAATTGAGAGCGAAAAAACTAAATTCGATTGCTTTCCTCGTAGTGCCTTCCTCACGAGGCAAGGAGGGATCAGATGGGAAAGACTGGAAAGGAATGACAACTCAAACCATAGGATAACGTGGAATTATGTATAGTTTTACTAACGAGTATTTTAGTATCTATGAGTAATAATCTAATTACTATAACAGCACTTTCATTTGTGTTGTTGTTTATCACACTTTATTCTCTACTCCGTCCGATAGCCGGCCGCGGTGGTCTCGCGGTTCTGGGCGCTCAGTCCGGAGCCGCGTGACTGCTACGGTCGCAGGTTCGAATCCTGCCTCGGGCATGGATGTGTGTGATGTCCTTAGGTTAGTTAGGTTTAAGTAGTTCTAAGTTCTAGGGGACTGATGACCACAGATGTTAAGCCCCATAGTGCTCAGAGCCATTTGAACCATTTTGAACTCCGTCCGATAAATAACCCACTGCATCTTACGGCGTATTACTACATGACATTGCGTGAGATAATTTGATGTCAAAATAAGTTTTTATCATTGCTTCTGATTATGAAATTAAAAACTTGGGCAGCAAATGTTGAACGGACATAAAATGTTCTTTGAGAATAACATAAAAATATCTTGGAAATCAAGGTGAAACGATCAGTAATCTATCTTGCTCAAGATATGACAAGAACTGCGAGACTGTGTCATTCTCTCCTGCATGGTCCCTGCCTTTATCGTGTGTCGTGGTTGGGTCATGAGCGCTTTACGACGTCTAATTTCGGGACAGTCTCAGCTCTTTATGGTCTCTGACAGTTCTCCAACTTGCAAGATCGTTAAGTGGAGCCTCGAGTCTCCATTGATGGCACAACTGGCTTAACTTGCGTATCTTCCGAAAGTTTGGTTTATGCATTGCTTTATGGTTATTACTTCGATAACGATGTTTGAGAGCTAGTATGTTCAGAATTAATGGAGAGACATGGGAATTTCACTTTTTTTGTGGAGCAGTCTTAGTTGTTATGCACACTGATGTGGCAAAACGCTCACCGTACTGCCCACAGCGAGACGGAATGCCCTCTCGTAATGTTGCGTTACGTGAACCCGTAAGGTAAGAATAAAAGCTGACAGCTATTGAACTATGAGGAAAAGAAAACGTAAATTAGCTACAAACTTCAGCGTGCACACACTTTACTAAACACGTAAACGTCGCTACGGGTATTCGGATTTAGGTTAGACATGTCCGATATGACTGTAATCATTGGCAATGATGTGACGCAGACTAATAGAGAAATGCTGCATTATCCGCAGAAATGTCGTAAGATAGATGCTGTCGATGACATCCTGAATGACTGTTTTCAGCTCATTAATGGTTTTGGGGTTATTATTGTACACCATCTCTTTAATATAGCTCCACAAAAAGTAGTCGCTTGTGTTTAGATCCGGAGAATATGCCGGCCAATCGAAGCCCAAGACAGTGGCCTCTTGGTCCCCAAGAGCCAGAATGCGGTCCCCAAAATGCTCTTCCAGGATATCAAATCCTCTCTTCCTTGGATGGGGTCGAACTCCATCTTGCATGAACCACGTCTTGTCGAAATCAGTATCACTTTGGATATTGGGGATGGAATCATCTTCCAAAACCTTCACATACCGTTCGGTAGACACCATGCCATCAAGGAATATCGCACCGATTATGACTGGAAACTGCACACCAAATAGTCACTCGTTGAGAGTAAAGAGACTTCTCGATGGAAAGATGCCGATTCATAGTCCCCCAGATGCGCCAATTTTGTTTACTGACGATCCCATCCAAATATAAGTGGGCTCCGTCACTAGACCAAACCATACAGCGCACATTAATTCCCGTCATGTCCCGCAGCTAACCGTCGAGTTTGAACATCAAAACGCAAACCGTTCAGATATTATGACAATTTTATTTCATATAGTTAAATAATTGTCACCTCATATAAGCGGAGCAGTGACGAATGAGTTGTCGTTCTAGCGAAGATAAGGACCGCAACTGGGGAAACCCACGGATATAAGAGACTTTGACAAAGGTCAGATTATTATGGCCCTGAAGCTGAGAATGAAAATCTCTGAAACGGAGAAGCTGGTCGGCTGTTCGCGTACTACTATAGTGAACATCTGCGGAAAGTTACTGAAGAATAAGAAAATAACGAACAGTCCTCATGGTATTTGACGACCACGTCTCATCATAAAGCGTGGAGACCGGAGAACTGCCCGGTTTCTAAAGTAGGAGAGTCAGCGATCTGTGGCAGATATGACGACAAAATACAATGCTGCTGCAGGCACATGTGTTTCGGAGCACAGCGTTCAAAGGTCACTGATAGCGTGGAGCTCCACAGCAGACGATACCTACTTGTTCCCGTTTTGAACCAACGACATCGTCAGTTACGACTGCAATGGGCGCAGCGTTACTGAGCTTTCATCTTGCGTCAACAGACGCTGCTCGCTTGGTCATAAGAATCGCATTTCTTGTTACACCAGGCGATGAGTTTGTTCGTACATGCCTTCGTCCAGGAGAATGGCTGCACGAAACATGCACCTTGGCACAGATGTAGACTTATGAGGGCAGTATTATGCGATGTGCCACGTTGATTTCGGCTTCCAAGGGACATGTGGTAGTACTCGAAGGCACCACGGCAGCTGTGGACTATGCGAATATTATTGAGGAACAACTGTATCACTTCATGCTTAATGTCCTCCCCTACGGGTATGACATCTTCCAGCAAGACAAATGTCTGCGTCACAAGGTCAGAATCGTGCTAATGTGGTTTGAGGAAAGTGATGTCTTCGACAGCAAATGGCGTTGGTCTTTACACTTTGGAACAGCCAGCGGGCGTCAGCTGCACACACGCAAAGCAGAGGCCCGTCACTTACGGAAACTACGGAGCTGAGAGGTGACATATGATGTCATATACCTCCGAAAACCTACTAAGGACTTGCTGAATTCATGCCAAGCACAATCGCTGCTGTACTCGGTTTGAAAAGTGGACGGACATGGTATTGAAAGTGTGGTCATCACGTTCTGGCTCACCTGTGTAAGTGGGAGCATTAACACTTTTGAGTAGATAGACTGTTGAGTACAATTAGGCTGTTATCAAGTTTACACTGTAATTAAAAGGATACAATTTAACAATGGATCAATATATTTTGTAGTTATTCCCTAATTTAGTAGTCTTACTTCTGACGATGGCCTTTACACTACTTGCTCAAGTGCAGCTTCCTTTCCTTTTCTGCCTTTTAAGCAGTATGAGTATGTGCTTAACAAACAATCTAGTCTTGAAAAACATTTGTAACACCGAAATGCCATAAATATGTTGTATTACTTCGCATGGAAATTTTTAAACAGCTAAAGAAAACAATGGGCGTCAGTATTATTGAGAGGCTGGTTGTATACAAATCATAAATATGAGTTTTCTACGAGGGCAGTCCAATAAGTAATGCAACACTTTTTTTTTCTGAAACAGGGATTGTTTTATTCAGCATTGAAATACACCAGGTTATTCCCCAATCTTTTAGCTACACAACACTATTTTTCAACCTAATCTCCATTCAATGCTACGGCCTTACGCCACCTTGAAATGAGGGCCTGTATGCCTGCACGGTACCATTCCACTGGTCGATGTCGGAGCCAACGTCGTACTGCATCAATAAATTCTTCATCATCCGCGTAGTGCCTCCCACGGATTGCGTCCTTCATTGGGCCAAACATATGGAAATCCGACGGTGCGAGATCGGGGCTGTAGGGTGCATGAGGAAGAACAGTCCACTGAAGTTTTGTGAGCTCCTCTCGGGTGCGAAGACTTGTGTGAGGTCTTGCGTTGTCATGAAGAAGGAGAAGTTCGTTCAGATTTTTGTGCCTACGAACACGCTGAAGTCGTTTCTTCAATTTCTGAAGAGTAGCACAATCCAATTCAGACTTGATCGTTTGACCATTGGGAAGGACATCGAACAGAATAACCCCTTCAGCGTCCAAGAAGACTGTAACCATGACTTTACCGGCTGAGGGTATGACTTTAAATTTTTTCTTGGTAGGGGAGTGGGTGTGGCGCCACTCCATTGATTGCCGTTTTGTTTCAGGTTCGAAGTGATGAACCCATGTTTCATCGCCTGTAACAATCTTTGACAAGAAATTGTCACCCTCAGCCACATGACGAGCAAGCAATTCCGCACAGATGGTTCTCCTTTGCTCTTTATGGTGTTCGGTTAGACAACGAGGGACCCAGCGGGAACAAACCTTTGAATATCCCAACTGGTGAACAATTGTGACAGCACTACCAACAGAGATGTCAAGTTGAGCACTGAGTTGTTTGATGGTGATCCGTCGATCATCTCGAACGAGTGTGTTCGCACGCTCCGCCATTGCAGTAGTCACAGCTGTGCACGGCCGGCCCGCACGCGGGAGATCAGTCTTGCTTGACCTTGTGGCGGTGATGACACACGCTTTGCCCAACGACTCACCGTGTTTTTGTCCACTGCCAGATCACCGTAGACATTCTGCAAGCGCCTATGAATATCTGAGATGCCCTGGTTTTCCGCCAAAAGAAACTCGATCACTGCCCGTTGTTTGCAACGCACATCCGTTACAGACGCCATTTTAACAGCTCCGTACAGCGCTGCCACCTGTCGGAAGTCAATGAAACTATACGAGACGAAGCGGGAATGTTTGAAAATATTCCACAAGAAATTTCCGGTTTTTTCAACCAAATTTGGCCGAGAAAAAAAAATGTGTTGCATTACTTATTGAGCTGCCCTCGTATTTACATATTCTGAGGATCGACCTTATGGAGTTGTAGAACTTTTCTATTGTACCAAATGCGATAATGAGAGAATGAGTATAGATAATGAAGGACGTAACAGGTTGGTCGATTTGAGCTGCGTATCTTCTATGAAGGAAAGAGTGAAGGTGGTGTCAACCACTGTTCAGACACATGTTTCAGTCTCAGCTATTCGTTCAGAAATTTGTTTGCTGTTCCGTTTCAGATGGATGTAGTTTCTCATCTCTCGCGCTCTTTGACTCCGTAGCGTTGCATCACCATGAAGCCAGTGTCAACTAAAGTCAATGTAATTTTTATGTAAGTAGCAGCCAAAGCTTTCAGATGAAAATGTTCGATAGGAGCAGGATTTCTTTTTCCCCTGCAACTCAGCAAGTGGCCACATCGTATCACTCTGAAGATACCTGTCTAGCGTATGTGCTTTAAGCATTTAAAGAGATTGATTTGTCAGCTGTTTCTTGAAGCAATTTTAGTTAAGCCCAAATCTCATAAGCAGTTTATATAATGAACGAATAATTATAGTATCCTGCTTCAGGAGCTATTGTATAGACTTCGTTTGTTAATTACCAGTAACGTCTCAAAAATGAGATTGACATGAAGAGCAAAATGGCTAAGCACGCCTGGCTAGAGGACAAATGTAAGGATGTAGAGGCAGGATTCGATCCTGCGACCGTAGCGGTCGCGCGGATCCGGACTGTAGCGCCTAGAACCGCCGGCTTCACGAAAGAAGACAAAGTAAATATTCCAGAATTCGAAACCAGAACAGTTGTTAGCGTGAGTGACATAAAAGCAGATATCTTAAGTGTTGCGAAAACAACTGAAAACACTTTAGAAAGGCAAGTCTTCCGGCCCAGATGGTATACCAGTCTGGTTTCTTTCAGAGTATGCAGACACAATAGCGCCTTTCTTAGCAGTCATATACAACCGCTCACTTGACGAATGGTCTGTTCCTAAAGACTGGAAAGTAGCATAGGTCACACGTATATTCAAGAAAGGAAATAGGAGTAGCCCATTGAATTACAGACCCATATCACTGACCTCAATTTGTTGTAGGATTTTGAAGCAAATACTGTACTCGAACATTATGAATCACCTTGGAGAAAATGACTTATTGATACATAACTAACATGGATTCAGAAAATATCGTTCTTGTGCAACAAAGCCAGCTCTTTAATCTCATGAAGTAATGAGTGCTGTCGACAAGAGATCTCAGATCGATTCCATATTCCTGGATTTCCAGAAGGCTTTTGATATCGATCCTCATAAAGGACTATTAATGAAATTGCATGCATATGGAGCATCGTCTCAGTTGTGTAACTGGAATCGTGATTTCCTCTCAGAGAGGTCACAGTTTGTAGCGATAGACGATAAATCATGGAGTAGAACAGAACTGATAGCTGGTGTTCCGCAAGGTAGTCTCATAGGCTCTATGCCGTTTCTGATTTTCATAAATGATCTAGGTGATAATCTGAGTAGCCCTCTTCGATTGTTTGTAGATGACGCTGTAATTTACCGTCTAGTAAACCCATCAGGCGATCAATTCCAATTACAAAATGATCAAGAGATAATTTCTGTATGGTGCGAAAAGTGGGAATTGGCACTAAACAAAGAAAAGTGCGTGGTCATCCACATGGGTACTAAATGAAAGCCAGAAGGAGTAGCCGAGCGGTTCTAGGCACTACAGGCTGGAACCGTGCGACCGCTACGGTCGCAGGTTCGAATCCTGCCTCGGGCATGGATGTGTGTGATGTTCTTAGGTTAGTTTTAAGTTCTAGGGGACTGATGACCTCAGATGTTAAGTCCCATAGTGCTCAGAGCCATTTGAACCATTTGAACTAAATGAAATCCGATAAATTTTGGATATACGATAAATCGCACAAATCTAAGGGCTGTCAGTTCGACTAAATACCTAAGAATAATTATGAGCAACTTAAATTGGAAAGAACACATAGATAACATGGTGGGCAAGGCGAAACGAAAACTGCGCTTCGTTGGCAGAACACTTAGAAGATGTGACAAACCCACTAAAGAGACAGCCTACATTACACTTGTCCGTCCTCTGCTGGAATATTTCTGCGCAGTATGGGATCCGTACCAGGTAAGGATTAACGGAGGACATCGAAAAAGTGCAAATAAAATCAGCTCGTTTCGTGTTATCGCGCAACAGGAGTAAGAGTGTCACTGATACGATACGCGAATTGGGGTGGCAGTCACTGAAACAAAGACGGTTTTCTTTGCGGCCGGAACTATTTACGAAATTTCAATCACTAACTTTCTCTTCCGAATGCGAAAACATTTTGTTGACATCCAACTACGTAGGGAGAAATGATCATTATAATAAAATAAGAGAAAACAGACCTCGAACGGGAATATTTAGGTGTTCCTTTTTCCCACGCGTCATTCGAGAGTGGAATGGTATAGAAGTAGAAGGAAACTGATTTTATGAACCCTCTCGCAGGCACTTAAGTGTGAATTTCAAAGTAACCATGTAGATGTAGATGTAGATGTAGAAAGAGCTTCACAAATTGATCAAGTCAATAACGCATTGGTTCACCTCTGACCCTTATGCAAGCAGTTATTCGGCTTGACAAAGACTGACAGAATTGTTGGATATACTCCTAAGGAACAACGTGCCAGATTCTATCCAATTGGCACGTTAGATTGTGCAAGTCCGTAGGTGGTTGGAGAGCCTTGCCCATAATGCTCCAAATGTTGTCTATTGGGGAGAAATCTAGCTGAAATGTAATCCCAGGATGGCTTGACGCCCATGACAACCAGAGGCATACTGCTATCAAATGAATTGACACCTCAGTTCAGAACATCACTCCAGGTTGCCGGGACAGTTAGGTTGGTACCCCAACACTGTCTGGGGCATCTCCAGACTCGTCTTCGCTGGTCATCGAAGCTCAGTTCGAAACGGGACTCTTAACTGATGACAATTCTACTCAGTGAAATTCCAGGCCGAAGGTGCCCGACACCTCTTCAGACGGGCTTGTTAGTGTGCTGAGGTCAATGACAGTCGGTGCAAGGGGCACCTTGAGCTCAGCCCCCTCTCTATGAGCCATCCAGTAATCTTCCTTAAGGTCACTGAAGCATCAGTTGCACGTGGTTAATAATGAATCCGCGGCTCCGAGTGCCTCTCTGACGATGGCCCATTCCTCACGTTGTGTGGTCTCTCTAGGACAACCTTCCCCTTCTTGACGCTCTGTTCGGCCATGGTTCACCCACCCATGCCAACATCGTCGAATAGTGACATCGTTCTTCTTCAAATGTCGAGTGATTGGCTGATTACTCCAACCGGCTTCTTTCAACCCAAGTACAGGTCCCCACTGATTTTCTGACATCTCCGTATATTTTTCACATCGTTGTTTGCGAGGCATAGGTACTGTCCGACTGAGTACGTGGAATGAATTAGCAAACACCTTTCGCCCTCGTTTTGACATGTGCCCTGTTTACTATCCTTGCCAGCTGCGCGGTGGAATTATGCTGCAGCGTCACACATTCATCTATCGGTCGCCAGAGTCTACAGGTTTGCATTCTCCGTCAGTACCAGTAAGAATTTTAATTTGTGACCAATGTCTCATAATAGTCTCAGTGTGTCATTCCACTAATGACTTTGAGGTAAGCAGAACTGGTGCAATGAAGGTGTTGCGCAATGTTAGACTATCGCATTGGTTGCGGACAACAGTGACGGAGTCAGCAAATTCGCCAGACTCGAGCAGGGGTCTACCAACACTGACTCCACGGATTGCTTCCGTAATACTCGTCACGAGAGTCTTGGTTCCTTCCAACGGAAATATTTCACCACATCCCTCTAGCCATATCCCCCCTCAATAGAAATAGAAATCGTTGGGTCTAGCATCAGCCGCAAAGCGACCCAGTAGAAGTATTGGTTAAAACCGATTATACATCTGGCAAAAAATCCAAACAGATTCTGCTCATATCTAAATCAGGCCAGCGTCAAGACAAAATCAAGACCTTCGCTGCGCAATAGCGACGGTAATGTTACCGACAACAGTGTCACTAAAGCGGAGGTACTAAATACCGTTTACCGAAATGTCTTCGTGAAAGAAGATGAAACAAGTATTACAGAATTCGAACCAAGACCAGCAGTAAACATGAATAACATAAATGTAAACATCGTCAGTGTAGCGATGCAACTCAAATCACTTAATGAAAGAAAGTTATCCTGTCCAGACTGCATACCATTCGGGTTCCCTTCAGAGCATGCTGATATCAATCTCTATGTATACAGATTGAAGTCGACTACTCAGATCCGTCTAAATGTGTAGGCTAGTCTCAGGAACGTCTGTAAGGATTTTGATCCGGTTTTGACAAATAGGTGTACCGATTCACGAGGCTAGTTTAGTATGTGATTTACAAATATTTCGTACAAATTCTCTTAATTATGATGAATTAAAGCTAATTTGTGAAAAAGGGGCCATTGTCAGCTAGAAAACAGCAACCGTAACTCAAGATAGGAGCAGTGACTTGACCCAATTCGCATCTGGTGTAGTGGTCTAGAGGTAAAGCGTCTATCTAGAAATCGAAAGGTTGTATGGTGGAATCCCGACGAGACCACTATTTTTTTCCACACTTCCTTTTAACCTAGCACTCACCTCTTCACCTCTTATTGACCTAGACTTGCCAGATTCTGTTTTACACTGTAGCTCTTCTTTTACAGGTTGGATAACTGTTCGGGAATTTTCAGGCCACGTAAGTGGAGTCCAGTCGTTTACAATTGTTTCAGAACAACAAGTTGCGAGAAAAAAATGTGAATCCACAACCTATGTTTTCCAATCCTTTATGCATAAATTAAACCACACTTCCTTTTAACCTAGCACTCACCTCTTCACCTCTTATTGACCTAGACTGGAAGATTCTGTTACACACAGTAGCTCTTCTTTTACAGGTTGGATAACTGGTTGGGAACATTCAGGCCACCTAAGTGCAGTCCAGTTGTTTACAATTGTTTCAGAACAACAAGTAGCGAGAAAAAAATGTGAATCAACAACATATGGTTTTCAATCCTTTATACATAAGTTAAACCACAGCCTAGGGTGCAGCTTTCCTTTGCTTACATATAAAAAAATTTATAGCAGCGATCAGCATATAACCCAAGTTTCACCTTCGTGGATTCTTTGAGTGAAACTTAGAAGCGATTCTCTGTTTGGCGGGAGGAAAGATATTATTTGAACGCTTCCAAATAATAGAGAAGACTAGTAAACAAATCTCCGCTGGCGAAAAAGACATTTAATCCTTTTAGAGATCATGAGGACTTGGGCATGACGTTCTTGAAAGGGATTCAGAAGTTTCTTGTAGACGAATACATAAGATTTCGAAACATTTCTAAAGATGGTTGAGGGACGCATTTCGAAATATGACAACAATTTCAGACTGCTAATTTCTGCTACCCTCACATTAGCAATCGCAGTTCACAGTCTCACTTCACTGCAAATTCTTCGAACAACGTTCAGTGCCTCGACTTTGAAGCATTCTAATAAATATGACCAATAACGAAGAGATAACCGCCTCATTATCACGCTGTGATAAGAGACTTACAATTTGAAACAATCAAATTTTTTTAGCCAAAAGGTTCCGTATAATCGTTTGAGAACAATGGCATAGCGAAAAACACGTGAATCCAAAAGAAATTTGAGTTTAAGTATTTTTATAATTCTAATAAAACGTTTGCCGAAAAACTACTTCGGTAACTTTTCTTTATTAACATACAATTCGCTTTTTCAGCAGCGCAGCTCACTTTCAGTTTCTACTTTCGTTGAACCAAACCTAGATGTGGACACGATTATTAGGGTGGTATGGCTAAAAAGTTTCCATTATTTAGCACTAACAGCCAGAAGTTGTCTAATTAGGAACCTTTTCCTGTTCCTTTAGAGCTATTTTTTAGCTTTCGCACTACAAGCTCCGCAACACACGTAGCGCTGTGTGGTGGCGGGTTAGTTTTAAAAAGAGAAATATTGTATTTGCTCTTTTGCCGCCGTCTTTTACGAGAGCATGAGAACTATTTTTGCAGTCAACCAGAAAGCGATGGAGAACATACTGACCATAGTTTCCAGTCTGCAAGTCCACAGCCTTCTTGTGCCCTCTGAAAGAAATGTTTATAATCTCTGTTTTCTCAGCGGGATCAGGAACTATGATTATAAATAAAATTTTTATGCTCTAGCTGATTAACGTATTCAGTAAACGTTCACATGCACAAACATCGTAATATTCGTGACAATAATAATAATGGTAATAATAATGTCTCTATCATAAATTCAGAGGTGACCTCTACGGTAACTTCCTATTAAATGGCTTTTGTCCTGACTCCTAACCATCAAAGTTAATTGCCCGCAACAAAAGTGGAAAATAATCTCACCACTTGCCAGGTGGTATTGTTAACATTACGGGCGGCACACAGACAGCTGCTTTTGTTGAATCTAAGCGATCCAGGACGGTGTACAGTCCTCGCGAGCTCGCTTCCTATTTGTACCGAAAACATGCATTTAGCAGCAGCCTGGTTGTGACGTCATCCGAGGCAGCGTGTAAGCCGGCCTTTGGTTGACGTGGACAGAGTGATAGCTGAGTGAGAAGAGTATCTGCCACTGCCACTCAGGCCGTATTTATATACGGGCGCAGCGGATGGCCAAGCGCAACATCTGCCGTCATCGTCTCTAAGCCCAAGAAGCAGCTTCTACATGTCCGCTTTCTCGAACAGATGATATTTAGAAATTATGTCGCGATTCAATTTACAATCTTCAAAATTTTTATATGAATGGAGTTAAGTTGGCTTTAATTACAGAAGAAGTTTTACCTCAAATGCCTGTACACTTTTACGCGTAGAATTTTTAGAACGGAACCGATAGTAGATCATGACCTCTGAATTACATGTTTAAGAGAATGATTGTTATTTAGATCAAAGTCTTGAAATTTGTTATAGCTATATTAATTAATGCATGTAATCAAGTGCTATAATCAGGACATTTCATCATTACTATAAATGATACTGAATCTATCACAAGCAAGGACATCTTTGTTCCAAATTTAGTTTTCAGTAATCTACTTAAAATCTATCAGAGGTAGCTTAATGGGGGTCGTTAATGTTTTTGTATCAAACTGAAACTTCATACCAGTTTTCATCTTTCTATGTCTAATATTTAGAGCCTTCAATTCTTCGAAACAAACGCCGATTTTGACCAAAATATTGTTTCGATCACGTTGAGACTTGTTACAGTAGATTGCGACATACATATGCACATTGTGAATAATGTTTGGCTTTCTAGTTCTATCATTTAGCGCCACTTGTTTTTCACTCAAAACAATGTATTTAGTGAAACAGATTCATTTGATCGTTCTGAGGTTTAACAATTTAAACATTAATGTACTGAAGCATGTGTTGACAAAGTTTGCAAAGCTACTTTGATTTTTAATTTCATCCTTAATTTATGGCGCAATACTTTGTAGACTACACACAGCCGCGTTATGATGACGTGGCGCTAATAGCAGTGGACTGTGGTAAGTCCCGGCACACTCGCTCGCCTCTGTATCCATCTAATGATACAGCGCCTATTGACCCACAGCGTGACTCCGAGATTTTAGGTAACGGTCGAATGACGTGGTCACTCAAAATTCGCGTGGATACGTATTAACAATTCGGCTTGCTCCCTTTTCTGCCCTTAAATAATACTCAATTTCCCACGCAAAAAAGACGTTTTGCCAAACATATGCGCTTCAAAATCAATACTCATTAATTCTTAATTCGTCAGGGTGTCATCTCAGAATTTATGCTCCTCCAAAAATCTTTCTCTTACAGTCGTCAAGCTATATGAAAGATGTATGGGTAAAACTCTCCCCGAAATTTGTTGCGCACTGTCTGTCACATGCTTCCAGGAACAAACGTTTACTGCCTATCAGGTAAATTGGAACTTTTAAATGCACTGAAATAGACTACTGTCTGGTGAGATCCACTCTCCTATATTTTCAGTGAAGATACGTCCCCATTACTGTTATAAACGTATCATCGTATTTGAAATACTGATACTACCTCATGATTAGTTTCCTTCCCTTAACTATGAACGTAAGAAGTAGCTCCGTTCGTGTTGAGAGAAAAAGGTGATGAGCTCGAATTGTACATTAAATGTGAACACTTCATTAGTTTCTCGAAACAGTTCATGGGTGAACAGCCCTATTTAGGTATCCAACAGGTGCAGTACTTCGGAAACGACCACGTTGCCATCATCAGGTGCGATGATGAACCAATTGTTGAGGAGTCGCTACTATCTCCTCCCCCTCTCCTCTCATCGGCCGCTCCATCGGCCGTCCGCCACCAGTATCCCTAGCCTCACTACTCCCACCGACACAGTATCGCGTCCTAGGTTCGTACCCAGGTGCGCTCGCTGGCGACACCTCTGTTGTTCCTCCACCTGTCCCCGAAGTCAGTTCGTCATCTGGTACCTCATTCCTCGTCTTGACCATTCTAATAGCGGTGTCCCATGCCTTGCAAAGTACGTACACGCTATCACGATTTATCAGCGGTTCCCTTGCTCGGATAGATTCCTTAATGGTACAGTCCCAGAATTTGGACGTCTGTGTGAGAAGCCTGGCGTGGTTATAGACCAACCAGTGCAGTTCAGTGAGGTAATGTTCTACGACTGCCGAGCTGGCTTCGGGGACAGGTGGAGGAACAGTAGAGTTTGCGCCTGGGTGTGAACCCAGGACGGAACACTTGGTCGGTGGGAGAAGTGGGGCTAAGGACACGGCTGATCAGAAGCAGAAGGGGAGGAGATAAACGCGTGGCACCGACCCACCATCAGTTAGTTCCTCAGCGCACCTCATGATAGCAACGTGGTCGTTTGCTGAAATGCTGTGCCCCTTGGACACCGACATCCGACAATCCACCCAAGAACGGTTTCGACATGATGTATGCCGAGAGGAGCTGAAGAATCACACTTCGCTGGTTCTTCGAGTGTTACACGTGTTGACGGAATCGTGAACGCATTTCGCATACCAAAATATTACTCGGATATTAGACAGCTTTTACATAAATTAATTTGCAAGTTAAAATTTGTAGTGACACAACAGTTAGTTCGCAGCTCGAAATCTACTCACCATAATTGCAGTTTCTGCTCTCTGCATGTATTTACACAAACCGTTGCTGGTTTTAGCGATCACGTAGTCAACAGCGCGAATACTTTACACTACATGCTTTGTAATGGGTCAAACGTATGTATTTTATGTATGTTAAAAAGTTATGTCTCTTTGGTATACAGACTGATATTTGACATTCTGCTGCGTATCCATTCTGCTTGTTTTATTCTCGTCGTCCTAAACGCACAGGCTCTTTGCACTCCAAGAAATACTATCCTTAGAAATAGTCTTCAAATTAAACCTTTAACAGATTTGTCAGAGGTCGCGGAAGCTTCCCGCAAGTTTCCGCTCCACCTGTAGTCTTCTTAGAAAGCGTTACCTGAGATTTATGGGTACCTGACCTGGAAAATTCCAAGACACTTCAGGACGACAATGCAATTTTTCATCAAAGCAGCTGGTTCATGCCTGAAGCATCTTCTGACACAGTTAAAAGTTCTACAGTCACTCTGAAACAGCTAGAACGATGTCACGGAAACAAATAGAAATGAGACACAAATCTATGAACAGGTTTCCCTCTAGTTTAGTGTGTGCTATCCGTTAGTGACGTGATGCCCACATATTGAGAAGGTACTTTTGTATTCCTCCAGGTTCTCAGATGATCTCAGTGCATGAGAATATGAAGGTGTTGAATTGTACGATTTTTCCTTGATATAGATTTTCTAATTGTGTAGTCTCTTTATTGAAATATATTTAACAGATAAGATGGGCTTTATCCCAGCATTGATCCCAACCAGCTCCGTGCCATTAACAACATATAACTGCTGCGCTACTGATCTCTTTGAGGAATCGCTGTTAACACTTGGGGAATATGTGACAGACCCCGAACACTGTAAAAATCATTTTCATTTAAATTCATTGACGAGAATTAAATTCCTCTAGGAAGACATGCCTAAAGACTCAGGAGTGCGGTAAGCTATCTGTCGTGTCCGCTTTTGGTAGAAGAACACGTCTTCTCCGGCGTGTGTTAAGTACAACGTAATAATTCATTACTTTACGTAGACAATTTCTTCGTAAATAAGAATAAACATTATACAGAAGAAAATGTATTCTTAGTATGGAAATAACAGCAATATTCATATGGAAGTCGAAGGCCTCAACGAAATAGACACTTCTTGGATAAAGAATAAACGTCAATATTCACTTAATGCTGAACGCCCTACGGAAAGTAACTAAGTATGCTGTAGAAAGTTCATATCCCAAAGAGATAGTTCCAAGAACATTGTGAAAATTATGAATTTAGAATCAGTACTAGTTACGTCCCAGAAGGGCAGTACAGTACCAAATTCCGTAAAGAAGGAACGCAATCAAGTCCGGGTAGCACTAATGAAACAAAAACCGGAATCTTTACAAATCGACTAGCTGAACACTGACTTTGAAATTGGCGTCGTCGTTGCACTGGATCCAAAGTGAATTCCTGACTGATGGATTGCTACTCCATTCTCCTCCTGGCCCAGAATGCCCACTCGGAGTGAACTACTGTTTGTGGCTTGAGCACAAGGATGCAGTGGACACTACTTTCAGTCACGTAGCCCGTGAAGGAGAGAAGGCCCGTGGGGTTGTAAGGTGACAGACAAATCCAACACCTTCCATGAAAACCCTGACATGATAAGCAAATCCAGTAGTATATCAAATAGCTCCGAATAAATCGTGACATTAAATTAACCAAAGTAATACGAATAACGAGTGAGCAACTGGAATACCACAGACTAACACAAGAATGCCTAAATGCATGTCATACCTTCCCACCGCGAGACAGACGCAGTTCCAAGGGGAGAAACGAGAACAGAAGCCGAGAGCAGAACCGTGTTAAGCTAGAAGGCCCTACGATAAGGGACGGACACCCACGACGCCAGCTCACCACCAGGACCACACCCCAGCCCATGTTAAAAGCTAGAGCCCTCCAGAAGAACAGTATAGATCTTACGATAACACTAAAAGGGCCACATCAGCCGCAAGTTTTAGCGTGAGACTTTTTCGCGTCTCTGTTACGTTGCAGACTTTAAAAACATTGCCCCACTACGAAAAGTATAACGTTTCTCATTGGATAGACAGAATTTTTGTAGGCTGGGCTTAAGGTTAACATTGAGACCCTGATTGGTCAGATGAAAACACAGCCAGACAGTTTTTTTTTTAACCAACTTCGGTAAATTGTATTAAGGAGAAGTTAGAAAGGAGTTGCTTCGGAGACGGCGAGCTGGATGGAGCTGCGCCGGCAGCTGCCCCCTGACGAACACCGACAACGTAATGAACGCACGTGATGCCGCATTTTTGAGCGCATAAGGCTTCACTCAGAACTGCAGAAGTCTCATCTGTTACATCCCCTTTTTACGTAATACTAGTGTCGATCGTCAATTGAAGCTCATGGTATTCACATTTGCTACGTAAGTTAAAATCTGAAACGCAATGATTTTTCTGTTATATAATTATTGCGAAGCCACGTCAGCCACTGTAATTTATTACAAGTTAGATAAGTAATTAAAGATAATTGAGGGTCACTGTAGACCATTTTGATAGTTTTTTCTTTTGTGAAACTTAATTTAAACCTAGATTATAGATGTGATATGGCATAGGTCATCCTTCGATTCATTGTAGAACTTGGAAACCCATTCTGGGAATATTCGTTCACATTTTTGTTGAACGCAGTTGGTTTTTATCAACCTGTGTTAAAAAATTTCCTTTTATCAATAGTGCAATTTATAAACAATGTTTTGTGAGTAGAATAAAATTTTCAATGGTAAAGTTAACTGCTTTTTCGACGTTATTTTACCAGCTAACTAAAAAATAGGAAAGCCTTGAACGCCTTCCACTACATTTAGTATTAAGATTATTTTACAGGGAGTGCAGTGCAGCTGACGCTGAAATTATTAAGTATTTGGTTATATCATCGCTAGTCTCACTGAACTCTTCTGAACTCTACATGTCATGTGTGGTCTGGCGTCTCCTTACCAGCAACAGATCCCAGGTTCAAACTAGTCAATTCCCTAAAAAACACACTCAGAGCGTCGTTGCGCGAAAGTGGTAGGGAGACACGACATAGAATAAACAGAATCCACGCAGAATGTTAGAGAATGGCGACCCTGCCAGGCTGGTAAAATACCATGATTGAAGGGCGACCACATGCCTAACTAGGTCAGAAAAATATCCTGTTGAAAAATTTTTGTAGTAAAAAATTTTGTTTCTAAAGTTATACATAGTCGAAAACAGTAGCTGCAGCGATAGATAGTAAAAGTATTCAACAGAAAGTGAGCCTGGCAGAGAGAATAGCATAATTAAGTTATGAATTTTAATATTGTTGGAAATAAGTTTTCTCTCCAATGCAAGCGCACAGGTGGCGGACACATCGTTGACAAGTTGGTTCTGACCCAACAAGTAAGTGCAAAAAGTTTATGAAACGCGTGAGATCGTATGAGCGCATGTTGACGCGAAGTAGGGCGCGTGAATTGCTTTTAAAACAGAAAATAAGGGATTCGGAAAGATTAGCAATGGCAGATCGAGACCTTGACCGAATTGAGGTAGAGACCCAACATGAAGACGGACAGAGAATAGAGGACAGTACAACAGACGATGCAGTATCGCGAGAAATGGGACAGATAACGCACCATAACGAGGATAATGTACGTCAAGGCATAGAAAACATAAGTCAACATACGACAGAGGAGCAGGAAAATAGAGAGGCAGTCGATGAGGATTCTAACTTGCGTCTTGAATACGTAGAACCCATAGTACAAGTAGTCAGAGCTCCCTCACCACAGAGTACAAGGAATGCGAGCAGAAACGAGTCACCGCACAGTTCAATGCAATCGGTTGCAAACCAACAACTGGGCGAAGACACAGAGCGTAGAACGTCGGAAGAAAACGCAATAGGACCCACCAATCTGGCATAATTATTACAATTAATGACCGAAACCATGACAAGACAAAATAAAGAAACAAAAATAAAATTCAGAATGCAGAAACGAGGAAAAAAATTGCAGAAACCACGAGACAAATGCGTGAGATTAAAGAACAAAACAAAAAAATTTAGTTGCAGCTAAGTCATATTGAAGACGAGGCAAAAGAATCTCGAGAAGTGATAGGAAACTTAATAACAGGTCACAATCAATTGAGAACAGACATTGGCAAGGTACAAGCGGACGTACAAACATTGCTAATGACATTCAAGACGAGATCAAAACATTACGTAACAACACCCAGGGAGAAGTCAAGAAACTAGAGAAACAGATAAACGTAATTACTAGACAAGCAGCAGGTACAGCGCGTAAAATTGTTGAAAACAGTGTGTTACACAAACGTATCTCAAAAGCAGCGCTGAAAAGATATGATAACCGCATAGTCAAAATAGAAGCGCAAACGAAGCGACAATTTCAGAAATTGCGAACAGAGTTGTTGCAAATCATTGAAGAGCGTAGTGAACAGGATCGAACAAGCACTGAGTCTGCAACCACATCCGTATCTGTAACAGCACCGGAAAAACAAGCAATTAACGAAGATATCATGCATTTGCGATTCCAGTCACAGGTGGAAAATAACATACGTGAAATCAGACAGCCTGCACAGCAACAAACACGTTTCGAAATTCTTGATGAACAAACGGCACCACAAACACATGCAGAACCACAAATGTATGTTTCAAGACAGTTTGGATCGTGCAATGAAGCGGCAAGGTTAGCCTGACAAGATACCGAACCAATACCTGACAATGGAAGCCAGGTCGCGAAGAGTACAGTGCAATGCATTCAGCTACACGTTCACAACCGATGGAAGAAAATAATTGAGTACCACTCCAACGATACTACGCAAGGGTAGGCGAAAGTTACACTGGACAATTTCCAATGGAACTACCACAACCGGAAGAACGACGGGAGATATGATCAGAAACAAAAGTGGCGAAGAATCGTGAATTTCATATGGAACTATGACGAAGTACGACAACGATAATTTCCTAACAGTCAGAAAATTTCAACACTTTCGAGAAGGAAACTCATTACATCCACGAACTTTTATTGAACAATTCCGAGTAGGATTACCAGAACACTGGACGCTAGCACACAAATTAGACTCTATATGTGCACACATGTCAGGATCAGTCGCAGAAACCATGCAAAATGTTGCAACGACATGCCGATCGTACGAAGATTTCAGAGAGAAGTATCTCTCACGATATTGGTCCAGTGAAGCACAGAACAGAGTGAAGCACGAATTATTACAGAACCCATATTTTGAAAATTCAGGAGAGAGGAGTCCCGTGAAATTTTTCGAATTAATGGCAAAGAAAAATCAATGCTTAGATGTACCATACAGTGACGGAGAGTTGATTAAATTATGCGCGATGAAGTTACCATTGAAATACCAGCAATCATTAGTCGGTCGCTGAGGCAATGACGTCGAAGCATTTAAAGGTATTCTAAGGGAACTAGAGTTCATATTTTCGGAAGATGACGCAAGAAAAAGACGAAGCGCACGTGAAAACGAAAGCAAAAAGCAGTGGAATCCACAAGACACAGTACGAAGAAACAATAATTACGAACCACGTGATAACTTCGCACCAAGAAACGACAATAGATTTCAACAAAGAACCGGTTATTGATTTTGAAGAGAATATGGCAATAACTATAATTTACCCAGGAACGGCAACAACTATTACAGAGGGAATAACGACAACCAGAACGGGTACTGGAGAACCAATAGACCGACAAATTATCAACAAGGAAACCACTATCAACAAGCTGAACAAGAAAAGAGAATAAGAAGGGGTGGAGGTAAGACCACCAAACCGCGATAAACGTTCGAATTTACAGCTAAGCGCCCATGCCAAAGAGAATGATGCACCGACCCAGGACAATTGCAGCACCTTGAACAGAGAAGTAAATACCTTATCACGAGAAGAGAAGAAGGAAGAAACAAATCCGCAGGGACCAGATGAAAACGAAGACAGGAAAATAACAATATCGTGTTGGGATGAAATTAATTGGGAGAATACTGACGAGGAAGATGAATTACCAGAGGCATGCACAACGAATGTAGGAGGAAAGGACGAAGTAATGAGTATTGCAGAGCTATTTGAGATGGAAACCAGGGAAACTGAATTCAATGAGGATAATGTGCAGTCGTCAGAAGTTGAAAATAGGTTACTAGTGGGCACACAACCCAACGTATATAATGAAGGAAGTTATGAAGCGATAATTAGAGCATTTAGATGCGTTTAAGTGGAAGTAGCGACGAAGAAAGAGAAGATAGATGAGGATGAGGAAAAAGTGGAGCATGTTGAAGAAAGTGTAAATGAAGGAAGAAATAGAGAAGAGGAAATAAAAGGGAGAGAAGTAGCAGTCGAAGCTTATCCTGAAGAAAGTTCGAATTCACAAGGGAAATTCCCGAAAAGGCTCATGTATGATTCAATGGAGGATTCGTTGATGCAAGAAGAAGAAGAACAGAACCAACCCTTTCAAATTCAACCAATTGTGAAGGCCATGGTAAAGCATATCCCAGTCAATATTGTAATTGATAGCGGAAGTGAACTGACTGCGATCTCAGAAAATTTATTCATGCAGTGTAATGCCAATGAGGAATTGCCAGTTCTGAAAACGTGTAAGATTCAAGTAAGAGGTCCTATTAGAAACAATGCTGCAGAAGTTACGAGACAAACAAGGTTAACTCTTTCGTGTCAAGGTCAAAAGATCGAAGCCAACTTCGTGATTATACCTAAACTAACTGTAGACCTGATTATAGGTGCAGATTTTTTAAATGAGAGACGAACGATAATAGATTTGGGGAAAGGTAGCGTAACATTCGGGAATGTCACACTTCTCTTTGAGCAAAAGCTAAAATTAGAAGAAATACCAGTTATAAACAAACAATTAAGAATGACGTGGGATAAAGAGGATGAAGAATTAGAATGGTATGCACAAAAGGGGGAATCGCCTCAACTCATGTTAGAAGTCCACGACAAATCGACGAAAAATTGCAAGAAGTTCAAGGTATTTCGGAACACAGTAAAAGAGAATAAGAGGGTAATTTTATGGGATAAAGCAGAGGTATATTTACTTAAGACTGGCAGTATTAAACACTTTCGGTACAAGTTTGAAGTAAAACAGGCAAAACCTTAGGACTTCACCATGTGAGCCATATCAAAAAGTTTGAAAATTTGAAGATTAATTTTGTTACTGGTAAATAATCAGCACAATATTTCAAGATTATGTTGCAGATAAGATCGTCAGGAGAAACAAGAATGAAGAGAGAGGAAGGTGGGAAAAAGAAAGTAGTTTCAATAAAAACAAAAACAAAAATAACACCAATAGTACCATAGATTAAGGTGAAGGGATAAAATGTAGATACTCTAACAGCATGAAATACTAAAATGTTATACACGATGACACTACACAAAAATAAAAAACGAATTTGAGGATTCTTGTAGAAGTTAAGACTCAAAATATCTTAGAATTGTAACATGGAAAGTGTGCCGAAATTTGTAAAGCTTTTCAAGAAGGCGTAAAACAATGTAGGTACTAGACATATATTTAGATGATTATAAGTAAAACTTTTTGTAAGAACCACTGTAAAAACCCCAGCAAAGACCAGATGCAACGACCCACAAGTTGCAACGCGAGAAGTATCAAGAAAGCAAAGGACATAATTAGCAAGACACGCACAATTCCTACAAGGCAGAAGCATTGAGAGAAGGGAAGGGACAGCGAGACCAACAGAGGGTAGCCGAAGTGGGCAGTAAATCTGCTGAACCACAGGGTGGCGGAACCTGCTGGGACAGAACACGGAACCACAGTGTGGCGGAAGGACAAGAGGGTCTTGGAATGCCCCGACTCAGCGGGGCGAGCAAAAAACGGCCCGATGAGAAGACCACTTGGGCAAGCCACCACTGGCAAAAAAATATGTGTAAAAGTCACACTACTGCTATTAAACAGCGCGCTGATGCACAAAATTGAAGAAAACTTCCACAAAGTAAAAATGACATGCCCGAACAATTTATCAAACTTTTACTAAGAGGAGAACTTCAAAGCGACTAGTTATCAATAAATATTGCCATATCTTGTCCAGAGAAGAACCAAGAAGCAAGTAAGAAGCAGAGAAAAAACAGGAAGAACAGAAGTTGAAGATTCGCAAGATTGAGACCAAGAAAGAAGATGGGTGAAGAATAGACGACATACCCTCCCAAATCCCTATTATATTGTAAACTAATCGTCTGCAAAGTATTACTACAAAAAACGACCGCTTTCAGCGACACATAACGATGACTTTCACGCATACAAAGCCAGTAAACCACGTGATTCTGCACTCACAGCTCCAATCCAGTATGGGACCTCCACAACAGCAACACACACTTGCAAAGCCAACAAGGAACGATGAACGAAGCTGAACATCAAATACTTGCCCACAACCATCTCGCTCAAGTCCATCACCTTCGTGCAAAAACATTCACCAACCTCATCCTTAAACATTCATAGGATTGTGTGAATGTGTGAAATCAAATTATGTGATTTAGTAATTGTGCAAAAGAAACATGTGAAAAACAAAATAAGTTAAGCACACCAGACAGCTAATAAACTACAAAATAACAGTCATTGACTATGGACTTAAGTAAAAAATAGACTATCGATAAAAATAAGTCATTAGTTCTGAAATGGACAGTATATAAAGAACAAAAGTAAGGCATAATAAACACTAAAACTATATGCCACTTATTTTCTCCTCATAAAAATAAAACAATAACTATATTTTACTTATTTTCTCCTTATAAAAACCACCCCCCCAGCCCATGTTAAAAGCTAGAGCCCTCCAGAAGAACAGTATAGATCTTATGATAACACAAAAAGGGCCACACCAGCCGCAAGTTTTAGCGTGATACTTTTCCCATCTCTGTTATGTTGCAAACCTAAAAAACATTGCCCCACAACGAATAGTAACCGCCAGGACTACCCCCCCCCCCCCCAGCCCATGTTAAAAGATAGAGCCCTCCAGAAGAACAGTATAGATCTTACGATAACACTAAACGGGCCACACCAGCTGCAAGTTTTAGTGTGAGACTTTTTCGCATCTCTGTTACTTTCCAAACATTAAAAACAATTCCCCACCACGAAAAGTATAACGTTTCTCATTGGATAGACAGAATTTTTGTAGGCGGAGCTTAAGGTTAACATTGAGACCCTGATTGGTCAGATGAAAACACACCCAGATAGTTTTTTTTTAAACCAACTTCGGCAAATTGTAATAAGGAGAAGTTAGAAAGGATTTGCTTCGGAGATGGCGAGCTGGATGGAGCTACGCCGGCTGCCGCCCCCTGACGAACACCGACAAGGTAATGAACACACGTGATGCCGCATTTTTTGAGCGCCTAAGGCCCTACTCAGAACTGCAGAAGTCTCATCTGTTACATTCCCTTTTTACGTAATACTAGTGTCGATCGTCAATTGAAGCTCATGGTATTCACATTTGCTACGTAAGTTAAAATCTGAAACGCATTAATTTTTCTGTTATATAATTATTGAGCAGCCACATCAGCCACTGTAATTTACTACAAGTTAGGTAAGTAATTAAAGATAATTGAGGGTCACTGTAGACCATTTTGATAGTTTTCTCTTTTGTGAAACTTAATTTAAACCTAGATTATAGATGTGGTATGGCATAGGTCATCCTTCGATCCATTGTAGAACTTGGAAACCCATTCAGGGAATATTCGTTCACATTTTTGTTGAACGCAGTTGGTTTTTATCATTCTGTATCAAAACATTTTCTTTTATCAATAGCACAAGTTATAAACAATGTTTTGTGAGTAGAATAAAATTTCCAATGGTAAAGTTAACTGCTTTTTCGGCGTTATTTTACCAGCTAACTAAGAAATAGGAAAGCCTTGAACCCCTTCCACTACATTTAGTTAGTATTAAGATTCTTTTACAGGAAGTGCAGTGGAGCTGACGCTGAAATTATTAAGTATTTGGTTATATCATCGCTAGTCTCACTGAACTCTTCTGAACTCTACATGTCATGTGTGGTCTGGCGTCTCCTTACCAGCAACAGATCCCAGGTTCAAACTAGTCAATTCCCTAAAATCACGCTCAGAGCGTCGTTGCGCGAAAGTGGTAGGGAGACACGACATAGAACAAACAGAAACCACGCAGAATGTTAGAGAGTCAGTAGCCACTATAGGCGCCTGGGATACCATCTCGGCGCAAGGTAGATAGTGGTTGAGTTGCGTCTGTCTGAGGGAAGGCCGGCCCCTGTGAGCTATATGACCGTTTCCCTTGAATGTATTGTTGGTTGCTCGCTGTATAGGCGCAAAGCATACCCACAGCCCTAACCAAGTCATACCAAATACAAAGGCCAAGAATATACAGGCTGAACAAAATGAAAGTGGTCGACATGATATTTATTAGACTGACGCAGGAATGACCCTTATTAATGAACAAATGGACTTCATATCACATAGTTCTGCCAAGGATTCCTGAATTGGAATCAGTACTTTTGAATCTTCAATCTTTCATTCTTCAGATGAGGCCTGATTCAGCCTTCAGGCTACTTGAACTCACAGAATATACGCCATTATGCGTCAGAAACTCGCCATCACTACTTTAAATAACTTTGGAATTGTTGTTTGGCACAAGATGTCTTGTGTCCGCACCGTAGCACGATTCTTTCACTTAACTGTCAGTGCTGAGCTGTATGCCCAGAAGCTTATTAATATATCTGGCAATTAGCTCACAAAAGGTAAACGAGTGTGTGGCAACTTCAGCAAGTCGGAATAACAGCACACATTGCCTTGAAAACTTTGTCACGATTGCCTGACGTTTTCGCCAGCAGAGACAGTGCAGTCTTCTGGCTACTTCTACCACCTAATCCCTCTCCCTACGATTTGTACCTGTGGAGCAAATTAAAGTGCCTGATGTACCCATATACTGTAAGAGCTAAAGCAGAATATTTAAAACGCTATTGCTGCTATCCCTCAAGGAGAGCTACTACTCACGTCTCAAACCATTGTGCTACATCGACGTCAGGGTGTCCATTTACAGCACATACTGTGAAGTTTATTTAGGCGAATCAATCCCATATCAGTTTTATTGTAAGTATTCATATTTTCCGTATCAGTTTCATTTTTCTCACCCATTAGTTTCACTAATACCGTAGGGATTCTTAAACCTGCTCTAATACCGAAAGCACTAGAAAGTATTTTGTCTTGTACAACAATATTGTAAACTACCTGTTATTTTCGCTCTTTCGTAGTGAAAGTAGCTTGTTCATTCCGCACTTTCAATTCTTCGCATTATATTTTGTCTTTAGTAGATTTCGATATTGGTCTTCTCAATATTTGACGCCATTCTGCTGTTATTAATTTCGATTAATCGAGATGAGTACAGCAAACTCTTTCCATGGTCGCTATAGCGATTTTACATCTTTGGGGAATCAGCTTCTTTTAGATCAATGGGAATCGTTGGAGGGTTTTCCGAAGGAGCGTTCCCACTTCTACTCTTCGTCGTTCCGGATTGTTTTAGTTGCTGTTTCGTGGAGATTTGTTTCGAGAGATGATTTCCTTCATCTATCGCAAGTTTATGTTGTGAAGGTTATTCAATGAATAAAGCATTGGGCGAGATCGTTTCAGTTTACTTGTCATTGTGAAGCTTTGTTAATATCTTGAGTAAATACTGATATCTTTTGGTTGAGATTACTCCTCGAACAGGAATGGGATCATAGTAAAACGGAAGTTCATACCTCGCTAACACTTAGTCGAAGAGAAGCTTATTGTAGCTCCGTACGTTATCTTCCCATTTAATATAGTAAATTCGAATATGTTAAGATCTTATGAAATATAAAATAGTATTTCAAACTTCTTGGCAGATTAAAATTGAGTGCCAGACCAAGATTCGATATCGGGACCTTTGCTTTTCGCGGGAAAGAGCTATACTGACAGAGCTACCCAGGCATGACTCACCACTTCTCCTCTCAGCTTTATTTGAGTCTCTAATAAGCAGTTGCGAGTCGATTCTGGTAGCTCAGACGGGAGAGAAATTATCCACGAAAGCTTGAGGTCCCGACTTCAAGTTTCGATGTGTCACACCGTTTTAATCTGCCAGGAAGTTTCATATCAGCGCAGTCTTTGCTGCAGAGTGAAAATTTCATTCTGGAAAATAGTTGTCGGTTGTTCAAAAACCGTGGGAAGAGAACATGATAACATGATGTTCCGTTTGCTAATCGTGGATCTGTATCTTGGACTTTTAGGTTTGAGTACACATACGGGCGTGTAAATTCATCTTTAGATTCAGTTACAAAATAATTGATTATCATTCCATTCTATCGAATTTATTTCGACATATTCTTCATTCATTCCAGATCGTGCCACGCTGCACAGCCGTCTTAGAGTTGAAACATGTAGCCTCGCTTCACAATCCCCAAATAATCAGGTCGTATCGGAAATCAAATACTGAATTCCGATCTCGGACGACATTTGTAATAAGCAAAAATTATTTGCATGCTTTTAGGTTCCAGATAGAGCCAAAGTAGATCTGCGGGTGCTGCTTCACCAGTTGGGCTCTGTTACATTCAGTGCAGATAAATTTTCGCAGTACTCAAGTATTTGTTATGCAGACCCTATTTATTTTCCATTTCAGTGAATTATGAAACCACGTGTGTGTGTGCGCGTGTGCGTGTCTGTGTGACCTTTTCTATTAAACTTCGAGAGTCAGGCCACGTCTCCAGAATGTTTTTCTGTAGCATCAGAATTATACATTTCACATAAATTGTAGCTTTCAGGCCTTGATTATAACTACTTATGGATGTTGTCTTTGCTTCTTATTGCAAAATGTATGTTGCAACTGTCGA
Organism: Schistocerca serialis cubense; assembly: GCF_023864345.2. Classification (NCBI taxonomy): domain Eukaryota; kingdom Metazoa; phylum Arthropoda; class Insecta; order Orthoptera; family Acrididae; genus Schistocerca; species Schistocerca serialis. The sequence continues at coordinate 414,968,116 of NC_064645.1, forward strand.
CGCTCTTTCTTTCTCCGTGGGCCTTAGGAACAGTTTAAGGGGATCCACGAAGTTACCGAAGTGATTGAAAATCCACCTGAAGGATCAGCAAGAAAAAGAGTAAATAAAATTCTTCTGGGTTTGAGGCCGCATTGTCATCTGAAAAATTCCGACGTTTCGGCAACTGTTGCAACTGTGAAAACGGCCGCGGAAGCCTACGTTTACAACTACATGAAAAAGAGTACACTAAAACGGCAACAATTAATTTACTTAAGTCTGTGAAATATTGGCACGCACAGAACTTCACGAAGGCCTCTGACGAAGCACACATCAGAATTCGTCTGATTTTCATTCACACGAAAAGAACAGACTGAAACAGACGGTTCCAACGGTGCTACGTATTATGTACTAACATTTTGTAGAAAGTATGACCTATGCAGTCTAAGCTCTTTATGGAACTTCTCAAGGCATTCAAACGCAGAGAAAAGTAGGCCTGAAGCGAAGTGTCTTGATGTAGCGCAAAAACTGGAGGAGAGTAGTGTGTAACGTCCTGTCGACAACTTGGTCATTAGAGGCGGAGCACAAGCTCCGATTAGGAAAGTATGCAGAATGAAAGCGCCCTGCCCTTTTCACGAACCATCCCGGCTTTTACCTTACACGATTTAGGGAAATCACGGAAACCAAAAACAGGTTGGCCGGAAGTGGATTCGAAACATCGTCCTTCAGAATGCGAGCATAAAGCGCATAATTTTGCACTACGCTCTGCTATCATAGGCCTTCGCAGGCGAATGTCGTAAAAAAGTATCCCAGTAGAACGGCGGCCTTCATAAGCTGGAATTTCTCGGCACCTCAGTTGTCCCCATTTCATTCGTCCATGCTGAAGATTGAGAATGGCAGATAGCGAATACCACCTCGACTTCACTACTATGGATATTATTAGGAGCACCTCCTAAAATTCAGATTTATTACTGCTTGCTCTTTAATCAAAGATAAAACAAGTATTCCTGTTACTGTGATTATCTGGTGCCACATTCCATGCTTCACACAGCTGTTTACACATGTAGAATACATTGCTTAAGATTTTGATACGCAGAGAATGATGAGTAAGCCTTGACTGTTTGCTTCCAGTCAGCGTCGGACAACTCCAACCGAGTGACATTAACTTTCTGAAAAGTAAGTTGAAGGGCTTATGACGAAATCGATTAGCAGCGCCTTAGAAACGTATTGAAACACGTAATTCTAGAGAACGCCACGAAATCATTCCCCAGACCATAACGCTTCGCCATCAATGTATGTTTTCCAGTAGTAACTGCATTAACTCAGAATATAACGATGACCATTTGTTCTACAAATCGTGATACAGAACCACTGGCGTAAGGTCACCTGTTACTGATCACCAGTATTCTAGCTTAGAAGCCCTCAACACACCACAGTTGCATTCTATACTTGGAAACTCTTCACGTTCCTATTCGGTTCAAATGGTTCAAATGGCTCTGAGCAATATGGGACTCAACTGCTGAGGTCATTAGTCCCCTAGAACTGAGAACTAGTTAAACCTAACTAACCTAAGGACATCACAAACACCCATGCCCGAGGCAGGATTCGAACCTGCGACCGTAGCGGTCTTGCGGTTCCAGACTGCAGCGCCTTTAACCGCACGGCCACTTCGGCCGGCCGTTCCTATTCGTTTCAGTACATAACAGCAAACGTCGTCAATTTATTTGACCGAACGTATTCTACATATGCATTTACATTTACACAAATACTATGAAAAATGTGCATATTAGTATTTCCCATTGTACTACAGACTTTCTTCGCTGTACATGCACATTTGGAGCTGGGGGAAGATGACTCTTTAGATGTCTCACTGCATACTATAATTAGTAAAATGATGTACTCACGATTCCTGCACCGTATACGTAGAGATCATACATACACACTCTAAGAGAAGAAACAGCGTACTGAGAAGAAGTTATGTAAATTGGTCGTGGCCAGTGGATGAATCTGTGATGCTGCAGCGCAATTTCACCGCCCAGGTAACACGGATACAGAGGGGGGACATGTCCATATCAATGCATAAAGTCTTTGCAAATTTCATTCCGACTACTCAGTTCGGCACGAACTATGCCTCACCGACAGGCGCTTGAACAATATACGGAGATATCAGTATTTGAGAGAGGACCTGTAGTTGGACTCAAAGAAGGCGCTGGGAATAATCGGCGTACCACTCGACATTTGAGTAAGAGCGATGTCATTATTCGACAATATTGGCGGGAATGGGTGAGCCGTGCGCGACTGGTGTTCATGCCGTTTATTATTTGACATCTTGTCTTTGCGGTACCCCCGTCCCGTTTCTTATTCGGTTTACTGGCGTCATTAAGTTGCTGGCCTGCCTTCCCGTGAGTGGCAGCAGCAGCGCTATCAATAAGAACACTGTCGTACTATCTTTGGAGCGACCGCTAGTATCCCCGTGTCGCACTGTGCTGTGAGTTCAGTCGGGATGGAGCTCCAGTGAGGTCTGGACAGCGAGCACTCGCCCGACCGCTGGGGACACACACATGCAGTGTCCGACGGAAGGAGAGTTGAGCGGGGACGACTGTTGGTTAGTCGTTCGATCGGTCGTCTCATAGAGCAACGTATATTTGGTCTTCTAACCGCTTCTGGGTCCCTTCATTTGGTCATCTTGTGGAACTCGGGTCGGTTCCTTCCTTGTGCACAGATGTCGGGTGGCCAAAGGGCTGGTGTTCCCTGTACGTCATTGGGACCGAGCCAGTGACTCCGGGTCGTCGTGTGTCCAAGTTGCGAATCGACATCAAGGGAGTCGGGACCCAAATGCAGTGAGGGCCCGACCTTTGCTGAAACACATGACTTGAGTGGGGACGATCTTGGCTGGTCATACGGTCGGTCGTTTCATCCGACGACGTGCAGTTGGACGGCGACCCCTTCTGGGTTCTCCGTGTGTGTCGACTTGTGATCCGTCCTAGATGTTGCACAGTGACTGGTTTTAGTATTGTTCGAGTTGTTTGTGGAAGTATTTCGCGGAACCGTGCGTGGTTTTGTGGTTTTGGCTGAGCAGTAATTTTAATGCTGTCTGCGAGCCGAATTGAGTGAGTCGGTTGGGACAGAGCAACAAGCAAGTCTCCGCAGCGCGATGCCAGACCGGGGCCGCTGGTGGCGTGCACGCGCTGTCGGATCGTGAGGCGCTAGCTGCGAGAGCGACAAAGTTCGTGGCCCACCGAACCTGGACGCTCAAGTTGAGTGATTAGTTAACCTGTTATGAAACCTCAACTACTGTGACATCTCTGCTTTCGTTTGTGGGCCGTTCTGGCTAGCAGTGCTGTTCGTATTCTCGTCCTCGCCCGGTATTTTCCTTCGTTGTGCCGATGGTCGGACATAAGAGAAATGGTTAAATTGATGGTCGGTTGTTGGGCCATCCCTAGTTTGGGTTACCATCCGATTACCTAACTTCAACTCTTGGTTGCCTGTCTCATATCATGTTACGTTTGAGCTACCTCCCCAAGCCGACCCTTGAAACACTTCTGAGCGCCACTTGTTCTGTTGGTTTTAGATTGTGATTTTCATTTTAGTTTAAGTATTGTGCAAGGCCTTCCACCGTGTATTAATTAAGACTTTTTTTTAAATTTTACAATAAGCCATTCAGCCATGTTTATTCTATAAGGGAATTTTTTTTAATAATTCTAAATTATTTATCTGTCTTGTTGTCCAGAGCTTCAGCCGTTGTTTCAAATTTGTTTGTGGCCTTCAGCCGTGCAATAAGTTAATATTTACTTAATCAGGCTCAGGCCTTTCTGTTGTAAGTTCAAAAGGAAACTTGTTTAGAAGAATTGTTTATTAATGCGCTGTAATTATAGTTGTCCTTCAGACGTGTAGTGTAGGCCTTCAGCCGCTAATTGTTTTCATTGCATGCTTTTTTTAAGAAAAAAATTTACCATCTATTTTGAATTGATTCTGGTTTCTAAGCCGGGTCTTCAGCCGTTCTTGTGTTTGCTGTGTGGTTTTGGGCCTTCAACCCAGAAAGCATCTTAAGTTTTCTTTAACTAGGCCTTCAATTGTATTGTTTAATTGTGATCCTTAAGCCAACATGTAAATAAGTGATTCTTAGAAAAATGAAGTTGTGTGTTTAATCGTGCAACTCACAGCAAATGTTCACGGCCCCACCCACAACCTTAAACTCATCCTGTGCGCTCTATGGTTACCCACCAACCGAGTTTCAGTGGGTGAAGTATGGCCGAACACAGCGTCAGACACCAACTATCATTGACCTCTGTACACCAACAAGCTCGTCTGCAATGACGTCGGGCATATTCGGCCTGGAATCCCAGTGACTGGAGTAGAATTGTCTTCAGTGATGAGCCCGGCTTCGCACTGAGTCCCGATAACCAACAAAGACGTCTTTGGAGACGCACCTCACAGCGGTGGGATACCAAGTTGATTGTCATCTGCTATACGGCCCAATAACCATGGGTGATGGTTTAGGGTGCCATTTCACTTCATTGCAGGCCCCGTTTGGTTTTAAACCGTGGTACCCTTACAGCACCGCGGTGTCTCGACAATTTTCTATGCCCAGGCTTGTTGCCCTTACCGCAAGCCATCCTGCGCTCGCATTTCAGGAAGACGACGGCAGAATTTCGACTGCTTGTCTTCGTTCTTGCCAAACCGTAACTTGTCCAGCAAGGTCACCGGATCTCTCCGCAAATGACAACGTTCGGAGCATCGTAGCCAGGATCGCCCAACCAGCTCGGGATTTTCATGATCTAATGCTCCAATTCGGCAGAATTTGGCACGACATTCCTCACGAGAACATCAAACAACTCTATCAATCTGTCAATGAATGGTAAGCCGAATGTCAAGACTAATAACTGCTTCCGTAAGGGCTAGAGGTGAATTAACGCGTTATTGACTTGCTCAAGTTGTGAAGCTCTTCCTCTTCAAAAAATCATTCAAATCTTCTGTAATTTTAGTCTTTGGTTTGTCTGTAAACGTAATTCGCAATTACCGATTTCCGTTCCATTCGGATAATTACTTCGTGGAGTGTCGTTTTATTTTATTTTGTTTTATTTATTTCTTTATTTGAGTCTCTCACTCTATCACTCAGTCATGATTCTTGAAACTAACATGATTTCGTTGGGGCTGCTGTCTCCCACGGGTCTTACAAACTCTGATCAATCGTCCTGCTCTGCAGACTACGCAGTCCGACTGAATTTCCATCTTGGTAGACACAATATTTTTGGTGATTGCAGTGAATAATCCCCTCCTTACGGAGATTAATCTTTCTTTTAGATATACATTGTCTGCCCCGCTAAATAGTTCACAGCTTTCTACCTCGAGTTTCAGCCAGCAGCATAATTTAAGCCCAACAGATTTGTTGGAGGTACAGTAAATTCGGGGACGTTGTTAAGAATACTTCGACAATAATTATTAAAATTTTAGCAGTCGAAGTGCAGTTACTTTCCAGGGACCACAATAATAAATTTTATAAACAAAAATAAGCATTTGCGATCAGAGATTGTTGTGGTATTTACGAAATTTCAGCTTCATAGTGAATATATCTTCCCTTATCAGAGCTACAATAATGTTTAAGCAAGAATAATTTGTCCACTTATCAAAACAGTCTTTAATCTCAAAATAAATCTAAAAGCATAGCGTTGTATATACTGTATTGTCCCCTTTCAGCCGTCACCTGTTTCTGTATTTATTCCGCGACTGCTTCTCTCGTTCATGCGGTCCTCAATCTCCTTTAAAGTAGGGCTGTAAAATGCTGATGAATAAAGAATTAACTGCTTTCTTTCACAGAGTCAGTTATAAACGCCTCATTCAAATGGAAAAAGGGAAGTAATTTATACACTCGAGTGATACTTTCCGTTTCCCGCATTAAGCCGTTTCCCACAGCTATCCCCGTCAAATGCTTAGCAACAAGTTCTCCTCCGGTCTTGTGGCGTAAGTTCCTCTGAGATGTTCGGCGCATCGAACAAAAGAGTGGCGGGTGAGTGAGCAGAGAGGGAAACGGGACGCAATAAAAGACAACCAAAAGATCGAGTCCAAATTAGTTGCTGGATGATGTTAATGTTCATCAGTTTTTACTGCAAGCACTTTAGCGGTCGCCATGGATCTCTCTAATCGTTTCTTCCCAGCAACGAAACAAAGGACTGGAAAGCGAGAGTTGGTGCAGTCTGTTTTGCATTACTTCACAAGCATATATTTCTCTGATGCAGCCAGTCTTTTTCCAGCCTTTGTCAGTATACTGTACGTGCTATTGACAAGGTTTATTGATGATGCTGTGATGAAAAAGAATACTTTTTCTTGCCAGAAGTAATTGACTTCTATTGATATTTGACTTTACCTTATAACTCGAAGGTAATGAAATCTTTATTTTATTTGGTTGACTAATATTTCGTGAAAAACAGTTATAAATTTGTCGCAATTGATACTAAATTAAATTATGTCTCTGACTTAAACACTGAATTATTAGCAAAGAGTGCATGTAATAAACTCGGTTTTATTCCACTGATTTAATAAAAAATGGTTCAAATGGCTCTGAGCACTATGGGACTTAACATCTATGGCCATCAGTCCCCTAGAACTTAGAACTACTTAAACCTAACTAACCCAAGGACATCACACAAAACCCAGTCATCAGGAGGCAGAGAAAATCCCAGGCCCCCGCCGGGAATCGAACCCGGGAACCCGGGCATGGGAAGCGAGAACGCTACCGCACGACCACGAGTTGCGGACCCTGATGTTGTTGTAGCAGCAATAATGGATGAGGAGTCACAGATGTTCAACCTATTATTGTCCGCTCCAATGCAGTACGACTGCTAGTGGAACTAAACATGTGAATGAGGGTCTAGCACCTGACTGTTATTTTGACCTGACTATAACTTTAATTGACAATGTTCAACCCGTTAGTGCTACAGTGTAGTAGTCGTGGGATGAATGGGATTGACTGTGCTATGTGGTGGAGTTCATTGAGGAGAAAATAATGACAGAATACGGAACTATCCCATACACATACTGACATCAGTACATTTTGGGGAAGATACCAGTAGCTGATACGCATATAGAAGCAGTGCTGGAAATTATTTAATACTCTCGTGGTTATCACAAGCACTCCGAATGCAAAATTGTAATTCGGTCTGGTGATTCGACCTGTTATGATGCCATTCATGAATAGCATTCCAGGGGGTATTTCTCAACAAGATAAAGCTCGCCCACATACTGCTGTTGTAACCCAACACGCTCGACGAGTGTTGACATATTCCTTTGGCCTTCTCTATCTTTAGATCTGTCTCCAATGTAGCACATGTGGAACAGTATCGGAAAACAACGTCAGCGTCATTTACAAACGCCATTTAAAGTCCCCGTATTGCCCGACCAATTGCAACAGTCGTGGAACTCCACCCCACAGAATGACAACCAGCACCCGTACAACACAATGCATGCACGTCTGCATGCTTGCATTCAACATTCTGGACGTTACACCGGTTATTAATGTACAGCGAGTGACATTCGCATTGGCTTATCTCGCGCTTACATTGCACTGCGATCTTGAAATGTTAATCACTTAAATATGTTACCTAGACAAATGTAAGCCGGAAATCTCACTTCTCTACATTAATTACCTTTTGCGTAGCGATTATTTTCCGTCAATGTATATGTTTGCTTACTCCACAACACTATTAGTGCCAATGGTCATAATTGATTATTCAAAACAAAATGAAAGTATCAAATTGGGACATGTGAAAATGTCGTGTGACTAGGGCCTCCCGTCGGGTAAACCGTTCACCGGGTGCAAGTCTTTCGATTTGAAACCGCTTTGGCGACTTGCCCGTCGATGGGGATGAAATGATGATGATTAGGACAACACAACATCCAGTCCCTCAGCGGAGAAAGTCTCCGACCCAGCCGGGAAACGAACTCGGGCCCTTAGGGTTGACATTCTGTAGCGCTGACCACCCAGCTACCGGTGGCGGATAAACTGGGACAAATAGATATCCATATTGAATTTGATTTATCACAGAATTTTCCTCCAAGCACCCCAGAATACACATCACTGTTGCATGATTGTGTGAAAAATTATTCACCTCTCACTTGGGTCGTGCAAAGACTTCTACAAGACTTGTTCAGGAGATATGTTTACTGCGGGCATTAATGGGCTGTTTTTTTTTTTTTTTTTTAAAAAAAAGCCTGACAGCACGGAATGGTAGAGGGGGTAAGAAATCCCGCCAGGTGTGAGCCATGCTCTGTCATCTGCTTCCCATTCGTGGAAGGACTAACATGTATCGAAATTTTTTCTCGAATCAAAACGATTTACGGCGAAGGTGTTATGAACAGAGTGAGAATGTTGAAGTGGTGTAGGGAGTTTAGTGAAGGCAGAGAAGATGTTCGTGACGAGCAGAGGAGTGGGATACCTGCTATTTTGACTGATAAGTTGGTGCAAAACATCAAGGAAACTGTTCGTGAACACCACCGATTGAAAGTAGATGAAATTTCTCAAAGTTTTCACAACTTTCTAGAAGTTTCTCGAAAGTGACACTCACACAAACGCTGGGACACCAGAAACTGTGTGCAAGATGAGTTTCAAAACTGCTGAGAGAGAAGCACGAGAAAAATAGGGTAAATAGCACGCGAGTTAAGCGACTTAAATCACAAAGGATTTTTTGGGCTCTTTTGTGACCATAGGTGAAATATGAATTGTTCATTACACTCCTGAGACAGAAAGACAATCGTCACAGTGGCGTCACACCAATTCGCCATCTGTCAAACAATTGAAAACCACTGTTTCCGACAAAAAAGGTCTCAATATTTTGGGACGGAAAAGGAATCATTTTGTTGAGTCCCTGTCAGAGGGTGAGACCATCGATGGTCAACGGTATTGTGAGGTCCTAAAATAACTCAAAGAAATGCTGACGAGAGGAATGTGCTTGCTACAGTACAACGCCCGGCCTCTCGCGCAGCCTTAGCCACAAAGGCGCTCTTGGACTCATGTGGTTGGGATGTTTTGAGCCACCTCCCCGTATTCCCCTAATTTGTTGCCCTCATGTTATGATGGCACACGTGATTGGAATTCAATTCTCAACCAACAAGCAGGGACAGAGAAAGGCTCTAAAGCGGCGTAATGAGCTGGTGGCAGATTTCTTGGGTATCTTAAAGATGCTTGTGCTACGGCTTACTACATTCATCCGAAGGGATCACGGTTATGTGGAAAAATAGTTAACAAATGCATCAACTAACAAATGTATAAACAATATCCCGTAATTTTCCTCTTCTGCTTCCTCTTCACAAGCTGCCAATCGGTATGCGCTGGAAAAACCCTGTACTCTACGTATTGTCATTTTGTCATTAAATTACACTTTTTTCTCTGATTCCCCTTTGTAGAATTTTATATCATTTCTCCCATAAACTATCTCTGCACTGTGCTTCGTCAGTCAATTGGAACCCATGATGAATTTTTTCTCGCTAGTTATGCGCTACTATATCGTCCATCCGATATGTTTCTTGTATTGCAGCTTGTAACATTACTTGGCAGTAATATATTGATATTTCCATATCCACCTATAGCTCCTTTTATTTTGTATCCACTGATAGGTAAACTCGGTATTTCCTCTACCGATTTCAATAATTCTTTATACAAGTTGTTTCCTATCGCATACAGTTGGCTTCCTGAATCAAATAGTGACTTAGTCCCACTCCCACGTATTTTAATCTCAGTTACAGAGCTGATTACTGCCTTATCTGTCTTATCTTTCAATATGATATCCTCTTTCTACAGATCATCTTATTCGTCCAAAAACTTGTAACGTCCCCCTTCCCTTCTCTTGACAATATTAGAAATATATGACCGTGTAAGCAAGTGCCTAAACAATTGGAATAAAACATTGAAAAGGCTATCGTTCCGAAGATTCTATATAAAGTCGATAAATGAGGGGGAGGTTAACAACAAGATGCCTTCTAGGACAACTTATTCCACCTACTTAACTAATGTAAAATTTAGTATGGTTGTTCGAAAGGTTTGTGCTATCATTCACGTGCTGTGCCAACGAAAAGGGGTACCATGTGGATCGGAAGATAATAAGAGTTACTGAAATAATTATAGCTAAAAGGAATACGGTCGCCAGCCCAATTGGGTAAAATTCCTGTTCGGTAGGTGAATTAATGAGCCAAGCAGTCAATTTCAAGAATAACTCGAACACGCGCGGCAACACAGGGCTGCACGCACGTTAGCAAAAACAGTTGGCACATTCACGTAATAAAGCGAGAAGGAAAATACGAGTAGTTTGCACTCGAAATATCATTAACTAATAGAGCTGAAATTTTGAAAACATACAGGATAACACTTAGATTAATGGTTGCTTACTGTTGTAAGTGACAGTGGCACTACCTCACAATAACGTGTACTATTTTCATATGAATTTTGGAAAATCGCAAAAAATAATTACAAGGAAATCTTTTAACTTCTGAAAAGGGAAGTATAAATTGATAATTACTGTATCAAAAGGTAATTATTATACTTTAGCACGACTGGAAGTCGAAATGTGAACTAGAACTTTACTAACAACAAATTACAATAATCACTGATGTTTGCATTCACTCATTAATTCTAGTTAGTGCTTTTGTTCATAGTGTCAGGAATCATTTTAATTTGATTAGTTGATTTATTATTTGCAACAATTAGATCTCCTCAGATTAATGTTTAAACTTAAAGTTAGTGAGACTGAAATTACTGAATGCTTTAATTTCAAATCTTTAATCTAACTAAATCATTTGATTCAAAAGCAGAATTAACTGGAACTACAATTTTCATTTTTCATAAGCGGTACTCGGATTATTATTAACATTAGGACAGGACAGGAACCTACTTGGTGAATGACTTAAGGAGAATCATGGGTAAACAGTTTTCATTAAACTATGGTAATTATTCACTCGCAAAACACTACAAAGCTGAGTAACGCCGTTACAAAACTCGTTGACGATAAGCTGGGATGCCGCAATCATACTTCAGTCCATTCTCGCCGTGACGAAGTTGCTGACGACGATACTGCTGCTGGCTCCTTTCCATGATAATTAGCGAGCAATGATATTGGCGTGGCGGGTTCTTGATGTTGCTGCAGCCAATATTTCCACCGCCCACGCTCATCACTTGCTACGTGCCGCTAAACAATCACTCCTCCAGTACAGTGCACGCCATCCATGCGTCCGCACTTGACCAACACCAGAGATCTCTCTCTGTGTAGCGCGCGCTCTGACGTAACATCCTCCCGCGTCCAGAGACGCCGCTACTCCTTTTTACATAATATACACTCCTGGAAATTGAAATAAGAACACCGTGAATTCATTGTCCCAGGAAGGGGAAACTTTATTGACACATTCCTGGGGTCAGATACATCACATGATCACATTGACAGAACCACAGGCACATAGACACAGGCAACAGAGCATGCACAATGTCGGCACTAGTACAGTGTATATCCACCTTTCGCAGCAATGCAGGCTGCTATTCTCCCATGGAGACGATCGTAGAGATGCTGGATGTAGTCCTGTGGAACGGCTTGCCATGACATTTCCACCTGGCGCCTCAGTTGGACCAGCGTTCGTGCTGGACGTGCAGACCGCGTGAGACGACGCTTCATCCAGTCCCAAACATGCTCAATGGGGGACAGATACGGAGATCTTGCTGGCCAGGGTAGTTGACTTACACCTTCTAGAGCACGTTGGGTGGCACGGGATACATGCGGACGTGCATTGTCCTGTTGGAACAGCAAGTTCCCTTGCCGGTCTAGGAATGGTAGAACGATGGGTTCGATGACGGTTTGGATGTACCGTGCACTATTCAGTGTCCCCTCGACGATCACCAGTGATGTACGGCCAGTGTAGGAGATCGCTCCCCACACCATGATGCCGGGTGTTGGCCCTGTGTGCCTCGGTCGTATGCAGTCCTGATTGTGGCGCTCACCTGCACGGCGCCAAACACGCATACGACCATCATTGGCACCAAGGCAGAAGCGACTCTCATCGCTGAAGACGACACGTCTCCATTCGTCCCTCCATTCACGCCTGTCGCGACACCACTGGAGGCGGGCTGCACGATGTTGGGGCGTGAGCGGAAGACGGCCCAACGGTGTGCGGGACCGTAGCCCAGCTTCATGGAGACGGTTGCGAATGGTCCTCGCCGATACCCCAGGAGCAACAGTGTCCCTAATTTGCTGGGAAGTGGCGGTGCAGTCCCCTACGGCACTGCGTAGGATCCTACGGTCTTGGCGTGCATCCGTGCGTCGCTGCGGTCCGGTCCCAGGTCGACGGGCACGTGCACCTTCCGCCGACCACTGGCGACAACATCGATGTACTGTGGAGACCTCACGCCCCACGTTGAGCAATTCGGCGGTATGTCCACCCGGCCTCCCGCATGCCCACTATACGCCCTCGCTCAAAGTCCGTCAACTGCAACATACGGTTCGCGTCCACGCTGTCGCGGCATGCTACCAGTGTTAAAGACTGCGATGGAGCTCCGTATGCCACAGCAAACTGGCTGACACTGACGGCGGCGGTGCACAAATGCTGCGCAGCTAGCGCCATTCGACGGCCAACACCGCGGTTCCTGGTGTGTCCGCTGTGCCGTGCGTGTGATCATTGCTTGTACAGCCCTCTCGCAGTGTCCGGAGCAAGTATGGTGGGTCTGACATACCGGTGTCAATGTGTTCTTTTTTCCATTTCCAGGAGTGTACATAATTGATTATAGAGCAAAATAAACAAATTAATTCTTACATCGTGTACATATAAATTTACATAAAGGTAAAAGCAAGTATATGTACAGTAATAAATGGTCAAAGAGCACATCGGCATGAAAGTGTTACAAACATTCCTGCTTTTATTGCGTAAATGTTTCTCTCATCTTCCCAAGTAGTTCGAGACCCCTCTATGTGTGTTTCAGGTCGGACCAATCCAGTTTTGTGCGACACAGCTATTTTCTTTCACTTTTAATTCAAGTGAAACGTCCCTGCTTGTTCAGATTACATTCCCACTACAATAGCAGCCACTCATCCGTCGCGAGGATAATGGGTTTGCCACTGTCGAATCATTACTGCATGATGTCCATTTCTTACATAACAACTATTTCGATACGAAATTTATATTGAGCTGCAAAATTGTTAATTCCCACCACGAGCATTTTGCGTCCATACATACATGTCCTACTCGCGTGATGGCTGTAGCACGACTTTCTACAATAGCTCATAAAACACTTCACTTTTATGCGCCACTATCGCGGGAAGCGCAGTCGCTCGGGATCAGCCATGCGAGCATACTCCGACCGGACTGATTCACACCTTCAAACCATATCTTCCCCAGGCGCCAATCTTTCCGTTCTGTCACTAGGGGCATCCACGTCAGCGATGTCGCTGCTCCGTAGCAAAGACTCGTAACGGCAGATTCGATCCTCCAATAATTGGGTCGATATCTGTACCCTGGAGGAAGGCAATGGCAAACCACCTCCGCTAGGACCTTGCCTAGTACGGCGGTGCGGGTTTCCGGCGTCGCTCCCTACGCTCCTCGGAGTATGGGACCTCATCATCATCATCATCATCTGTACCCTAAAGATATCGATCCTACAGCTTAAGGATCTAACTTACCGTTTTTACATTTTAGAAGGGAATGAGTTATAGAATAGTGTGAAAGAATAGATAGAACATAGGCATGCGTTGCAGGCTCATTATCAGAAAATTAGTTATCGGCGCATGTACCTTGGGAGTCAGTTCGCCCTCAAAAACTGGCTACTTATGATGTCCGACGCCTCGTCTTCCAACCAGCCAGACTATAGGAAGTCATAATAAATTTCTTTTTTTTAGTCGTCTTCTTGGTTTGATGCAGTCCGCCACGAATTCCTCTTCTGTGCCCATATCTTCATCTCAGAATAACACTTGCGACGTACGTCCTCAATTACTTGCTGGATGTATTCCAGTATCTTTGTTCCTCATCGGTTTTGCCCTCTGAAGCTCCCTCTAGTAGCATGGACGTCATTCCCTGGTGTCTCGACAGATTTCCTTCAAAAATGGCTCTGAGGACTATGGGACTCAACTGCTGAGGTCATTAGTCCCCTAGAACTTAGAACTAGTTAAACCTAACTAACCTAAGGACATCACAAACATCCATGCCCGAGGCAGGATTCGAACCTGCGACCGTAGAGGTCTTGCGGTTCCAGACTGCAGCGCCTTTAACCGCTCGGCCACTTCGGCCGGCGACAGATTTCCTTGTCAGTGTTTTCCACATATTCCTTTCTTCGCTAATTCTCCGCAGAACCTCCTCTTTCCTTACCTAATCACTCCACCTCATTTTCAACGTTAGCACTATATAATAAACTATAAATCAATAAACAGTACATGGGGCGGCTTACAGTGTTTGCACACTACAGGTCGACCTCTGCTGCAACGCTGTGGCCATAATTTCTTCTGACGTCGGATCAACCGTTTTCTTTCCTCAGCCGCATTGCACTTCAGAAGAACCTGTATGTTCGAATTTCGTAATCACATTCTCCAGACTGTTGGCGAACATGGGACCAACGCTTTTTTCCACATCCTTTAGCGTTCAGAACTTCTGCAGAGCTACTGACGCACAGCCATCGTTCTTGTAGAAGAGTCGTGTACCTTGCGTCTTTTGTTTTGCATGTTCTGCCGCTTTCAGCGTCATCTAGTGACAAAAATTTTGTTATCTTTTGTTTGTTTCGTAATGTTTTCCTCTTCTGTGAAAACATTCTCTTCAAATTTGTCTTCATTTTGAGCTATGCTTCATTTTTTAGAGTTTTTTGAAACTGTAATTAAAATTATAAACACCCCGTTACTTGGATTGGGTTGCCAAGATACATTCTACCAGCAGAGGGAATTCGCTAGCAACTGAGTGTTACACACCGCACGCGGATGCACGTGATATGAAGCAGCGGTTGCTCGAAAAAGGGCGTGTTTTAAAGTTGCCTGAAGGGAATGTTTTCTGCAGCCGGTCAGATCGCAACTTCTTCCATGTGGACTAGCTCCCAGCCAAGCAACTGGAAAGCACCCTGTGGTAAACATAGCTCGTAAAGTCTGGGATTCTCTAATAGTTTCGAGGCCCGTAGTTTAGATGGTACTTTATCTTGTGAAATGTGAGTGGAAGTTTTGTAGAGCGATATACGCTGAAATATATGTGGTTTCAGAAAACTTTTCTCATAGAAGGGGGGAGGGGGAGGGGGGAGGGAGGGCTTATAACCCCGTGACACTTTACTTAGACTCCAGCTTCGATACTTGTCTTCCTTCCGCGGTTTACGTCAGAGATAAATAACAGCACTCACGTACAAGCCCATTGTTAATTTATTACGTCAAGACATTTATCGCTAGTGACTGAACAATTTCACTGTAGCCGCTGTTTACCATTAAATATTTTGTGAACGTACACGCCAGATTTCCACAGTGCCTTGGACACAGTGCCCCACCCAAACTGTTAACGAAGTTCCGAGAGTACGGAATAGGTTTCTACGTACGTGAGCGGCTCGAAGACTTTTTAAGTAAAAGAATCCAGTATGTCGCACTTGACGGCGGGTGTTCATCAGAGACAAATGTGAACCGTCAATAAGGGTGATTCACAAACAACAACTTAAGTACACAAGTTATTCCAAAAACGTTATCATGGAAGTAGGGGCCAGGAGGTGCTGGTGAAGAAACACACATTGATAGGGTTATCTTTCTCAATAATAAATTTTTAAGTCTGGCATTTAAAAAAAAAAAAATTCAAATTTCGAATAGCTGACAAATTTTCTGTATAAAAAGAAGATTGCTAGGTATGACGTTAACAACTTCGCAATAGAAAGATTTTAACTATATATATATATATATATATATATATATATATATAAGACAACAATTTAAAAAAACTCTTTTAAATAGCTGGCAAATTTTCTCTATGTAGAGGATATTGCAAGGTATGACGTTAACAACTTCCCAATAATGAGATTTTAAACTTGTTATATCTGTAAGAGAACAGTTCCTTAAAAAACACCTTTAAGTAGTTAGTTTGTACTAAAGCAAAAATATTTGTCTCTAGAGCCAGTTAAATAACTTATATCACACCTGTCAGTTGTTACAAGATAAATAAGAATAATCCAGCACACAAACCTTCACATTAAAGGCAGTTCCCAAAAAAACTTTTCCTTAGCTCGGTGAGGGAGTGACATGTCTAAAGGGGCCCAGATCACATAGGTCGGAATAGTTATTGGTGGTCTACAGGGCCACAGCAGATCAGCCCCAAACCTTGCATTACAAGCCAATACCTCCCCGAGTTCGATACGGTCGCAGGTTCGAATCTTGCCTCGGGCATGGATGTGTATGATGTCCTTAGGTTAGTTAGGTTTAATTAGTTCTAAGTTCTAGGCGACTGATGACCTCTGAAGTTAAGTCGCATAGTTAGAGCCAATTGAACCAACCTCCCCGAGTTACCCAAAACCAGAAGCTGGAGAAAGGGTGGTGCCTGTACAGACACTGAACCACAGAAATACACGACACCGACCCTAAATCATCCAATCAAGGTGTCAAGAAACGGCCCGACCAAGAAGCAGTTACCATATTCCCGCGGACAGGCAAACGAAAACTGTGGTGGCAAGAACCCAACAAAACCACTGGTCTATGTATCTCCGGCGTGCGATATTCACTACTGGCCATTAAAATTGTTACACCACGAAGATGACGTGCCACAGACGCGAAATTTAATAGACAGGGAGAAGATGCTGTGATATGCAAATGATTAGCTTTTCTGAGCATTCACACAAGGTTGGCGCCTGTGGCGACACCTACAACGTGCTGACATGAGGAAAGTTTCCAACCGATTTCACATACACAAACTGCAGTTGACCGGCGTTGCCTGGTGAAATGTTGTTGTGATGCCTCGTGTAAGGAGGAGAAATGTGTACCATCACGTTTCCGACATTTAAAGGTCGGATTGCAGCCTATCGCGATTGCGGTTTATCGTATCGCGACAGTGCTGCTCGCGTTGGTCGAGATCCAACGACTGTTAGCAGAATATGGAATCGATGGGTTCAGGAGGGTAATACGGAACACCGTGCTGGATCCCAACGGCCTCGTATCGCTATCAGTCGAGATGACAGGCATCTTATCCGCATGGCTGCAACGGATCGTGCAGCCACGTCTCGATCCCTGAGTCAACAGATGGGGACGTGTGCCAGACAACAACCATCTGCACGAACAGTTCGACGGCGTTTGCAGCGCCATAGACTATCAGCTCAGAGTTCATGGCTGCGGTTACCCTTGACGCTGCATCACAGACAGGAGCGCCTGCGATGGTGTACTCAACGACGAAGCTGGGTCCACGAATGGCAAAATGTCATTTATTCGGATGAACCCAGGTTTTGTTTACAACATCATGATGGTCGCATTCGTGTCTGGCGACATCACGATGAACGCGCATTGGAAGCGTGTATTCATCATCGCCATACTGGCGTATCACCCGGCTGGATGGTGTGGGGTGCCATTGGTTACACGTCTCGGTCACCTTTTGTTCGCATTGATGGCAATCTAAACAGTGGACGTTACATTTCAGATGTGTTACGACCCGTGGCTCTACCCTTCATTCAATCCCTGCTACACCCTACATTTCAGCAGGATAATGCACTACCGCATATTGTAGGTCCTATACAGGCCTTTCTGGATACAGAAAATGTTCGACTGCGGCCCTGGCCAGCACATTCACCAGATCTCTCACCTATTGAAAACGTCTGGTCAATGGTGGCCGAGCAACTGGCTCGTCACAATACGCCAGTCACTACTCTTGATGAACTGTGGTATCGTGTTGAAGCTGCATGGGCAGTTGTACCCGTACACGCCATCCATGCTGTGTTTGACTCAATGCCCAGGCGTATCAAGGCCGTTATTACGGGCAGAGGTGGTTGTTCTGGGTACGGATTTCTCAGGATCTATGCACCCAAATTGCGTTAAAATGTAATCACACGTCAGTTCCAGTATAATATATTTGACGAATGAATAGCCATTTATCATCTGCATTTCTTCTTGGTGTAGCAATTTTAATGGCCTGTAGTGTTACACAAAAACCGTACTCAACTTCTCACACTCCACCACAGCGCCGCGAACACGTTGCACTTCCTTATGCTCATCAGACCCAACCGTTGCCAGTGGTTTCAACGGCCGATAAGAAGACACACGGTCCCACGCGCTGATCTCCCGCACGACGGCCTCTACGCTTCATAAGCCACTTCGGCCCTGACAGCCAAGAGGTCGGGCAAAGCACGTGGCGAGCAGTTGACGACCCCCAACAACAGGGCCCCGCTAGCGCCACCATTTCTCTTGGTCACCGCCCAGTACGTACTCCTCAATTGTCACGCGACCGTACACTGCCTCCACCTCACGCCAGAGGGCGGTAGCGATCTAAACAGCGCGCCAAACCGAAAGCGCCACCGCAAACACTTGACGCGAAGTGAAAGCACTCCGACTAGCGCGCTTTTCGAAGAATGGTTCAAATGGCTCTGAGCACTATGGGACTCAACTGCTGAGGTCATTAGTCCCCTAGAACTTAGAACTAGTTAAACTTAACTAACCTAAGGACATCACAAACATCCATGCCCGAGGCAGGATTCGAACCTGCGACCGTAGCGGTCTTGCGGTTCCAGACTGCAGCGCCTTTAACCGCGCGGCCACTTCGGCCGGCGCTTTTCAAAGATCCGGACACAACTACGGCTAAAAATGTATCATCAGGACTGGGTCAGCCAAGTGCGACAGGAACGCTCCTATTCTCTATGCACATGAATGATCTGACAGGTACGGCGTGCTGCCATCTGCGATTGTTTGCAGATGACACTGTGGTGTGTGAGGAAGTGTAGTCGCTGAGTGAGTGTAGAAGGACACTAGGTGACTTAGGCAGAATTTCTATCTCTTGTGATGAATGGCAGCTTAAAAATACAACTTATGCAGATGAGTAGAAAAAGCAGTCTTCAAATGTTCAAATACAGTTTTAGTGGTGTGTTTGACTCTACCAAGTCGAATAAGTATCTAGACGTATAGTTACAAAGTTAAATGAGTTGGAAAGAGCTCGCAAGGCCGGCGGTAGAAAAGACGAATGGTCGACTTCGGGGTGTTGGAAGAGTTCTATGAAACTGTAGCTTATCTACACTGCTCAACAGAAGTTTTGAATAGTATCTTAAAACGTAGTATACGACACTAGAGAGCTCATTGGCCTAGGCACTTCATGGATTAGCCGATCAGAGGTCATATACTGGACGGTGTTTACTAGTGGCATGCTTTGTGGACGTTTCCTAAACAAGTAAACATACCGATGCCGCATCGGCCCACCAAGAGCAGCTTCCTTGTGTTTGTCTCCAGCACTGCAGTAATATGCCACGTAGAGGCATACAGCACGTTGATAGAGTCAGGATAGTGGCTTTACTTTCAGCAGGTCATACATAGCAAGATATTGCTGATCGGTTACATGTCGCTTATGTAGGCGTCTCGAAGGTGTGGAGAAAATACAGAGGAAACAATAGACCTCGCAGTGGTCCTTCCCGAATGACAACGAGAATGCAGGATCGTTTCCTCCAACTGACGGCTCTCAGGCTCCCAGCGTCAGCTGCCAGAAATATTGGAAATGTCTTCTCTCAGGCAACACAGATTCGTATCTCACACCAAAGAGTGCTTAGAAGATTGTAACAGGGTGGCCTTCATTCCGGAAGACCAATGGGAAGTTTTGCACTGAACCAACTGAGCCGAAGCAATCGAAGACCCTGGGCCGTAGCACAAGAACATTTGGACCATTGCAGAATCGGTTAGTGCTATGTCTGCTGACGAGACCAGGGTTGGTTTGCGACCGGACACTAGAACTGTCGGGGTTTGGAGAAGTGCTAGACGACACCAGGAACGTCGATACGTTCTGGAAGTCCATCTGTTGGCAGGTGTAAATGTAATGTTCTGGGTACCAATAATGATGAGACCGCGACCCCCTCTAATTCCCATCTACGGCAATTTGACTGGTCCCCGATACCTGCAAGCGTTCCTAAAGACGACTTTAAGGCCCTACAGACGAGAAGCCGGTGAAAGTTTCCTCCATGCTCTAGCAGTCTCGATATCTTCAAAGGTGCAACATCAATCGAATCCATTGGCCAGCATAGTTCCTAGACTGAATGAAATTGAGGGTGCATGGGACCTGTTGAAGGTGGCCATTGCACAGCGTCCGAATCCACCTGACAATCTGCAGGACTTCAGCGAAGCTGCTATTGAGGAGTGCGACTCCAAACCCTAAGATAAATTTGATGCTCTCATCCACAGCACTCCTCGCAGAGTGGAAGAACTCATCCATGTGCGGGAAGGACATACTCACTACTAACGACTGATAATCGTCAGTATGAGATAAAGATTTTGGCTGTTTTTGTCTTGAAGATGTACACTTAGAAGAGAGTCTACTTTGCTTTGTAATGACTTTTAGTAACTAACCAAAATCGTTCTGGCTTCCAGAAGGAATTATGTTTATTTTGCTAATAAGGTATTGTACAAACCTCAATGAGTGTACTATAACAGGTCATTGTAGTAAACTCTGTGGTATTCCAGGTTTTTGCTGAGGTGTGTATAAAGGAGATCGCGAATAGAATACTCGTGCCATCAATTCTGGAATACTGATCAAGTTTTTGTGATCCTCCTCCAGGTCGGTTTGAACGAAGACATTGAAACAGTTAGGAGTCGTGCTGCTAAATTTGTTACCGGTAGGTTTGGTCAATATGCTGGTATTACGAAGATGCGTCGTGAACTGCAAAGGGAATTCCTGTGGTGATCACGACGTCCTCTTCGCAAAACACTATTGAGAAAATGTAGAGGAGAGACATTTTAAGCTGACTGTACCCGTGATTCTACTGTCTCCAACGTACATTTAGCGCTAAGGACCGCTAGGACAGGAAAATATTAGAGAAATTAGGGCTTGTAGCGAGGCACAGAAGCATCAGACTTCCCCGTGCTCTGTTTACGAGTGGAATAAGAAAGGAAATGAGCAATAGTCGTACATGGTACTCTGCACCAGACAACATACTATAATAGCTGTAATACTCTATACTTAAGACAGACCAGTAGAGTATTTGAAACAAGAAGTACACAAAATAAAAAATTATGCAAGTATGGCACCAACCAACATATATTTGCAGAACACCTCCGACAAGAGAACCAGCCCCTCCCAACCACTGTAGAAACAGTTATAAAGTAATGACCCAGCAACAAGAAACATCTCCTAACACAACAAGAAACTTCCAAATTAATGGGCGGCCTCAGAAAAGAAAGACATAATAAGTGATCAAGCAAACGTGAGCAACCAAACGTTATTTAAAATAATACAACACAGAGAAGATAAGTAGCGATACCCGTCGCCACTATGCTACATTAAACAGCTAACATACCCACTTGTGATCACCCTCTACAGTACCACAGTAAACTAACTTTAACAGACATATATATCTCCCCTACAATCACACACTCACACACACACACACACACACACACTCACACACTCACACACACATACACACACACACACACACACACACACACACACACACAAGTGCGCACGCATGAGTGCTGGCACATACTAGTTACAGAAATATGCACATGCATACACAGAGGAGTGGCAATGGCATTGCCGCAGTGGATTCACCGGACCCCGTCAGATCACTGAAGTTAAGCGCGGTCGGATGTGGCCGGCGCTTAGATGGGTGATCATCCGGGTCGACATGCGCTGTTGCCATTTTTCGGGATGCACTCAGCCTCGTGATGCAAGTTGAGGAGCTACTCGACCGAATAGTAGCGACTCCGGTCAAAGAAAACCTTCATAAGGACCACGAGAGCGGTGTGCTGACCACACGCCCCTCCTATTCGCATCCTCAGCTGAGGATGACACGGCGGTCGGATGGTCACGATGGGCCACTTGTGGCCTGGAGACGGAGTGTACACACACAGAAGAGTCGGATCTACACCCAAAGAAAGCAAAACATACTAAAAGAGAACCATGAAATATAAAAACAAATCATGCAAGGTGTAAGTGCAGTTACACACTATGAAGACGCAAATATGTTCTTAAAATCGGGTATCTATGTGTGAAGGATCATCAGGTATGAAATGTGCGTGAATTCTTAAGGGATTAAACTGCTGAACTCTTCGGTCCCTAGACTCACACACTACTTAAACTAACTTATGCTAAGAACAACACACACACCCATGCCCGAGGGAGGACTCGAACCTCCAGTGGGAGGGGGCGCACAATCCGTGACATGGCGCCTTAAACAACGCTGCCACTCCGCGCGGCTTCATTAAATATGAAAGAAGCAAACAATCGCGAGTAATAATTGTAGTTTAATACTGTTTAATGGCAGTATTGTGAAACATGAGAACAGTTTACGATCTTCACATACAGATTTGTAAGCAAAAACCATATTTGTCAGAAAAACCAGTTGACATCAGAGACTGTTTTCAAATACAGCAAAACACAAGTGGCCTAAATGTGATATTCATTACAGTCGCTAAAGGCGATATAATCCATGTTCAAAAGCGTTATGGGACAGTTAAGAGTACCTATGAAGCAAATTGCAAACACGTTGCTAATACAAGTTGCTAATACAATCAGTTCTGGAGTTGTATGTAAATTGAAGATGGAGGGGGAGAAGGGAAAGGAAAGCTCTGACGGGACTCATGTGGAATCAGCGGCGAGGAGTAAAAATGTGTGCCCAACGACGACTCGAACGAATGATCCGTTGCTTGCTAGGCACTTATGCATTGCACCATACGTACACAGTGTTTATCGCAAATGCGTCCACATCTCGGCACACCCCATGCGACTCACATTCCCACCTAGCGCCACCTATCTGTAGCACCTGCGCATGTCCTCCATGCTTGCTAATTTTACATTGCCGCCGGAAGTCGAACGATAACGTGCATCCACACTGAAGGTTATGAGTTCATTTATCATCGAGGCGAATCAGTTATATGAATGCGTAGCGTTTGATCTTTTCGAACATGTCCGAAAGAACAGGCATGTCCTACAGAGCAGACACCACGCATTAATGCAATTCTAGAGGCTTGTTCGGGCGTTCGGAGTCCTTATTAAACAGGTATGAGGTAAATGTCGAATGCTTTCAGAAACGTGCACCTAACTTTTGCAACAGTTCAGTACACGAAATTGTAACAGAAATGTTCTGGTAACTTAAATGTTAATCAGATGAAAGATGACGTAGTTCACCTGTTGGATAAATCAGGAAACCTTTATTCGAGGAATATTGTGCGATCATTCTGCTGTCACCTTCACAAAATGTTCAAATGTGTGTGAAATTTTATGGGACTTAACTGCTAAGGTCATCAGTCCCTAAGCTTACACATTGCTTAATCTAAATTATCCTAAGGAGCCGCGCGGGATTAGCCCAGTGGTCTAAGGCGCTGCAGTCATGGACTGTGTGGCTGGTCCCGGCGGAGGTTCGAGTCCTCCCTCGGGCATGGGTGTGTGTGTTTGTCGTTAGGATAATTTAGGTTAAGTAGTATGTAAGTTGAGGAACTGATGACCTTAGCAGTTAAGTACCATAAGATTTCACACACATTTGAACATTTTTATCCTAAGGACAAACACACACACCCATGCCCGAGGGACTACTCGAACCTCCGCCGGGACCAACCGCACAGTCCATAACTGCAACGCCTTAGATGTCACCATCACGTATCTCTTATACCGATGATGCTAATAAAAGAGATTTGGTGCATACAAACGCAGATATACGTCAATTTTTCCTCTGTCATTAAGCAAACGTAGTAGGGCATGATCCCACGATTATTGCTATTATTAGCCACGGCGTCTTGGTGAGCACATATGTAAATGTAGAACTGGCATCTCCGACTGTTCCACCAACACATTTTCTATTTTTCCCGTCAGTCTTCTGACTGGCTTGATGCGGCCTCCCACGAATTCCTGTCCTCTTCGTCTCAGAGTACCACTTCCATCCCACATACTCAATTATTTGCTCGATGTGCTCCAAGTTCCGTCTCCCTCTAAAGATTTTACGCTCTACAGCGCCCTCTAGTACCGTGAAAGTTATTCCCAAATGTCTTAACAAAAGTCCTACCATTCTGTCCCTTTTTCTTGTCAGCCCATTCTGCACAGAACCTGCTCCAAATTACCTTATCAGTCCACATTATTTTGTAGCATCGCATCTAAAATGCTTCGATTCTCTTCTGTTCAGGTTTCCCCGCAGCCTATGTTTCACTACCATACAACGCTGTGATCCTTAACGTAGATTCTCAGAAATTTATTCCTCAAAGTCAAGCCTACATTTGATACTAGTAGACTTCTCTTGGCCAGGAATGCCCTTTTTGCCACTGCTAGTTTCCTTAACATCAACTACCACGTGATCTCCAGTTTTGATGTTAAGTTTCTCGCTGTTTTCATTTCTGCTACTTCTCATTACTTCTTCTTAATCCTTTCGTCTTTGTTCGATTTACTCACAATCTGTATTCTGTACCCAGCAGTCTGTTCATTCTATTCGCAGATCGTTTAATTCTTCTTCACTTTCATTGAGGACAGCAATATCATCAGCGAATCTTATCACTAATATCCTTTAACCTTGAATTTTAATCCCAGTCCTGAACCTTCCTTTTATTTCCGTCGTTGCTTCTTCGATATATAGATTGAGTAGTAGGGACAAAGACATGACCCTGTCCTTCAAAAAAACTGGAGTCAAAAATATGAAAGTAATTCGTAAAAATTGCTAGCATCTTACCACGGCCTCGCACGAGTAAAACTGTCTGTGACCTGTCAGCTTCTCGGCGTGGACGTGATGAACTGTATACACTAGCCTTCCTCGTCAGTCGGTCTATCTGTTAGTGAAAACCGTATCAAGATCCCTACAGTAGTTTCTCACACTACTCTTCACATACAGAAAGAAAAATCGCGGAGGGGGACTTCAGTTTTATGCGTAGCTTTATAGATGCAGAGTTAATAACAATTTCTGTCTTTTTTAACGAGTTCTCTTATAATTTCTCTAATACAGCACTTCATGCATAACACCCCCACATTTGCACCGAATGTACACACCAGATACATTTTAAAATCACTTGTTTTTGTAGTTAAGGGGCACCAAACGTCGTATGCAATAATTTACGTCCAGAAATTTCACATTTAACTTCGCAAAGGTCGCTGCTTAAAATTAATGTATTTGAGTACCAAGTTATTCACGCGGAATACAAAATAATAACTGCAGCAGAGCGCGGGTGCAGCTCCGTATTCGACCAGCAACTCCGAGTCGTGTTTGTTACATCCCGCTCTACGAAACAGTTAATTTAACCCCAGTAAGACGCAGCGCAGAGCAACAAGCCGAAGGGTGACTGCCTGGATTACCCTGCTCGTGGCACGGAATGTTGGCACCGCAAATGTGATTCTGGAGAGTTTGAGAATGCGAATCCTTGTCTGAGAGCTACATGCTACAGCCGCTCGCCTGCACGGTAAACTGAATGCACTGTAGCAGAATCAGTAAACTTTGAAACATATACTGAGTGTTTCGAAATACCAGTGCAGAACGTATCGCAAATGTATGCACGGCTTCTGCTGTTACGACATTTATTCTCTGCGCCCTAAACCTTTATCCTGTTACCAACAGATAATCTCTGAAAAGCGTAACTTTTAGTTACGCAGAAAACTCATGCCGGGAGATGTTACGGGGAATACTTGGTGGTTTCTTTTTTTTTTTTTTTTTCTGGCCCATTTCTAAACGTTCTCAGCATGTTATTCTGGATTCGGCAGTGTCTGCGGTAGAGATTGGCCAAATGTTCTTCCTATAGCCCCCTTCCCTTCTATCGGGTGGAATTTTATGTACCACATATGTTTACGTCTGTTGCAATACGTGTAACTAAGGGGGGACGTGGAACTAGTATGGTATTCACGCAGCCATCTGTGGGTAACCAACCTAAAACCACATTCAGTTTGGTTGGTACACCAACCGTCGTCGTTAATCAGCCGGGAGGATTATGTCCGTTTCTAGCGCGCATCCCCAGATCCCGAAAGTGGCGTGCTAACGCGTGCGCCATCCGGGCGCATCACCATCTGATGGTATCTAGAGTAAATACTGTTGGCAATAGATAAATAATCGTATTGAAAGATGATCTGAAAGTGTCTCAGTCCAGTGCACGGAAAAACTATCTTTTGAAGACTGGATCGGGATTTAATATTTTTTCCAAAACGCCAGAGCGTTGACCATTGCATCATTTCACCCGATAACGCGTTCTTTGCGGTCACTCGTTTGTTCCGTTGAGCGAGAAATGAAAGCTGTGCCTTCTTCATCTTGATCTTCCATCCAGTTGCAAACTCATGTTTTCTCCGTGTGACAAGGCTGTGTCCTTACTGAAATGCACTGCCAGACAAGAAACTGAACCACCTGAAAGAGACAGTCACACATCAATGTAACTTCGTAGACGTGCACGCCATCGGCCGGTATGTTGATGATTTGAGTTGCAGTTCCCTGTTGTACCTTGAATGGCCACCAGACTGCATTACAGTTTTTGATGTTTAGCGTTGGGATCAGAACTATTATAAGGGTCGTGAATAGTCCCAGATGTTGAGTGATCACCGTGAAGGACAAGGAGATGCCTCGTTCTCACGCGAGGTAGCGTTATCAAAACGTGACCGAGTTTAAAAAAGGCCTCCTTGTGAATCTCCATGTGGCCGGCGTCTCGAATCCTGCAATATCCAGATCTGTGGGGCATTCGGCGTGATAGTGGCCCGATGTTGGACTGCGTGGGTACGTGAAGGCAGGCACGCTTTTCTAGGCTCCGGTCGACCACATCTGACCACATAAGGGACGATCGACGTATTGTTCAAAACTGGTTCAAATGGCTCTGAGCGCTATGGGACTTAACATCTGAGGTCATCATTTCCCTAGAACGTAGAACTACTTAAACCTAACTAACCTAAGGACATCACACACATCCATGCCCGAGGCACGATTCGAACCTGCGACCGTAGGAGCTGCGCGGTTCCAGACTGAAGCACCTACAACCGTTCGGCCACAGATGCCGGCCGACGAATTGTGAACCAAGCACATCGTAATACAGGGTGAGGCCCTCATGATGTTACAAACTTCGAGGGATGATGGAGAAGGGTAAAAGTATCATTTTGAGGAATGGGTCACTGGAGCAGAAACGACAGAGTCGAAAGTTACAAGCGAAAATCGTTCTGAAACATCTGACAGTAAACCTATGCGAACCATCCGCATTGAGGATCCTCACTTGTTACATGCTTCCTCTGCATCAATCTTCTCCTTAGCGGTACCTGTTTCAAGCAGTCTCTGTATACTAATTTAAAATCAACCAAGTTACAATGCATCCAGTCTGCTTACTGTGTGTGGATCACTTCATTGCTGTACTCCACACTTCTGAAGTACCAAAACTTGGTATATTTCTTATTTCTGTCTGGTCACTGATATTAATAATAGTAATAATAATTATTATTATTATTATACTTGTAGGCCCTATAGCATTGTAGTAGACAGAGTTACTTTTGTGTTGAGCTATGAATTCGCTCGTTTACCTGTAATTGAAGTGAATAGTCAACAAGTTTCTGGCTCACTGAGAAAACTCACAAAAAGCATTTTCTTGAGATAAACTGTATGATCAAAAGTATCCGAATACCTAGCTCAAAATGAAAGTTAGTGGTGCCCTCCATCGGTAATGCTGGAATTCAATATAGTGTTGGCCGACCCTTAGCCTTAGTGACAGCTTCCAATCTCGCAGGCAGCCCATTCTTCACGGAGTGTTGCAGAGGAGAGGTACCGACGTCGGTCGGTGAGACCTGGCACAAAGTCGGCATTCCAAAACATCCCAAAGGTGTTCTACAGGATCGAGGTCACGACTCTGTGTAGGCCAGTCCATTACAGGGATGTTATTGTCGTGTAACCACTCCGCCACAGGCCG
Organism: Schistocerca serialis cubense; assembly: GCF_023864345.2. Taxonomy (NCBI): domain Eukaryota; kingdom Metazoa; phylum Arthropoda; class Insecta; order Orthoptera; family Acrididae; genus Schistocerca; species Schistocerca serialis. The sequence goes on from NC_064645.1 coordinate 414,996,069, forward strand.
CGCATTATGAACAGGTGCTCAATCGTTTTGAAAGATGCAGTTACCGTTCCCGAATGCTCTTCAACAGTGGGAAACAAAAGGTGCTTAAGACATGAATGTAGGCCTGTGCTGTGATAGTGCTACGCAATACAACAAAGGATGCAAGCCCTCTCGACGACATCACCATAACACCACCGCCTCCAAAATTTACTGTTGGCACTAGACGCTCTGGCATTCGCCATACCCATGCCCTGCCGTCTGATCGCCACATTGTGTACCGTGATTCTCTTCAATCGTCCATTGTTTATGCTTCTTACACCAAGCGAGGTGTCGTTTGGCATTTACCGGCGTGATGTGTGGCTTATTAGCAACCGATCGACCGTGAAATCTCACCTCCCGCCTAACTGTCATAGTACTTGCGGGGGATCCTGATGCAGTTCGTAATTCCTGTGTAATGGTCTGGACAGATATCTGCCTATTACATATTACGACGCTCTCCAAGTGTCGGCGCTGTCTGTCAGTCTACAGACGAGGTCGGCCAGTAGCCTTTTGTGTTGTACGTGTCCCTTCACGTTTCCACTTCACTAACACATTGGAAACAATGGACCTAGGGACGTTTATGAGTGTGGAATTTTCACGTACAGACGTATGAGACAAGTGACTCCCAGTCACCTGACCACGTTCGAAGTCCAAGAGTTCCTCGAAGCGCCCCATTCTTCTCTCTCATGATGTCTAATGACTACTGATGCCGCTGATATGGATTACCTAGCAGTAAGTGGCAGCAGAATGCACCTAATATGAAAAAGTATATTTTTGGGGATGTCTGGATACTTTTGATCACTTACTGTATTTAAGGATATGTGATGTATGTGCCTCAATATTGCAGACATAGACGCATGATGAAACTTACAAAGTATGTCTTTTGTGGATGGGCATGTACATCTACAGCATGCTCCGTAAGCTGCCTAATAGTGTGTTGTGGAGCGTACTGCTGCTGCTGATCCCACTAACAGATTTCCTCACCCTCCCCCCCCCCCCCCCCCCACCCAACTCAACCTATCCCACATGGGAATACAGCGTGGGAAGAATGGCTCTCGGTAAGCCTGTATATTGGTTCTAATTTCTTAAATCTTCTTGCCATGGTCATTACGCGAGATGTATGTTCTCCGACTCTTTTCCGGAAAGTGCTCTCTCGAAATTTCAGTAGTAAATCTCCGCCTGATGCACAACGCCTCTCCTCTAACGTTTCCCAATGGAGTTTTTTCAGCATAAGAGTAAAACTCTCGCTCTGACTGAACGATACTCTTCGTTGGATCTTCTGTACCTCTTCTCTCAATCCTACCGGTGAAGGATGCCATATTGAAGAACAATACTCACGAATCGGTCGAACGGGTATCTTGTAAGCCACTTCTCCCATATGATGATCTACAGTTCCTTAAGATTTTCCTATGAATCTCAGTCTGGCAGCCACCTTTCCTACTGTTTGTTTTACGTGATCATACCACTTTAGGTCACTCTGGATAGTTACTCCCAGATATTTTATGGTAAATAATATTTCCAGCAGTCTCTCATTAACTGTGTATTTGTAGAGCTGTGTCTTTCTTTCTCTATGTATGCGCAATATGCTACATATATTTGCGTTCAGCGTTAACTGCCAGAGCCAGCTCCATTAATCAATATTCTGCAGGTCATTCGCCAAATCGATACTATCTTCTGGCGTTATTACTTTGTTATAGTCAACCGCATTATCTGAAAACAATCTTAAAGAGCATCCGAAGCTTTCGGCAAGATCATTTATAGTATTTTAACTTCTGTACTACATAATGTTATAATAAGCAGCCAGTTGCATGAAAGAAATTTGTCATTTCATTATATAGATCATGTATATACGTTGTGAAACGTAACGGTCTTCTCACACTTCCTTAGGCTACTCCGGAAATTTACGTCTATCGAATTATTTTCCGTTAAGAGCGATCTGCAAGGAAGTCTTGAATCTAGTGGCAAATTGCTCCTATACTCGTTAAGGTCTTATTACTTTCCAATGAAGGCCAAATTGGGACTTTGTAAAATCCATTCCTGCAATCTAGGAAATTATCTACAGCACTATGGATCTCATGGAGGAATAAAGCGTGCTGAACTGTGTGACGAACATGTTAATCAGTATTACCGTTTTACGAAACAGCATCTTTTAAAAATAAACAAGTTCGTGATCAAAATACATTCCATGTCTCTAGTTTTTACCCCTCAGAGAATTTGATATTACTATTTAGCGGTAATTACCACGAGGTTAGATTCCACTGTGTTTAGGTATGAATTTCAGAGCTTATATTTACAAAGCATTTGTTTACCCATACTAGATCCTCCCAAATCATGGAAAGCAAAGAGCTTGCAATAGAAGAGGTACATTTTTGGAGGTGTCCGAACGATTTTCGCTTATATTTTCGACTCGGTCGGTTCCGTAGCAGAGTCCCTAACCTAAGAGTGATACGTTTACATTCCCCAAAACTTTGTAACATCATCAAGGGATCATCCTGAATAGCGGTCGGAGCGCGTGCTGGTTGGTGGGAGCTGCCTCGAAGTGAACCTAGATGGGCTCGATCGCCGTCTGGGGCTTCGTTGGCTCTATTTGTTGCTTGGGAGAAGCGTGCGATATTGTCAGAAGCTGCAGACCAACCAGTGATGAATACACAGTTTTCTATTAATCCATCAAAGTTGAACAGTTATTTCGGAGTGTCTTCGTCTCTGCGATAGTATTGAAGTTGACTCGTGATATTTCTTCTCGTAGCTACAGGCAACATAGGCGCAGGTTGCACCCTGAAATGTATACTACTGGACATTAAAATTGCTACACCACGACGATGACGTGCTACAGACACGAAATTTAACCGACAGGAAGAAGATGCTGTGATATGCAAATGATTAGCTTCTCAAAGCATTCACACAAGGTTGGCGCCGGTGCCGACACCTGCAACGTGCTGACATGAGGAAAATTTGCAAACGATTTATCATACACAAACAGCAGTTGACCGGCGTTGCCTGGTGAAACGTTGTTGTAATGCCTCGTGTAAGGAGCAGAAATGCGTACCATCACGTTTCCGACTTTGATAAAGGTCGGATTGTAGCCTATCGCGATTGCGGTTTATCATATCGCGACATTGCTGCTCGCTTTGGTCGAGATCCAATGACTGTTAGCAGAATATGGAATCGGTGGCTTCAGGAGGGTAATACGGAAAGCCGTGCTGGATCCCAACGGCCTCGTATCACTAGTAGTCGAGATGACAGGCATTTTATCCGCATGGTTGTAACGGATCGTGCAGCTACGTCTCGATCCCTGAGTCAACAGATGGGGACGTTTGAAAGACAACAACCATCTGCACGAACAGTTCGACGACGTTTGCAGAAGCATGGACTATCAGCTCGGAGACCATGGCTGCGGTTACCCTTGACGCTGCATCACAGACAGAAGCGCCTGCGATGGTGTACTCAACGACGAACCTGGGTGCACGAATGGCAAAACGTGATTGTTTGGGATGAATCCAGGTTCTGTTTACAGCATCATGATGGTGGCATCCGTGTTTGGTGACATCGCGGTGAACGCACGTTGGAAGCGTGTATTCGTCATCGTCATACTGGCGTATCACCCTGCGTGATGGTATGGGGTGCCATTGGTTACACGTCTCGATCACTTCTTGTTCGCATTGACTTCACTTTGAACAGTGGACGTTACATTTCAGATATGTTACGACCCGTGGCTCTACCATTCATTCGATCCCTGCGGAATCCTACATTTCAGCAGGATAATGCACGACCGCATGTTGCAGGTCCTGTACGGGCCTTTCTGAATACAGAAAATGTTCAACTGCTGCCCTGGCAAGCACATTCTCCAGATCTCTCACCAACTGAAAACGTCTGGTCAATGGTGGCCGAGCAACTGGCTCGTCACAATACGCCAGTCACTACTCTTGATGAACTGTGGTATCGTGTTGAAGCTGCATGGGCAGCTGTACCTCTGCACGCCATCCAAACTCTGTTTTACTCAATGCCCAGGCGTATCAAGGCCGTTATTACGGCCAGAGGTGGTTGTTCTGGGTACTGATTTCTCAGGATCTATGCACCCAAATTGCGTGAAAATGTAATCACATGTCACTCCTAGTTTTATATATCTGTCCAATGAATACCCGTTTATCATCTGCATTTCTTCTTGGTGTAGCAATTTTAGTGGCCAGTAGTGTACATATGCTGCCAGGGGAATCACCGTACTGACCGGTGTTGCTGGTACTTTGGCACTGTGTCAGTTGTATCCGCCACACAATAGAATTACCTATGCTGCAGAGCACCAGGCACTCAGCAGCGTCTCTTAGAACTCGACCAGTGCCTGGAGAGCAGCGGCAGATTGCTGGCGAAATCCAGATTGGTAGTAGCCAACCATGCTCAGGCCATGAGACGGCAGCTGGATCCTGGGTATGAAATCTTGCGGAGGAGGCCTACTGTTGGTACGCAAGTGCTTGGGCAGTCAGGCAGTGATCGTTGGTTGAAAGATCGGGGGCAGCATTGGTGGCTGCGATATATTTATGGTGTATACTCTAAGGCTATGTAAGTAGAACATGGTGACGACTGGCCCATGGCATGTGTCATACAAAACATGTGTCTCTATGTACTGTCTGCGTGATTTGAGATAGTCCCTCGGCACGTAAGATTCCCAAATTCGACCCCACCCTGTGGTACCAGCTCTGATGTCAGTTACGGCCCAGTGTCAGTTTCTATAATACAAAGGACCAGTTGAAACGACTGTGGGCCATTTTTCCTCATGATACAAAGGCCTTATAACACCCTTCCAATCACCAAAAGATTACAGTAATGAGAAGTAGCAGAAACCAGAACAGCGAGAAACTTAACATCATGATTGACTGTCACGAAGTAGATGAAGTTAAGGAATTTTGCTATGTAGGCAACAAAATAACCAGTGACGGACTGACCAAGAAGGATATCAAAAGCAGACGATCACTGGAAAAGACATTCCTGCCACGAGAAGTCTGCTAGTATCAAACATAGGCCTTAATTTGAGGATGTACGTCTGGAGCACAGTATTGTATGGTAGTGAAACATGGACTGTGGAAAAACCGGAGCAGAAGAGAAACTAGGCATTTGAAATGTGATACTACAGAACAATATTGAAAATCATGTGAACCGAGCAGACGACCGGAGCAGAAGAGAAATTAGGCATTTGAAATGTGATACTACAGAACAATATTGAAAATCATGTGGACCGATAAAATAAGAAATAGTGTAATTCTCCGCAGAATAGGGGTAGGGGGACAGGATGTTGGGTCATCTGTTAAGACATCAGAGAATAACGTCCATGATACTAGAGGGAACTGCAGAGGGCAAAAACTGTAGAGGAAGGGAGAGATTCTAATACATACAGCAAATAATTGAGCACGTAGGTTGCAAGCGCTACTCTGACATGGAGAGGTTTGCACAGGAGAGGAATTCGTGACGGATCGCATCAAACCAGTCACAGGAATGATAACCCAAAAAAAAGAAAAATAAAAAACACTCTTCCTAACCAAACTTGTGTTTGAATCTAGGCAAGAGGTGGAGAAACGTCATACTGGTAAGTGGGCTGATACTGCAAATGCCTTTGAAAATTTGATTAGGTGTTGTAAAGACTGACATGAAATGAAATGAAATTAAATGTTTGTAAGGGAATCTGTACCCGGTGGAGTTCGGCCGCCGAATTACAACTCTTTTTCAGTGGACGCCACATTGGACGATTTGCGTGGCGATCATGAAAAAATGATGATGAGGCCAAGACAACGCCCAGTCCGCAGGCAGAGAAAATCTACGACCCAGCCGGAAATCGAACTCCGTCCCGCTGCATGGCCTTCAGATGCGCTGACCATTAAGGGGATGGACATTGTAGTCACTTAAACAACTTTACACCATCTTACTCAGTGAAGTACGATTGTCTCCCACTATTTGCAGTCAGATAGATCCACTGTGTCATCCACGACATTAATGGTCCTAGAAAATGCCACGAAAACATAGTTCAGGTAATGATTATGCTGCAAAGCATTCTGTGCTCTTACAGAAATGACTTCAGATTACTGTTTTTGTTCAAAAACCCAATGATCGTACCTCATAAGAAGTAGAAAATACACCAATGAAGTTGATATTCATCTCTGTCTCAAGTGGTACTAGGATCTTCGAACTTTGCGCGATTGTAACACTCAACGATAACATTAACCTATTCGTGTAACACACATTCACAACTTCAGCATTAAAACTTGTTATGCAGTTTCGTTTGAGAACAAGATCTGTGACAATGTGTTATAAACACAATAGTGAACACATACGATGAAGTGCATGAACCACACTGGAGGGAATCCGGATTAAAACTGTCCTCTGGCAGTCTTTAATTTACCTCATAGTAACTTATCAGTGTCGATTACCCAGTTCATGAGAAGCAATTGTCTTTGTCTTTTGCAGTGGATTTTTTTAATTTATGAACACTATTGATTGCCACTACTAACACGTGAGCATGAAACTAAAATTGAGATTTGGTTTTTGCATTATTAGCCAGAACAGGTTTCATCATAGCAGTCTTTGATATCACACAAGTAAAATTTTTTTGCTCTGCTTTACTGCAATTATTTACGTCACTGATATTGTAATAGCAAACTGCCCACGTCCACCTAAAAATGACATAATAAAATCCACCATTCACCTCCGAGGTCTCCTGGAAGCTGAAGGAATTAATTTTAATGTACCGTTACCTGCCCGCTTAATTGCGGGAAAACTGCTTTCATTCAATTTAATTTGAATTTGCCGCGGCAGCGCCTCCCGCGATCTCTGCACAGCTCTGCGTCACGAAAATTTCTAAATGTGCTGAAAATGGCTAAAAATGTGGAATGAAATACTGGGCAAGCTAGCAATGATTTTTTAAAAGTATTTTTAACAAAATCTAAATTCAAAAATCAACATAAATTTAAAGTACACAACATTATCAATCATCAGCCTCCAATGGCGTCTTCCTCAAACAAGGAACAAATGAAAGTTAAACAAGCATTCAATCGAGCGTTACAGGCTTTTACAAATTTAACGGCTACAGGACGACACAGAGATTAACATTTTAACCTCCACTATTTAAAGGCAATTTAATATGCATCTTTGTTATCTGTTTTAATTATCATTGTCTGCTTCGATTTCTACACTCGCCGACCACATAAGTTATTTACAAAATATAGATACATAATTATTGCACAAACATAAAAATGAAAAAAAGATTACGTCTTTTGTTTTGCAGAATCTACATAGTCGACCACCATTCATACAGAAATGAAATAATTATAATAATATAGATAAATGTTTCTTTTTTCACATATATTACAACGATTTTGTGAATGTCTTGCCAGGTTACGTCACAATGCCCCCTGGCAGCATATGACTAACATTGGCAAATGTTTGTCAATATGTTCCCATTGACTTCAACACATTCACTGTATATCACTTTGTGTTTGGAAACTAAAGCTCATTTTGTTCACTATGTCATATGGTAGTTTGTTTACATTATTCAATGCTTTCTCGTGGAGTGTATGTCGCTCCTCCACTTTGCGAGCTGACCATATACCCAGTCCCAGGATCATTGCAGTTTTAGGCTCCCCCATTCGGGCTATGTGCGTTCAGGAAACCTGGGAAAACTGCACCGGAGCCATGGTCATCTCTAGATTCACGAACAAAGTTCGACACTTGTGTTCACAATGTTCAAGTTTATGCTTTAGGGAAAGTACAATATTGTTCATTAAATAATTCAAAGTAGTGTTATGACTTATCCTCGTAATTGTTCATTATAGACATTCTACCATGCCAATTTACTCATGTCAATTTATATTGATAACATGAGGAAAACATCTAATATATAGTGTCTAATAGGTTCATAGTATGAGTTCATTACTGGAACGAATTAAAGTGTTCTTCACTCGATGTAGTTTCGTCTTACAAAAATCACTCTAATGTTTAGTTCATCGACATTGAGGTTTATGTTCGATGAAATGTTAAAAATGACGTTGGACGGTGTGTACGTGGGGTGAGGTCAATGTTGAGTCCCGGAGCGTCGGCTGGAACACGATGTTTCGGCGACCGTTGGGATCTACGCCGCGTACCCGAAGAAGTAGCGACGGTTCGGCGGTTGGCGGCGCCTGCGCAGTCGCGAACTGAGCTGCACCGGTCCGTTGTTGTGGCATGTTGCTGTTGTGCGCCCGCGATCGGCTGCCTGGAGACGGCACTGCATCCCCTTGCTGCTCCTCTGCACGGATCTCCGTCAAATTACATGTAACAAACATTCCAACACAGTATACTATCTTTAAGGGTACACGTTATAAGCTGTGGGAATAGAATGCCATTTGATTATTCAGCTTTTATTGTCCAGTAAGCCGTCGTTTCGCTGGTTTGCACAGAATATGTTGGCTTGATAACGGTTTTCAAGGCCTGGCAACTGAATTGCACTGTGACACTGCTATAAGAGCTTACCACGCGCATGTCAAACTACACACTTCTGCTTCGTTCTCGCGGTCGATGCGCTGTCAGAGCGTCTCTGAACACACGAAATCATTTTAGTTCACACACACACTGATTTATTCCATCGATCGATGTTTATTGTTATGGTCTTCGAACGGATTATTACCTACTCCCTTACACATGGTAAGTCTGTTATTGTTTGAGCACTGTGTTATGACAGTTTGTAACTCAACATTCATCTTACTTCTACGTATATATTGGTGCAGTTCCAACAGTCATTCTAAGTCCCTTCTACACACAATATTCTATCTGTCTACAAGATTGTGTATGTACACACAGTCTATCTGGAAGGCATGTTGTCCCTTCTTTACACAATTACCTTCACATGTTGTAAGATTATCAAATTTACAGTGTCCATTGCACTTTCCATAATGTTGTTACAATGCATAAACGACCTTTTTTTTACAATTACATGGAGGTGTGTGCCTTTGTACATTCTTTTTTTTGTGGCCTGCCAAGTTATCGCTCCTCCTGTGAACAAATTTTATGTGCATCTCAGCTGGACTTGGGCATATTGTTCAATAAATACTTCATTTGGTGACACAAATTTACATGAATAAACTGTCCTACGCGATTACAGTGTAGTTTCCGCGTGGAATGAATTAATTCGCATAACGCGCAGTCATTGTTCAAAGACGTGTACAAAATACACTGCCTTCAATTGAAGCATTGTTACATACAAAGTGTACGTCATTTAAAATGGGTTCGCTTCAGGCTGAATTTATTCACGTGTCGCTGTCATATCAGTATTGGTGGTAACACTGGTATACATAAGCATCCTATGACTCAAAGTCACTTTCATTTAAATAAAGTCCCTCTCAGGGCTTACTTTAACCCAACACAGTTAAATCGATTACACTATTATATGCGATTTAATCATCAATTATCTACAGACACAGTAATGAAAAATTATTCAAGAAATTGTTTTACACTTTCTAAACAAGAAATTGTTTACTGCTTGATGAGCATGAAATAATTTTTAATGACACTAATCTGTCTGTAAGCAAGTCTTCACCTAGCACAGCATTACACTTTCTAATGAGCATTTGCTCACACCATAAATATTCCTTAACTATTTTTACTTTCAAAACTGAATGTACACAAATTCATACTTAAAACTAAACAAACTTACATTCTAAGACACAAATATGAAATTTCCTTACGGCTACTATTTACAAATTATTGTACAAATAGTTTCACGTTCTTCCGCCACTGCCTCCCTTCTCGACCATGGAACGGGGTAAGACGCTCGACAACAAGTTTTGTGGGTCTTCACCTCTATATGATAGTTGTAGCCCCTAATTACTCCTGGTCGTTCAGAAAATACCATTGTATACTCTGACAGAGGCTGCGTTAGCTGTTGTTTTTGTATAGGACATAAACTTCCATATTCCTGTACTTTATTAGGAATGCATGTAAATTTGTTTCAAAATCATTACTGATTTGTTTCAAAATCATTACTGACCATGGTGGGATATTAAAAATCCGTTGTTGGTGAATTATTATCTAAGTGCAGTACACACGGGTTCCTACCCTTGATATTATTTCTGTTACAACATGGCACAAGTGCCTCTTTCGATCACATCATTGACAATTCAACCCTTCTGCCTTTATTAATGATGCTTAGTTTTCCTGCAAAGAGGTCGATCACTGCGTCCCTCTCCCAGAGAAAATCTACTCTCAGAATGAGGGCTACCCTTAACCCTTTAACAACGAAGAACGAGCTCACTTACAAATTTTTACCTGCACCTGATGTGGTATACTTCGTCCCTTCCCAAGTGCGTTAAACACTGCACTGATCACACTGTCCGAGGCACCTGTGTCAACGATTATATTTACAGCAACATCACAGATTTTGCTTTTATGATTGCTTATATGCCTTCATTGTAATTCTTTGCACATTCGTGCGGTTGTGTTAGGAGGTCGTGCTCCATACTAATCCCGTCATTGTAACGCAGCATGTTGATTCCGGGGGTACTGCCGGCCGGAGTGGCCGTGCGGTTCTAGGCGCTACAGTCTGGATCCGAGCGACCGCTACGGTGGCAGGTTCGAATCCTGCCTCGGGCATGGATGTGTATGATGTCGTTAGGTTAGTTAGGTTTAATTAGTTCTAAGTACTAGGCGACTGATGACCTCAGAAGTTACGTCGCATAGTGCTCAGAGCCATTTGAACCAGGTGTACTTTCATTTGTGGTGCTCTCATTCCACCCCACGGCCATCGACGGAAAGCATATCGTGGCCGATTTTAGTTTGTGGAACTATTTTCCTGCGAGGTGCTTGGATGGTTGTTATCCGTGACCACCATAATATGGACATTTTGATTTCCAGGCCGCCACAGCTGCGCGATAGGGGCGTTTTTGCTGCGGTGGTCTGCTGTTATAATACCTCTCATTATTTTGTCGGTCGTGGTTCGGTCGATGATTATGATTCCAGTTACGGTTCTTTTCATTGTAATTATCGCTCCATTGACCTCGTGCATTTTTCCAGCGGTCGGCCCCGGCTGGTCCGGAATCATATCGCTCGTCAAATCTACGTTTTTTATTATTTGACGGATGACCACAACCATTTTGATTTCGGTTGTTGCCACTACTCGACGGATATTCATGCCGTTTACCACCGCCCCCATCATCTCCATGGTTTTGGTTCGGTGCATTACTATTTCTACCGTTTGTGCATCCTGGGCCATTGTTTCTTGCGTGTTCACATGTTGACTTTACGTCTTCCTGGATTCTGTCAATCGAATCTAGTACTGACAGGAAATGTTCCATGTCATTTTCGGGAACGTGTATCACCTTTTTCTTAATGTGGGTAGGCAAATGAGATTTAAGTAGCCTAATAATGTCTCTCAACGATATAAGCTCGTTCCTATAGCGCGGCTTGTTAATGTATTTTTCAAAATATCGGCTTAGGTTTCCAATAAGGTTCAGGATTGTAGACCTCTTTCCTAAGCCGCTCTCGGATGCAAGGCGACCAATACTTTGGAAAAAAATGCCTTCTAAAATTGTGCATATGTCATGCAGTCATTCGCTACTTCATTAGCCCATAATGGTGCGTCACCCTGAATATAGGACATGACATATTGTATTTTCTGCGCTTCATTCCATGCGCTTGGCAGGATGTTTCTGAAAATTTTAATAAACACCACCGGATGTACTGAGTTTCGCTCGTTATTGTCTATTCTTAATTAGACTTTCCTCGACTAGAATTTTTGAATTGTACGCATTCACGCCTGGTGCATAAGCTGCCTGCTCTGAGCTGTAGCTGTAGCTTTTCGCGACACACTTCCATTTTCTGTACGTTTGCTGCTATCGGCTAAACCTTTTTCCCAGTCTGATATCCGCTTAGCTATATTCATCTGCCAATGCGGAATATCGTCACTTAGTATTTGTTTGATAGTCTGAACATCTCTCTGTACCTGACTGTTTATTACGGCGTTAAAATATTCAGAGTCCTTATCGTCAAAAGCTGCTTTCACCTTTGAATCAATTTTTTTCTCGATTTCACTGTCTTTCAGTTCCAACCAAGAATTAAATTCAGTCTCATTTTTAGTAGCTTGTTCGTTCAATTTGTGTTTGACAAGCTGTGTGTAGAATGTAGTTTTTATTTATCGATTCGGTTAGCTAAAACGCCCATTTCATCTACAATGGTAGTATTCGCTAACTGCAGAATCGAATATCCACCGGGCAGATTACCAATATCTGGTTCCTGGTCTGCTGGTGGTTGTACTACTTC